>NC_081184.1:96879782-97234661 GCF_029867415.1 Vicia villosa | reverse complement strand
CGAGGAATTGAAGTAGATCCAGACAAAGTCAAGGCAATTCAAGAAATGCCTTCGCCCAGAACCGAGAAACAAGTTAGAGGATTTCTTGGACGTCTGAATTACATCTCGAGATTCATATATCTCATGACTGCAACTCGCGCTCCTATTTTCAAACTTCTACGGAAAAATCAAAGTTGCGTCTGGACAGACGATTGTCAGAAAGCGTTCGACAGCATTAAGGAATATCTGCTCGAACCACCCATCTTGTCTCCTCCAGTGGAATGAAGACCTTTGATAATGTACTTAACCGTCTTAGAAGACTCCATGGGTTGTGTCCTTGGACAGCAAGACGAGACAAAGAGAAAAGAGCATGCCATTTACTACCTGAGCAAGAAATTCACTGACTGTGAATCCCGCTACTCCATGCTCGAGAAGACGTGTTGTGCTTTGGCCTGGGCTGCCAAGCGTCTCCGCCAGTACATGATTCGACATACTACTTGTTTGATCTCTCATATGGATCCGATCAAGTACATCTTTTAGAAGCCTGCTTTAACCGGGAGAATTGCCCGTTGGCAGATGTTGTTATCAGAATACGACATTGAGTATCACGCACAGAAAGCCGTGAAAGGAAGCATTTTAGCTTAGCACCTGGCTCACCACCCACTCAATGGTCATGAATCAACCAGTTTCGACTTTCCGGACGAGGATGTCATGTACCTCAAGATTAAAGATTACGACGAGCCACTACCAGACGAAGGACCTGAGATAGGATCCCAGTGGGGCTTAATCTTTGACGGAGCTGTCAATGCTTATGGACGAGGAATTGGGGCAATCATTGTTACACCTCAGGGTACCCATATTCCATTTACTGCCAGATTAACTTTCAAATGCACAAACAATGAGGCCGAATATGAAGCTTGCATCATGGGTCTCGAAGAAGCCATGGATCTAAGAATCAAACATTTGGATGTATACGGAGATTCTGCTTTGGTCATCAATCAAATCAAAGGAGAATGGGAAACACGCCAACCAGGGCTAATTCCTTACAAAGACTACGCGAGAAGATTATTACCATTCTTCGACAGGGTAGATTTTCATCACATTCCTCGTGAAGAAAACAATTTGGCTGATGCATTAGCCACACTCTCTTCCATGATTAGGATAAATCATTGGAATGACATTCCTCGGATCGATGTTATGCGCCTGGATAGGCCCGCTCATGTTTTCACAGTAGAAGCAATCATCGACGACAAACCGTGGTATCACGACATCAAGAACTTTCTTCAAAAGCGAGAGTACCCTCTTGGGGCATCAAAGAAAGATAGAAAGACTTTGAGAAAGTTAGCTTGTAGATTCTTCCTGAATGAAGATGTTCTGTACAAGAGAAACTTCGACATGGTTCTGCTCAGATGCGTCGACAGAAAAGAAGCAGAAATACTCATGAGAGAAATACATGAAGGTTCCTTTGGTACTCACACCAATGGACACACCATGACAAGGAAAATACTGAGAGCAGGATATTATTGGCTGACGATGGAGTCAGATTGCTACCAGTACGCAAAGAGGTGTCACAAATGCCAGATCTACGCCGATAGAATTCATGTGCCACCATCTCTTCTCAACATACTCTCTTCCCCTTGGCCTTTCTCCATGTGGGGAATCGACATGATTGGAATGATCGAACCAAAAGCGTCCAACGGACATCGCTTCATCTTGGTGGCCATAGACTATTTCACCAAATGGGTTGAAGCAGCATCATATGCAAACGTTACAAGACAAGTTGTCGTCAGGTTTATCAAGAATCACATCATCTATCGCTATGGCATTCCTAGCAAGATAATCACTGACAATGGGTCAAATTTAAATAACAAAATGATGAAGGAGCTTTGTGAAGAATTCAAGATCGAACATCACAACTCATCTCCTTACAGACCAAAGATGAATGGAGCTGTAGAAGCAGCTAACAAAAACATCAAGAAAATCATTCAGAAGATGGTCATCACTTACAAAGATTGGCATGAAATGCTCCCGTATGCTCTTCATGGTTACCGTACATCAGTACGTACTTCGACTGGAGCAACTCCTTTCTCCCTTGTATATGGCATGGAGGCAGTCCTACCAATAGAGGTTGAGATTCCATCAATAAGAGTTTTGATGGAGGCAAAATTAACAGAAGCCGAGTGGTGTCAAAGCATATTCGATGAATTGAACTTAATCGAAGAAAAGCGCATGACAGCTTTATGCCACGGTCAGCTATATCAACAAAGAATGAAGAAAGCTTTCGACAAAAAGGTTCGACCTCGCACAATCAAAGAAGGCGACCTTGTACTCAAAAAGATTCAATCTTTTCTCACAGATTCGAGAGGAAAATGGACTCCCAATTATGACGGCCCCTACGTGGTCAAGAGAGCTTTCTCAGGAGGAGCCTTAATACTCACGACTATGGATGGGGAAGAATTCACCCGTCCTGTGAACGTCGACGCAGTCAAGAAATACTTCGCCTAAATAAACAAAAGAACAGCTCGCTAAGTTGAAAACTCGCAAAGAGCGACTTAGGCAAAAAAGAGCGTCTCGGTGAATCGAAAACCCGAAAGGGCGACTCAGGCAAAAATTAGAGACATAAAAAAAATATATTAATCAATCCCGGTAGACTTAAAACCCGAAAGGGGTAGTTTACGCAAAAGTTAGGGATATATGGCAAGTAACTGTGTTCAGGACAAACTTGATCATTCAAAATCCATAGCAGAGTATTCATCAGCAGTAGGTCATCTTCTACGAAGCACGAATACAGCGCAACTCGGAGTGGAAGGGAGAGATAACGGTCATCACGTTTCATCGTAGCCCTTTTCCCGAAAATTACCAATTTCCAACTTTGTAAATACTCCATGGAATCAAGCATTTGGCTGATTACCATTCCATATATAATAATTTGAGCCTTGTGCTTTTCCTTTGCAATCTAGTCTTATTTAGTTTCTTGAAATGCATTTTAAGTTTAAACAGTCAATTTCTTGAAACAAATGTTTTCATAAAATAAAATGAATTTACTTGCAAAAATAAAGGTGAAATTTCTTTCTGAGGTTTACAAACAATAGGAAGAATGCAAACAGTTGCTCCGAGAACGGTTGAGACTCCGGGAACCAATATTTCCCCATGAGGTCGCTTTGCGAACATCTCCCGATGACGGATCTCTACTTCAATTCATATTACTTACTTCGGACAGCGGACAACTGATAACCAGATATTCCCAACAGAGTTCGAACTACAAGAAGAGGACATCTTCTGATCAACAAGAATTCAAGTTGTATCATAGGATTTTACATCTGCGACAATTCTATTCACATTCACTTTACATTTTATCATTGTCATAATATTCATGCATACATTACATCATAATTGCATAGCCGAATCAGGCTTTGATCCTGTAAATGCCTAAGTCATTGAGGCATGAACTCGAGTTTCCCCTGCAAGTTCCGGAGAAACTTTTTCCTTCGAAACAACAGTTCATACACAATGATCTCACCAAGCAAGTCAACATATGGTAGTCTCCCTCAAAGAGATAGTTTGTTCACTTTTGGAATTCCTCAGCCGAGATTCTCCTGCAGAGCGACATTCAACAGTCTTCTTCAGATAAGATAGTCTGCTTCGCATTTTGGAATTCCCTACAGGTTTGGTATTTCCCCAGCAAGGTCGAGAGGTGCCACTTTTTCGTCAAAGAAAATAATTCAGAATCTCCCAGCAGATCGACAAATGATTCCCCAGCAGAATCAGTGAATGGTAGTCTTCATCTAGAAGATAGTTCATGATCCCCAGCGGAGTCAACAAATGGTAGTCTTTCCCCAAGGAAAGACAGTTTGTCTGTTAAATACTCAAGAGATCGACAAGCGGCAGTTTCTTCAAACAGTTTGTCTGTTTCAGGGATGTTTAGTTCCCCACAGAGTCGATAAATGGTAGTTTTCCCCTTAGGAAAACAGTTTGTTGATTCCCCAGGCACCAGTCGACGAATGGCAGTTTTCACCCCGAAAACAGTTCGTCCGCCTTCAAACAAAGTCATTAGCCCCTCAAAACAGCGCGGTCCCATATGACAATCTTTCAAAGATGCCAAGTCAAAAGGGAAGATGGTGAAGTTTCTTTATTACCGTCAAATGGTATCTTACCTCCGAGTGCTGGTAAGAAGTTTGATGAGGAAACAACCCTTTGAAGTTTCTTTATTACCGTCAAATGGTATCTTACCTCCAAGTGCTGGTAAGAAGTTTGATGAGGAAACAAACCTTTGAAGTTTCTTTATTACCGTCAAATGGTATCTTACCTCCAAGTGCTGGTAAGAAGTTTGATGAGGAAACAAACCTTTGAAGTTTCTTTATTACCGTCAAATGGTATCTTACCTCCGAGTGCTGGTAAGAAGTTTGATGAGGAAACAAACCCTTGAAGTTTCTTTATTTACCGTCAAATGGTATCTTACCTCCAAGTGCTGGTAAGAAGTTTGATGAGGAAACAAACCTTTTGGAAATTTTCTCTTTATCTGAGATATTGTCCAAACGCAACTGAGGCCAGTTTCGAGATTTGGACATCCGGAACGAGAGGAGGTTGTTTACCTTTTTCTAAGTATCAACACTTAGTTAAAGAAGATGGATTGCGCATCCTATACTGCCATCCATTCGCCAGAATCCACATCAAGTATTTCTGCAGGAGTTTGTCTCCTCATCCCCCGCCAAGTGCGACAACGGGATCAAGTCATGCAAAGATTTTTATCAATTACAACATCTCAGGAGCGCCCAAAATTCGGGCATTCCTCGATATTTAAGTCTCTTTTACGCCGGAAAGATCGAGATATCAATCTCTCTCCCTCCAGATAAAAGAAACTTAAATAGGGGCATCTGTCATACCCTAATTTTTGACCCCCCTGAGATGGCATATCTTCAGGATTTTTCATCAGGTCAAGACAAGTTCCCAGAGCAGTTACTTTTCCATCTGGTATCTAATCGAGGATGCTCAAAGACAAGAAAGCTCAGGCAAAGGATTAATCAATACAAGGATTAGTCCCTAATACAATCATGGGGCTCAAGGACTTCATTTTTCTCATCTATGATTGATTAGACATCCAGTCATCTGAGTACAGGTTTACTCAGGTCACCAAACTAGGGTTTTGAGCCTATCAAGGACTGAAATCAGGGATCACATTTGGGAAGCCCTAAAAAACCTCAGGGGATCATTCAAAGACATCAATCATCTCCAAATATCTCATATTACAAGATCCACTGGACATCACACTTCAATTCAAAGTCTACAGTCATTATTTTCACATGGTCGACAAATTAGGGTTTTGACCTAATTCACCAAGATAGTGGACTTTTAATCAGGGCATGAATCCAAAACTCAAGACATGATTCAAGAATCTCTACTACCTCAATATAATCCATTTACATCATTCATTTGAGGAGAAGATCTTGTTTCTACACAAAAGCCCAAAAATTCACTTTGTCAGGGGAAAGTCAACTGTGAAGGATCATCATTGACTTTTAAGGTTTTTGGTCAAATAATGATTTTCAAAGATCAATATCATCAATATATGGATGTCAAAGTCATTTGACCAAAGAAATTCAAAGAAATTCATCAAGGAACAAAAAGTCGGGAATTAGGGTTTTTGAAGGCATGGTGAGAACTCAAAATTTCACCTACACAACTCAAAAAACTTCCAACATGAAAGTTGTAGATCTTGCAAAATAAAACAACATCTTACAAGGGAACTTTTTTCAAAAGATCAACCATTTATGAAGTTTTGGAAATTTTGAAGTTTAGGTCATAAACACTTAGAATTTTTTCTAAGTGTTTTAACCTAGTTTTCATCCAACTTTGGGCTCATTTTTCACAAATTTCCCAAATGATTCTGAAGAAGACATAAACTAATGATTTGGAGTAGATGTTTAGGGCTTTCCAAATTGTGTTCAACCTTCTCCAAATTCAATTTGAGCTAGGAGTTATGCTTGTTCAAAGTTGGCCTCATGAAGTAAAATTATAGGTCATGTGCAAATTGGAACTTTGCAATTTTGTGCATTTTGCTTCATGAATGGATGCTACACGACCCATAACATGTCTGAAACAATACCATGCATTCATTTTCACCATGGCATGAAGATTGAAGAAGATTCCCAAAAGCAAGAACATGTGATTATGTAATCATTACTTTTGAGAATTTATGATAAGCAATGATTCACCAATTGGAATCTTCTCCTAAGCCAATAGAAACTTGCTACATATCAGAAATGTTCCCTAAGATCCTGCAAGATCAATGGATAGGGGAAGCTAGCCCGAAAATGCATCATTGCATTTTGGAGATTCTTTGAATTTCTTCATGGCTAAGAAACCAAACTCACTACACTAAGCAAGCTCACCACAGCCAATTGATCTGCATCCATTTGCCTATAAATAGAGGCCTCATTCTCATTCAAAAAACACACCAAAGCAACAGAATTCTTGCTTTCTCTTTTCTTTCTTCATACTTAGTTTTTTCAAAGGTCCTTTGGCAAGAAGACTCGGATTCTTCAAACCAAAGCTCTCTCTTTGAAAATAAGTATTCAAACACATTGAGGGAGGCATTTAGAGGTGATCCAAACCTCTGGAACATTGCTGGGCGTGGAGAATCATCATCTCCACCTCTCATTTGGAGCACTTGCAGTTGGAGGACCACAGAACAATTCAGGAGGTTTCAAGCCAAGCCAATCATCCAGGCACACTCCTCAGGTCATAGTGAAGCTAACCAGATGGCTACAGCTCATCTGTAACTCCAAATTCAACAACCTCCATGTTCACTTGAAGCTGAAATCGAGGGAGGTCCATAGAACAATTCAGAAGGATTCAAGCTCCAATAAGCATTCAGTTAGCATCATTGAGTCTCAGGGAAGCTATTGAGATCATTCATTCAAGCCCAGGTGGTCTCTATCATCCTCACGACCTCCATTTTCAGAGGTAAGTTTCTGAACCTCACTTCTCTAATTTAAGTACTCTTTGTGAAATAGCTTGATTCTATCTTGTTCAGCATCATCAGAGGATTGAAAACCCTCTATCATCATCCATTTATCTTTCAGTATAGTCATTTAATTTGATTTTGAAATTTTAGGGTTCTTCACGATTTCTGGTAAATTAGTTAGATGTAGTTAATATTAATTCATGTTAGTTACATATTTAGAATCGTGAGTGAATTTAGAGCAAGTTTCATGTTTACATCATTGCAAATGGTTGAGAGTTGAGAGAGTTCAGAAATTTGAATTGATGGAGCTTGAGGTTGAAGACGAAGATGGAGGGTGGTGCCATTTTTCAAATCTCTGAGCGAAGTTTGTTTTATTTTTAATGATAGGCGTTTCCTTAACGAATGAATAACTTGCCCTAGTGGCCACACATGCGCTCTTAGTCTCCTCATGCCCAAGGTCTGGGGTTCGAATCCCCCTCGCCTCAGACCTTTTGATTTTATTTTCTTTTTTCCACTCTATGCAATAGACAACACACATACTGCAATGAAATGCCCTCTATAACACCATGCGCGCGTTGGCTGGTTGGTGTGTGTTTTGATTGTTGGCTTCAAGGGCGTGGGTTCAAACCATGGTGAGGCCAAAATATATTTTTTTATCACTTTTTCTTTTCATTTTCTTCACAACTTCACATAATTAATTCACTTATCAAATTAAATCATTTTCACTTCATTTTTCACACACTTTTTATTTAACATATCTATTTTGTGAATAAATCAAAAAAATCATAAAAATATTATTTATTTCATGTATTTTTATTAGGTTTAAAATAGTATGTTTTAGGTGTTTTCTTAAATACTTTAATACATATTTTCACTTTGTTTTAACCTAAATCATTTTGTAAATAAAGTTTATGATAAAACCCTAATTGTTTAGGTCTTAATTAAGTAAAAATCTTTATTTTTAGTTTAATTAAGTTGACTTTTGTCAATTCTCAAAACTGTTTTCAATCTCCGAATAAATCAAATGATTAGGGTTTTCAAACAACAAAACCTTGTATCATTCAAAATCATTTTCAATTGCTTTTACACCAGTACTGTAAAGTACTGGGCCTCTAATAGAGTGTAAGTCCCAAAAACCTTCTCTTCTTAGCTTGTTTTCAAAACTGTATTTTCAAAATCTTCTTTATGTTTTCAAAACATTCTTCTGGTATTTGAAGGGCATTATTCCCGGTGAAACTCTTCAGATACCTATGTGACCTATGTCCATCTTCACTTCTTCTGTTTTCAAAAACCATTAACTGTTTATCATATATTCAACTGTTATCAACAAAACAACAAAATTACTGTTGAGGCTCTGTACATACTTCTTCAATGGCCTCCACTCCATCCAGGTTAGGCTTTACAAGCTTTCAACTTACAGTCTTTATTTAAATTACTGTCAAATATAAATTGTGCATATATTAGTTTAGAACTACGTTTGAGTATAAACCTTAGGACAGTTAAACTATATATATATTATAGGAATATGGCCTAGGATTGAGAATGTCTTCCCGGTGAAGGCTCTTTCCTAATTAGAGATCTGTAGTTCAAACCCCCAAGATGAATTATTCCCGGTGAAACATCTTGGCAAAAACCTTAGAATCCAAAAATAAATAGGACACATCCACCCAAAGAGGAATTATTCCCGGTGAAACCTCTTACCCATTTGCTTAGAGCCAAAATAAGTTCAAAACTACATAGCTTTCTCTTGTGCTATAACAAGGACCCTCGATTAGCCTCCTCTTGGGCTTTGTACAAGGACCCACAGGCTTCTTAAAAGAATTTCCAGGTTCCTCTTGAGCTTGTATACAAGGACCCATCAGGTTTCTTATAAACATAGGAACAGGTCTTTAGCCACCTTTTAGCCTACCCTGGTAAGTTTCTTCCAATTTAAACCAGACTTTAAACAAGCTAAGTTTGTCTCAATTTTGCATTGAGTACACCTTTTGGAATGAGAGACATGGACACTCTCTGTCACCCTTATCTTCATCAATCTTCCTTAGCAGAGTTTAGGATCCATGCTTTGGGTCATCCTCAGCATTGAGTCAGCCTTCATCTTGGGCTTTAAACAAGAAGTCTCCATTAGATAATCTTTCTGCCATTCATTTTCAACAAAACCCCTGGAAAGGGTTAGCCTCCAAAGTCAATTAAAATCAACCTCCATTTCAATAAATCCCTGGAAAGGGTTAGCTTCCACACATTCTTTCATTTTTAATATAAACCCCTGGAAAGGGTTAGCCTCCAAAGTCAATTATTAATAAATGTCAAAAATAAAGTTTCATTTCTCTTAGGAGATAATTTCCCCAAAAGAGTCAAAACCCCTGGAAAGGGTCAGCCTCCAAAAAACATGATAAAGTCAGTCTTTTAACAGACAAATTCACCAGCTGAGTCAAAATCCCTGGAAAGGGTTAGCTTCCAAAGAAAAAACAGTCTTTTAATAAATAAAATCTCCTCAGTAGAGTCAAAACCAACAAAAATAGTTAGCCTCAACCTTGGGCTTCATACAAGGCACCCAAACAATAAAACTCCCCTGTTAAGAGTCAGCCTCAACCTTGGGCATTGTACAAGGCAGATAATAGAGTCTCCCCAGTGAGTCCTTCATCATTCAGTAGCCACAACCTTGGGCTTTGTACAAGGCAGATAAACCATAATTTCATGTGTCAAAGATTCCTAACACCTAGGATCTTCTCCCCTTAGAGTCATCCATACTCAATTCAGTTTATTTAAGAGTCCGCCACAACCTTGGGCTTTGTACAAGGCAGAAAATAATGTTTTTTTTTCCTAGCTAGAGTCAGCCACAACCTTGGGCTTTGTACAAGGCACATAAAATAGAGTCATTCATTCAATTATCCTCAACAGTTAGCCACAACCTTGGGCTTTGTACAAGGCACACAAATATAGTCTCCCTAAGTAGAGTCAGCCTCAATTCTGGGCTTTGTACAGAACACTAAAATACCCTGTAATTAATCCCCAGTGGAGTCATCTCCCAGAGTCAATAATATTAATTAATCAATCAAAAAGCCTCAAGCTTGGGCCTCATACAAGCCAGCTAAAGTCAAATCTTTTATACAGTAGATAGACATAGCTTATCTCTATAGAGAGATATTTTTACTACTCTACCACATTCAAACAAACAAACATTTCATTTCAATTTTAATCAAGTCTCCCATTTAGGATTTTGAAAGGCATGAGCTGGCAGTAAAACCCAGACATGTGGTAACTTTCCCTAATTTGGATGAGCAACTTTCTTTCATTGAAGAGGCATTTGACTGGTATACTTGCACATACACAAGTAAGGTCCCCCTCTTGAATGAAATGAATTCAGTTATTCTGTCACTCCTTTAAATGTTTGTGGTAGAATAGTACAAATACCTCTCTGTAAAGATGATTTCATGTCTCTTTACTGTAAACAGAGATTTAATTCCAAGCTTCAACCTTGAGCTTCAAGCAAGGCACCAAAAACAAGTAATTTCCCTAGTTAGCTCCCCGAACTACATTAAGCTCTGACTTCCACTAGGGATATGTAGGCATGAGGTTCACAAGGAATCTCAGCGAGCTAATAAAATACCAAAAATAGTCAGTCTGTCTGTCTGTCTGTCTTTTAAAATCAATTCAATTCCTTCTCCTAATACAAAGGAGAAACTTTCCCAATCATTAGCAGCAAACACAATCACAATGACACAGAGAAGGTTCCTGTAGAGTACTACAGATATGTAGGGTGTTTAAACACTTCCCTATGTATAACCGACCTCCCGGACTCCAGAATTTCTAGTCTAGGTGAAATCCCCACACTTAGCAAACTCCTAGGGTTTAGTTGAGATCTTTTTTCCCCTTTCCTACTCGTAGGACAAATAAGAAAGTTCGTGTGATATCGTAGGAAGAACTGAAACAAAATTCATCCCACCACGGGCGCATTCTCCTTCCAAATTTCGCGTGAAGGGTTTAGCGTGCCGTCCTCCCAAGTGAAACGGGGAGGTAAAAGAAAACGACACCACAAATGGAAAGAGGGAATGGAGTAGAATAACATTCATGTTGAAGGTATCTTGAGATTATACTTGCAAGTGCAAGAAACTTGGCCATGAACATAGGGAATCACCACTGCCTAGGGCGCGTGCGTGTGTAACTCGTTTCATACCCAACAATATGCCTAAGCACAATCATATGAACGTGTGACTTAAAGATTTCCCATCTTGCTCCATATGTAGCCAAAAGCCTTGATCTTGGCATCACTTGGAAGAGGACACAGGGTAGTACATGTTTGCATCGGAAGTGGCTCAAAAGGATCCCAACAATTCCCTAAAATTGGCTTTAGATTTGGCATGCCACGTGTTTGACAAAATACCTTGCGCCTACCCCAGATGTTGGCCAATGTACTGGGCAACGCGTGACAGTCACCCCTAGCGTGACTTGGCCAGGGCACGCCTTTGAGCCTTTGTGTGTTCTTCAATTTTTATCCAATTGTCACGGTTTTTGGTTTGTTGTGTAGAGGACATGGCAAAGAGTGGATACATAACAAGTTTTCATTTTTAGGGTTCTTGAATTTCCCTAGAATTGGCTTCAAATGTAGCACACCACATGTTTGATGAAATGCCTCACGTATGGCCTAAAATCTGCCCAGCTTTGTGACTTGAATCAAATGAAAGACCTTAACTTCACACCTTGATAACTCTTCAACCAATCTTCAAATGGAAAAGTGTTCAACTACAAAGTTGTTCTCCTCCATGAGAGGAACAACTTTTATGTTGTAAGTTTCCCCAAAAAGTTCCATTTGCCACGTGTAAAATAATGATGAAGTGAGCTGTTCATTAGACTTTTTAAGAACCAAAAATTTTTCTAAGTAGAAAACTTTCCTTTTTTGATATTTTTCTATTTTTGGCAACTTTTGTCGAATTCTCGATTGTATTCCTTCTTTGACTCTTCTTGACCAATTTCTCACCAAAAGTCAATATTTGAGTGATTGATCCGATTTTGACTCAAAAGTCAACTGTTCTGATTTTTCCCGATTTTTGATGAAATTCCCGATTAATCAGTTTCTAACCAATGGCAACTCCACACGGTCATCATACCATCTCCTTTCATAAAATCAACTGTCGATCAGTGTGTTGACCAAAAAGTCAACTGCGTTGACTTTGGTCAAGAAACCCTAGTTCAGGATTATCAGATGAACAACAAGCTTGTATTTTCTAACCAGTGCTCTGACTTGGAGGTGAGGAAATCCTGATTCAAGAGTGCCCTCCAAGGAATAATGCCACAAGACCAGACGTCGGATCTTTATATTTGATCAGAAGTTCTTTGTATCTGGAGCCCTTTTTCTTGTCACCTTTTGGCACAATAACCATGATATGAATGCATGAATTGGGCTATGACTTAAATGAGGTATGCATATGAATTATAAACCAGATAAATAAGGGTAGGACAAATTTGGGGTATGACAATACACTATACTTTTAAAAAGAAAAAAATAGTATAATTAAGATTTATATGAGAAATCTAATCACTATTATAACAACTTTAAAATATGTAGCAACTAGACAATTGATATATTCTTTAATAGATTGCAATGTTTTAATTCTCTTGTTAAAATATCAATATTTAGAAATAATATGAATAAAGAAATTGTATCAGTAAGACTTTGTTTGATATGAGGTATTACAATTGAGTACATAAGTTTAAACACTGATCATCCTAATTTTGGAGCATCAAGAACTAAATCTAATTTGTGTAATGATTGGCAATATATTCAAAACCAATATGATAGTATCCCATGATTAATAATTTTAATCATGCACACGCATATGAACATGTTATCATATAATTATCAAAATTATACAAAATCATATCATCAAAATTATATCATCATATAATTATATTGTTTTACTATCCTTCGGGGATGTTTGATAAGATCTTCAGTAACTATATAAATCATTTGTTATAAATAATGATCGAGAACATATAACCATCCTGCCGGGATGCGTTAAAATTATTTGTGTTATTCTTCTGGAATGACAATATTTTTATGAGCATATTACAAATTATAAATTTTTAGATCGATACAACAACAAAATTTATGAAATCCTTCAGGGATATTTTAATATTACTCTTGCAATATTTTTGGGATGCATGAAGATCATCCTCAAAATCATACCTCAAAATCATCCTTATGGGATACTTCAATATTATTGATTCTCAATCATTTTAGAATTCGATAATATTATTGAAGCAATCATTTTATTAATTTTTAACATAATTGATACAATCCTTCTAGGATTAAATAATATTATAGATGCGGCCTTTTAAAGGTGATTGAACGTTGAATTCTTCTGGAATTCATCAATTATTATAAACACAATAATCGATTAAACTCAATCTTTGAACAATAATTTGGAGATAGTTTAATATTAATCTTTAGTTCTACAAATATCACACACTAACTATTTCCATAAACAACGATCAAGAAAAAATTATTCTTTGTGCAATCCTTCAGGGATATGTTATTAGTATAGATGCAATCCTTCTGGAATTCATTAATATCATGATGAAATTCTTATAATATTATAGATACAATATTTTAAGGTGTGATAAATCATTATTTTAAAACTTTAACTCTTCGGGAATTATATATCATAAATGATCCGCGTAGTGATAAAAAGGAACAATTACTTGTATAATCCTTCTAGAAAGCTAAAAAAAATCCCTTCAAAGTCATGTCACAAATATTCACATCGATTAAGAAAAATAATTCTTTAAATAATCCTCTTGAGATATCTTAACATTAGTTTAAGAGAGGGTTTTTTTTGTTTTGTGTAGTTGTTCAGGAACTCAATCACAATCACAATTTTTTATAGTTCTTCAGGAACTCAATCACATTTTTGTAGTTCTTCAGGAACTCAATCACAAATCGTTTACTAATAAAAATGATAATATTTATAATCCTTCTGGGATGCACGCTATTCATGCAATTCTTTAGGAATGCATGAAAATTACAATTGTTGTTTTCATAAAAATTGAACAATCATTCTTTAAGCAATCCTTCAGGGATGCTTCAAGAACTTATCGATGATAGACAACTTTAAAATATATAATTATGTTAATTAAACAAATTTTCCAATAAAATCTTATACAAAAAGAATAATAGAATAGGATGCTTAAATTTAATCTATAAGATGAAGAAAAATCTTAAAAACTTACTCGGAAGAGAAGAAACATGATTATGCAAATTGATCATAAAATCGCTCACACGGTAGAGTTTCGTGCTGATAACGTGTTATGAAATTAACCAAAACAATATAGAGATGAAGGAGAGATGAATGAGAGAAAAATTAATATTGTATTATCATCTTCTTTCAAGTGGATTGCTTTACATTGCAAAGTGGTCTCTATTTATAGGATATTAGGAAGGTGAAAAATCATAACCTTACTATACCACTTAATAGGGAATATGAAGATGAAAGATAAGAATATATATGGACATCCACAATAATATTTATTCATAACATATAATGATTTGTATTTGCTTATTTTTGCTGAGAAATTTCTATGAAGCATGGTTTTTGGCATTATTTTAATAGCTTTCTCTTATTTGGAGTTTTTCTAATTATCTTAATAGGGTTTTCTAATAGACACTGATGCCTACTCAGTGTGTTAGTGAAAAATAGTAAATTTCACTTTTAATGTTAACAAATTGTAACCATTCTTTAAATGTAACAGTGAACATTTTCAAATTCACCAACGATGTATACCTCACTTTATTAGATGTTACTGATAAAAATAGTCAATTCATTTTAATAAAAAATTTAATTTATGTTTAGAAATTAGATAAATAATTTTAAACAATTCCCAAGAAAGCAAATGATTTTATAATATGTTGCATAAATAGTTATTATTTAAATGAGGTTTCTCATCATTTTCTTTAGCATGCTCTTTCATCTCTTAATCATAATTTTGAAACATAAATTATTCGTGATATTGTCAGCACCGATGAAATTGATCCTACAAATTCCAATAAAAAGTATGAGGTTCTTCTCTCTAGTATTCCCCACAGTCACTACCAAGGCTGTCTAGAAAGAAGAACCTCCTACTTTTCATTGAAATTTGTCAGCACCTATGACAAAAACCAAAATTTGCAGGAACCTAAAAATCTTTACCCAATCTTCAAGAACGATTAGTTTCAAGAAAACGTCTCTCTCAATTTACAAATTTCTTATTATCATAATCTGAAGTCAAAACTAAGGTTGAAAAAGAAAGAAATTTGAATGCAAGGGTTTTGAACATTTCAAAAGTGAGAGGATGTTAATTTGACGGAAAATCACACAAAATGCTTATGAGATTTTCTAAATTGTAAAAAATAATATAAAATGGTGACAAAATGATTTTATATGTGCTAGATATTAAGCACAAGAATGAGTGGGAAAATGTAGTTAGATTCAAATAAAAAACATCTCATGTTTGAGTCAAATGAGTGAGTGAAGTGGAATAATAAGAGAACACATTTTTGAACCAAGTTATCGTTTATTCAAATAAAAAACAAAGTCTAATTCGAATCAAATACCCCCACGATTTTAATCCTGCAAATCCTGATTCGAACCAAATGCAACAAAGACAAATTGAAAATGGTGAAAATCTATCTTATTTGAATCATGTTTAAAATTTAATTAGAATCAAATCAAGAAGCGGTGACCATAAGGAAATTTATTCCAATCATGTGTAAATATTGATTTGAATCAATGAGTTATAAAATTCTTGGTTTTCCTATATCCAATTTATTTTGAATTAAAATGTGTATTTGATTTTCATGATTCGAATCAAACACATAAAATCTCAAGTTTTTAAGGTTTGGAAAGAACTTTGAGATTTTCATTTACACCTAACTTAAATAAAAAACACATACAATTCCTATTCCACTGACTCATAAAATTGACTAAAAGAATCATGATCACGTTCAAATCTAACTGTTGATTTATGCATCATAAAAATGAATAACGAATCGATGCGAACGTGATTAAAAGGTGTGAAATTATGAAGGAAACTCAATAAAAAATAACAAAAGACATAAGATAATCGATAAAATAACTGTGTTGCTTCCCCCTGGGTGTGTTAGGGACATGTAACAATCTCCCCCTAAAGATATAAATGTAATACCCCGATCTGGTAACATCGATAATTATCACCTAATGACAAATTAAGAAAGAATTAGTTGGAATCCAAGTTTTTGGTTAAAGCCTATATAAGTGCAAATCGGTAATTATGGTTTAGTTAAAGGGCATTTTGGGCATAAGGAGAAATTATATCATATAAGGGATTGTTTGGTTCACTTCAAAATCAGAAGTTTAAGATGGGGAGGCTTAGAAGCAAAGGGAAGGAAGGAAGAACTCATCTTCATGTTTCCATTTTTGCAACATTGGTACAACCTTCACTAAACAGGTCATAACACTCTGCTCATAAAACCAATTTAAGAAATTCTTGAAGTTCTGGAATCTACACGAAATTACCTTCAATTTGCATATAAATTTTGTGTCAGGGAGGTCTGTTTTGAAGGAGATAAACATGTTTGAAGATGAGGGGCTGATGCTAATTTTTGGAAAGACATGCATGCAGGTTTGACATTATTGGTGATAAAGTTTTGATCAAAGGAGAACCTTGAGGGCACCATTATCATCCTCTTAACCTTTACAACTCAAAATCTTCAAACTTAAGGTAAGTTCCATTAGATAGAACTTGGGTAGGAAGATTGGGAACAATTACATGTTGGGTTTGGAATGAGTTTGATGCTTATATGCTTGATCATTTCATAGAAATGTGTTCTTATAATGTTCCTTGTGCCTTGGATGACTAGTACATGCCTTGGATCGTTATTTTATGTTAGAGTTTGAATTAGGATGCAAAGAGTGAAGTTAGAAACCTAAAATTCGTGTTCTGCACTGTCAGGTTTGCTTAAGCGAACTTTGTGTTCGCTTAGCAAATGTCTGCTGACTGCACAAATTGTGTTTCACTAAAACGACCATAACTTGAGTTCTACAACTCGAAATGGAATATCATCTGAAGCGTTGGAAAGGTATTTGAGTGCTCTTTGTGTTCTTTCTTAGATACCATACTTTAATATAGGTATACATTATGGTACATGAATAGGTGTTGCATGATATTGGAATGAGCACAATTAGCCTTAAGTTTATGTCTTTAAGATGATACCCTTGTGTTGAGCTTAAGATAAGATGTGTACCTTGGTTATTAGGTTGTATAATATCATCCTAACCTGATTATTGGACCCTTAATTATATTTTAAGGATTGTAGAGGTACTATACAGAGTTCTGGTTTTCCTTGAGTTAAGAACTTCGCTTAGCGAACTTAGTTCGCGTAGCAAATCGGGACTTCATTACAGGTTCGCGTAGCAGACCTTCATTTCTAGAACCAAGTGAAGCTTCTTACTTATTTGCTAGGAGTTTTCTACTTCTCGCATAGAGAATCAGGGGCTCGCTGGAAATTCGCGTAGCAAATTTATCTGAAGCAGAATTTGTACTTTTCCCTCTTGAGTGCAGTTTCGTTCCGTATCGAGAACCGAAAGCTTAGTGTTCTGAAATGAGAATTATCATGGAATCGTTTGATTAAATATATGTTTCTATGATGATTGAATTCATGATTACACTATGATTATAACATTGGTATGAATGTTTGATGAGTTATGAATCACATGAAATGTTATGTATAATTATGCATTGTTTACCGTTTGTTCTGGTGGAACATTCAGAGATGTGTTGTTGTGTGATGACTTGTACCATGCTATGTGATGTTGGTGATATATATATGCTTGAATTAGATTAGGCCTGGCTAATAGAGGGTAAGTCGCTTAAGACCATGACTATTGATATGTGATCTCTAGTTCGTGTCTTGCTATGTGATCTGGGTATGTCTTAAGCATCTGAGATACATTGTGATGCCATTGAGAGGGTTTTCCATGTTGTCCTCTATCATGTAAACATCTGTGTGCTTGGTATGGTGGAGAAGTAATGCCATGTAGGAAATATTACTTTTGATTCACCTCTAGTGATGACACATAGGCAAGATCACTAGGATTTCTCCCGGTGGGCTCGTATTGTCAAGATGGCATATTTTCACTTGACGTTAACACATCGACGTATAGAAAAGCGATGGTGTCAGATGCCACTTAGGCAATGTCACTGCTGTAAATCATCTCAGATGGAATCCATTTAGGAAAAGAATCTAATTGGTCTTGCGGTGTGCTTGGGCAAGTCTTTTGATGCGATGTACGGGGGCGACTCACCGAGGGAGTGAATGCATAGTCTATGTAGTAGGCAAGTAAACTTACTCGTGGATTCCACGTACATGGGTACTGGGTAAACATAAATGAGGGACGGCTGGAAAGGCTCAAGGGGAAACAAAAAAAACGTGCCTCAGTGTGTGTTATCATGTAGTGTCATATGATTAGAACTTACGCGAATTCAAAGTGATAAAGTCATACCTGACTACTCTCTTCTGATGATAAATTTCCGGATTTTTATGATCTCACCATGTTGGGCATAGCTTAAAGGATCTCGAGTGCTTATTGTGTAGTGTCGCTTCTTTTCCGGTTCGTATGTCCCAGCTTTCAATCTCACTCCGGTATCATCAAGTTGCGTCCAACAATTATTTTTGGTTGTATCAACTTCCAGGGATGCCTAGGGTGCAAGATTTGGTAGGATATTTCATTCTTTTACTACCACTCCATCAACCATCCGGTAAATCACATCAATCTGTAACACATGGTAGACATAATAGCATAGAAATACTAGGAACAAACACAAATAACCTGAACTAAAAATTGAATGCAATAAACCCCCCCACACTTGAACCAAACATCGACCTCAATATTTAAATTTGCATTAGCAAGGGTGAACTCACAGAGGGTACTGCGACTCCAGCTGCCGCTTCGTAGCTTTAACCAGAGAGACCCATTTTTTTATTTTCTGAAAACAAAACAAAAAGTAAATCACATTATTAAAATCGTGGGTTGCCTCCCACGAAGCGCTTCGTTTAACGTCGCATGGCTCGACGGTCCATTCCCTTATATTATGGGGGATACTTCCTCTTCCACATCATGTTGCCTGTCCTTTCCGCAACCCAAAACTCGTCTAGCTTTAAAGGATAGACCACTCGGTGCCTCAAGTCACTTTCAACTTCCATATCCTCACCTTGATGTTCCTTTTTCTTTCTTTCCTTGATTTCTTGATTGGACTTTGGAGTTTTCATATGAGATGCTACCACCTGAGAGATTATGCTTGAGACCTTTTTTGGGGATGGTTCCGATCTTTTGCTTTCGCCTAATATGTGGATCATTCCAACTGAAGATTGATTATCTCCACTTCCACCTTGCTTCTTAGTGTCTAACACTTTCAAAGTTATTTCTTCATCAAAATATTTCAAAGTCATAATACCTTTTTCAATATCAACATTGCACCGACTAGTGCGTATGAAAGGTCGACCAAGAATAATATGGGTCTCTTCATCTTCAGGGATGTCCATTATCTCAAAATCAATTGGAATAACGATTTTGTCAATTTCTACCAATACATCTTCTGCCACCCCATATGATCTCTTCATGATGTGATCTGCAAATTTCAACTCTATTCCTCTTTCGCTCACCTTTTCAATACCGAGCTTTTTAAAGATAGATAATGGCATTGAGCTCACACTAGCACCCGAGTATATCAAAGAACGAAATATTGATCTCTAACTTTTTGAAGTATGTGGCTAACTTCTCAAAGTCTTTCTCTTTTTGGTCCTTCTTTGCTACTCGAGAAGGATACGACAACTTAATCAATAGTATCGGCTCTTTTTTTCTCTTCTCTTCAGTTGGCTTCAAAGGTTGTATCACCTCCTCTAGAACTTTCTTATTTTCACGCACTTCAAGATCTACTTCGATGACATCATCATACTCGGTTTTTTTTCTTCTGGTTTTGAACTCCACAGACTTATTATTAAGATAACATTCACATTCTGATGCTCCCTTGGGTTTGTAACAGTTGCACTTGGTAAGGCACCTAGTGGTTGAGCATTGGCGAATTGTTGTGCTATCTGACTCATCTGAACCTCAAGATTTTTGATGGATGGACCCATGTCTCAAAAAATACTCCTTGTTTCTTCTTGGAATTGGGAGCTTTGAGCGACCATCTTTTCAAGGGCGATCTCCCAATCCTCTCTCCTTGGCCCTTGTTGTTGAAATTGTTGTTGAGGTTGCTGATATGGTTGTTAATACGGTTGTTGTTGTGGTGGACCTTGATAAGGAATAGACCCTTGTTTAGGAGCATTCCCTTGTTGATATTTCCAGGAGAAATTTGGGTGATTTCTTTACTCTGGATTATAAATGTTGGAGAAGAGATTGTTCTGCTTCAAGAAGTTAATTTCCTCCACTTGTTGTGCTGTTACCACACACTGCATGGCAAAATGAGGTCCTCCATATAGCTCACAATTTACTGCTTGAATCGGCTGAGCAGGTTGAACCTATGCTACAGTTCACTTCTCGAGAGCCATTTGCTTTAGTCTTCGTTCAACTTCAGCAGCAATTCGGTCTTCCATCTTAACAACTTGATTCAACAACTTCAAATCAATTAACCATTCAGGCTGATTAACACGGTGGTTATATTACTCCAAGTGTTCATTTGCCACGATAGCATCATTGATCTTCTTGATTTCCGTGGCTGTTTTGAAATTGGTTGAGCCACTAGCAGCTGTGTCAATAAGTTGCTTCGTCTTCAGCTTAAGACCATTCACAAAATTCTGCATTTGTTCAGTCGCATCCATGTTATGAGTGGGACATGCAACCAACAACCGCTTGAACGTTTTATACACATCTCCAAGTGATTCTCCTTCCTTCTGTTTAAAATTTACTATGTCATATATGTTTCGGATATACACAGCTGTAGAGAAATACTCATTTAAAAATGTTGTCTCCATTTGTTGCCAAGTGGTGATACTTCCAGCAGGTAAAGAGTAAAACCACTCTTCAGCATCATCTGACAAAGTGAACAGAAACATCACTAGTTTCTTTGCCTCTTCAGAATGCCCCTCTATTTTCAACGACGTAGTCATAGTAAGAAACCTTTGCAAATGCTTGTAGCGTCTTCGTTGATTCTTCTAGAGAAAGTCTCTCTTGTCTTGCTTTTCTAAGTCTAGCTCGCAATGATCATTTTGGCTCTGCGTAAAAAAAACTGTTGAGGCCTTCCCTCACATACAAAGATTAGATAATTATGAGTGATGAGCAATTAAAATACAGAAAAAAAATTAGTTGCAGAGCAACACAAATACAATTGAATTATTATTAAACTTATATTTTGGCAGTCCCCCGCAACGGCGCCAAAAACTTCATCAGAAAATTAGCAAGTGTACTATTTTTCATCGATGTAGTTTTAAATAGGGGTTGATACCCAGTATCGAGCTCGCAGGCTGCGTAGGAAATACAAGTTTTACAATTATTCAATTGAACAAAATATCATGGGGGTTTTGTTGGTTTGTAGAGAAATTATGTAAATTATAATAAATTAAAGCTAGAATAAAATAATAGGTCTTGACTATAAAAGAAAACATGCTAGGGATAGGTGTTTAAATTTCCTTGAGATAAACTTTAGTCCACAATTTATGAATTCTTGTTATAATGATTTACTACCAAATCTTAAGAATTGTTATCCTTAATTCCTTAACGGAAAACCCTTTGGTGTTTATCTCTAATCCTAATTCCTTAGCTATTAAAGATAACATCAAGCACTATAATAATATTTATCTAGAATTTAACGGTAACTACGGTTAAATTCTCATTCCTAAGCAATTTCACCGAAGTATTATTATGCAAATTGCGTTGAGTTGGTTTGTCTAACCTAAATCTCAATCGTGAATCCGAAAACTATTTGTCCGATAGAAAAGGTGTTAGGATCTTTGCACAATAAAAATAAACTCATAAAACTTCAATAACATAAACTGATGAAAATAAGGTTCATAACAATGACAATTTAGGGACACCCCCTAGCAATGGGGGGTTTAGTTAATCATAGTAATATTCAAAGAGTTAAAAATAAAGATGATAGACATTAGAAAAATTATGGAAGTCTTTGATCTTCAATTGTGATTGCCGTTGAAGATCTTTGTTCTTCGAAACCCTTGTTAGCTCCTCTTCTTCGCTCTAAAATTCTTCAATATGATCCAAGATAATCCACAAAACTCTCAAACTAGGTCTAAGTAGTGTTAGGTTACATTCCATTCATGTAAAAAGTCTAGAACACCCTTAATGAGACTTGAAATAATGAAACAACTAACAAACCAAATTCTAGCCGCATCAGCTGACACGGTCGTGTCCCACGACATCAATGCCCGTGTCAGCCTCTACCTTCTCCCAACAGCTCTTTTTTTTCTTCATTTTTTAGCTGACACGATTGTCTCCCACGACACCAGCGCCCGTGTCAGCCTCTTTCTTTGCATTTTTGGCTTTGTTTTCTTCTGTTCTTGTCCCATTTTTTCTGCGATTGTTCCTAACACCTGAAATCACCAATAACTATCAAACCAAATGATCAAAAGTAACTATTCTACTGAAAATTACCAATAGCAATCGAATTGACAAATATGAAAGAATTACTTAAAACAAAGAACAAACAATTCGCAGTGTTACCGAAATGATCGATTTTTTACCAAATAATTTGCGGAGTATAAGTGAAATTGGTGACCGATCAGGCCTCATAGGTAATCATCGCCCGTAAGCTTTGATTTAGAGTAGTTTGAGATTGCGTTTGAAATGGGGAAAGGGTTTGTCGAACGTTGTTAGTTAATCGACAACGAAGGGTTAGGGTTGTTCAAGACAACCCTAAGACAAACCCTCGGAGGGAGGAGAGAAGCGTAGAAAAAAGTTAAAAAAGGTGTGTGATGTGAATGTGTGAAATTGTACGTGAAAGTGAAAAACGTCTTTGATAGGATTGTCAAAGGTCCTATTTATAGTGTTAGAAAATTAGGTTAAAACCCTACAAGAGAGAAAAACCCAAATTTTGTCATTTTAGAAATTAGTAACAATAAAATAATAATAATAATAATTAGTGTAATAATATTGAATACTATTTATAATTAGAATAAGTAATAACTATTAGTATAATAATATTTATGTTAATAAATGATAAATTAGACTAAGTTAGTATATTTATTTTAATTAGAAGAGAGTTAGTTAAATAATCAATTAAAATTGATATATTAAACTAATAATTTATGAAAAAAGATTTAATGTAACACTTTATAATAAACCCAAGTAAAGTCCTATATTTTTTGAAAAAATATGTATATAAATGTTTTTTTTTAAATATGCATTAATTTATTAGTTATATTTACCCAAAAAAATAATAAAAACCTATTAGTTAGTAAAAAATGTATGTTAAAAATGCACAAATAAAAAGCTGATTTTAGTGGGCCAATGTTAAATTTGGTCCACACAAATGTTCCACACACCCCAATTTGAGAATAAACCCCGTGTAAAAATAAATTTAGATTGAAACCGATAGAATAAAAGACATGGTAAATTTTGGGGTATGGCAGCTGCCCCTATTTAATTAATCTTGGATCGAAGGGCATGAGAATACGCCGATCTCACGCTTTTCGGATCGAAGAGTGATTAAATAAGGGAAGACCCCTAAATTTACCTTGTGCGTGTATAGTAGAGAAGTAAAGAATTATCTTGCTAATTCTTGAGGCTTACATAGCGAAGATTCGTAAATTCTTGCATTAAGGATTCACCTAATAGTTCTAGCGAGGTTACCTGCGTATTAAAGGATTCACCTGCTATAGTTCTAGAGAGCTTACCTACGTATTAATGGAATCACCTGCTAGAGTTCTAGCAAGCTACATGCGTAAAAGATTCACCTGCTATAGTTCTAGCAAGCTACCTGCGTAAAGGATTCACCTGTTATGGTTCTAGCAAGCTACCTGCATAAAGGATTCACCTGCTATAGTTCTAGCAAGCTACCAGCATAAAGGAGTCACCTGCTATAGTTCTAGCAAGCT
The DNA here is from genome assembly GCF_029867415.1 of Vicia villosa. Classification (NCBI taxonomy): domain Eukaryota; kingdom Viridiplantae; phylum Streptophyta; class Magnoliopsida; order Fabales; family Fabaceae; genus Vicia; species Vicia villosa. The sequence goes on along the minus strand of NC_081184.1, from coordinate 97,210,659 downwards.
ACCTGCATAAAGGGTTCACCTACTATAGTTCTAGCAAGCTACCTGCGTAAACGATGCACCTGCTATAGTTCTAGCAAGCTACCTGCATAAACGGTTCACCTGCTATAGTTCTAGCAAGCTACCTGCGTAAAGGATTCACCTGCTATAATACTAGAAAGCTACATGCGTAAAGGATTCACCTACTATATTTCTAGCAAGCTACGTGCGTAAACGATTCACCTGCTATTGTAAAAGCAAGCTACCTGCATAAACAGTTCACCTGATATAGTTTTAGCAAGCTACCTGCGTAAAGGATTCACCTGCTATAATACTAGCAAGCTACATGCGTAAAGGATTCACCTACTATAGTTCTAGCAAGCTACCTGCATAAAGGGTTCACCTGCTATAGTTCTAGCAAGCTACCTGCGTAAAGGATTCACCTGCTATAGTTCTAGCAAGCTACTTGCGTAAAGGATTCACCTGCTATGGTTCTAGCAAGCTTATATGCATAAAAAGATTCACCTAATATAGTGCTTGCAAGATCATCTGCATAAAAAGATTCACCTGCTATCGTGCTAGCAAGCTTATCTCCATAAAAAGATTTACCTGCTATCGTGCTAGCAAGCTTATCTGCATAAAAATATTCACATGCTATAGTGCTAGCAAGATCGTTTGCGTAAAAAGATTCACCTGCTATCCTGCTAGCAAGATCATCGGCGTAAAAAGATTCACTTGCTATAGTGCTAGCAAGCTTATATGCATAAAAAAGATTCACTTGCTATAGTTCTAGCAAGCTTATATGCATAAAAAGATTCACCTGTTATAGTGCTAGTGTAATACATTGAACTGACTTTAAAGAAATGTCGGGGTAAGCAAGAGTCGCCACCGACTTTTATTTTATCCAATTAGGAAAGGCAAAAAGAACAAGAAAGACCTTTGAAAGATTTTGAGTTCGGGGGGTAGGTTATACAAAGGGAAGGTGTAAGGCACCCTTTGTATCCATGGTTATCCATGGGCTCTTAATTTCTTAGCTCACTTGTTTGTTTGTTTTAAAAGTTTGAAGTGTCGTGTGTGAATAGTAAAAACATCGTTAAGGACTTTAACTTGTAAATAAGCGTAGCCTTGTTTTGAAAGTATTTTAAAAGAGAGGTGTGAAAAGTAATTTAAAAGTTTGATTTGATTGTGAGCAAGCATTTAAGAACACCTACGCTAAGATTGTCTTTCGTGTTCTTTAAGTCTTTCGGGCGAAAGGGTCTATCCATACCATGAGAGGGCAGGAAGTCTTTCAATTGGATAATAAGGGTCATCGAGATAAGTATCGTTCGCAATTAAACTGTCCCTACCATATAAAGGGTAGGTAGTCTTTAGGGAAGGATAAAATAGTCATTAATCTTTTTTAGGCATCATGCGAGGATACCTTAGCAATGGGACAATCATCTTATTTTTCCGAGGCAACATCGAGGGACTAGATGATTTTCAATCTCTTTAGGCAACCTTGCTTTAGGTATCCTCGGAATCGAGGGACTTGACTATATTTTAGTACAATTAGAGGCAACAGGCAATAGAGAGAGATTACCCTAAAGGTGTGTGTGTGGTACAATCACGTGGTTCAATTTAGTTATATTATCTTGTATTAGTGAGCTATGTTAATTCAAGGCTTGCACTCCCTAGGATTACTAACCACGCAGTTTAAAATTGCAGAAGTTAAAGGCAGAAAAATAAAAGTCCTACGCTATTACAATAAACACCTTCCAGGAAAGGGAATAAAGCAGAAAATCAGAGGGATGAATAATTAGTTTAATTATCTTGAGCCTTCATCGCTCCTTGATCTTCCACGAACCCTTGATCCATTCTGAAATTTAAAGGGAAAATAAATAAAGGTGAGTGCATTACAAATTCATTGGCGATTGGAACAAACCCTATTTTAATCGAAATAAAAATAAAATGACGTTAAATTAAATAAAACTTAGAAACTTAGCTTTTTTGATTTGGTATGGCGCGTGGCTGAAGGATCTTGGTTAACCCTAGACTAGGGTTAAAGGGCAACACCTACCAATAACAGTGATTAGTGATCATGACAAAATCAGGGTTTAAGGCATAAAATAAATTTAATTAGCCCAAAATTAAATTATTACCCTAAAATAATTATTAGCTTAAAAAAACGATTATTTTTTAATGTAATAAGAAAAATTGGGTTTTCGATTAAATAATCAATAGTTATAATTTTACTAAAAAACTAATTTATTAAAATAAAAATATAAATAAAAAGAGTTATAATAAAAAAGAAAGAAAAGGAACATAAATAAAATTGTTTATGTAATTAAAGATAAAAAATTAAAAAAATACTTAGCTGGGATTCAGTGTGGCGCAGTCTTGAGGGAGTATGGTGGTTCTGCAGCTTCCTGAGCGTTAGACCTGACAACATTGATGATCAACGAAGGAGGCGTGAGGCTGTATGGTAGGCCAGCATCGGACGTGAGCACTGGATCTAAGGATGTTGGAAACGAATGAAAGTAAAAAAAAATTGTAGGCCGCTGGGAGTTGAACCCGGGCCCTCAAGGATGCTTCACTTAACCTGTTGCCATTTGCGCTAGAATTGTTAGTCATACATACAATGGCATTCAATAAATAAATATTAAAACAAGTATTGAATGGAAAATTCAAACAGCCGGGCCCACGTTATCGTGACCAACCAATCACATGTAACGAGGAAGCTTTGAATTGTTGACTGGCAAACCAGAGAGCTACACGCGTGGAGAGAGAGAGGGTGAAAATTGACCAACGAATGGGAAGGATGCATTGTGCCACGCGTGATGGTCAACGTCCCTGGGTAATATTCATTGTCTTCTACATGCGGCGCTGCGGAATTTCCTGCGGAAATTCCCAACAATTTTCCTGCGGAATTTCCCATGTGTCCGTTACCTTCCATGGCTGCGATATGAACCTACAAAATCAAATTAAACAACAAAATAAAACGCCCAGATTGCCTTGATTTTTTCCCCTGATTATGAATATAACCTTTTCTTTATCCAAAAAGCCCTGGAATATCGAACCCGATGGTTGGACCAAGCTATGCCCAAACAATGGCGTTTTTCACTCTACGCGTTATGGTTACATACCAGTGGTCCAGGCCTTCTCTAATTCACACAAGGAACTCAAATATGAATTAGATTCAATTAAAACAATGTAAATCGTAACACATAAAATATTAGTATGCATGCATAAGTATGAACATGGTGCAATCACTATGCACATTACGAGGCTTTAAGAACAACATAACCTTACTCTATACTACCTTTAGAGGGGGTGGAATGATTGTTGGGGCTTGAGAGAGGCTGCCCAAGAGAAAACGAAAATTTGAGTTTTTTATGAGTTTTTTGAGAGTTTGAGGTATTCTTTTTTGGGGTTACGATTTGTGGCTGCTAAATGCTGATGATGTTAGGTATATATACGTGAGAGTATTAGGTTAAGAAAATTGAATTGAATCCACTTGAATCAATGATTGAAAATTTGAAAAATATGATTCATGAAATTTCTAATTTTGATCCAATATTGACTCAATCATCCTAATTCCAATTTGCACGAAATTGAATTTAAAATATGATGAATATTTGATTGGATTTGTTTGGAAATTAAAGCCAAATCATGTCCCATCCAAAATCTCTTGATTATTTGATTTTAATCATCTTTTAAATGATAAAAAATTAAAATCAAATCAAATATTATTCAATAATTCGTGGCAATTGAATTTAGGGCTTTGGATATCATAAGGATAAATATTGGGCCAAAAGAGATTGGGTCCCTTTGCAAAAAGATTCATTTTGGAGCCTTTTATTTCACATTTTCCCCTTAAAATGGTCCAACTTTGACAAGGCATATCTCCCTCAATTTTTAAGATATGGAGGAGTTCTCGAACTTTTTGGAATTCTCAAGATGTCCTTTATAATCCTCAAGATGTCCTTTATTCTCCTATGAAAATCCTAATTTAGAAACTTTTGACTTTGTTGATTTGTGAACTTTCCTTGATGAATCGTGATCAATCCTTGATCAAATGATGAATGATACTTCAAAATGAGGATGTTGGCCAAAAATCAGGAATTTTGACTGTACTTTGACCACAGTTGACTTTTAGGTCAAACCAGTCACCTATTGATCATTTAAGCAGTTGACTGAGCAATCCTATGAATCAGAGCTTGAAACTTGGCATGGGTATGCTTTGAATCATATGAGAATCCATGGAGTCCATTTGAGGCATCAGAAGCTGATCTTACTTTAAAAAGATCAAAACCCTAGTTAGAGAGTTGTTGTTTAGGAGAGTGTGCATTCAGTTAAGTCTCTAGCTTTTGATATTCAAATGAGCAAGAGTATGAAGATATGATGGGAAAATTTTGGGGTATGACAGATGCCCCTATTCAATATTCTTACACCTGAGGATGTAGATTGGCTTGTGTGTCTGTCGGCATCTGAAGGTAGAAGAGGATTGAACACTACAATACCCAGGAATTTGCCCTGGCTGAAGCAGGGACTTTTATCGGAGACGGGCTTGAAGATGTCGTCCAAGTGTTGGAAAAGATGTATGATACGGGCTTAAAGATGCCATCTAATCTGGGTAAATACGAAAGTCAGAATAAGTCGTACGTTAGACTATATTTGAGCTTGAAGTATTGAGAAGTGTTTGTTGGAGATGGGCTTTGTAACACCCCGAAAATTATTTCTAATTATTTAATTTAAGTAGGAAAATTATTTAATTGGAATAATTGATTTTATGAGGAACATTGAGAAATATTGGAAATTTAATTAATAATTAGAATTATTGGTGGTTTGTGGAAGTTAATTGGAAAAGAATGGTTTATGATGTTGGGCCACGTGTGGTGTTAAGGAATGAGGGGGTGTTATATTAGTAAAGGCCCTATTCTAATTAAAGGTTATTTTATAAAATAATGAGGAATTGGGAGAAAGTAAATAAGGAACATAAAAAGTAGAGCCGGGAGATGAGAGATTGGAAAGCTGATACGTGAAGAGGAACAAAGAGGAAGAATACCAATCAAGAATCTTTGGCTAAGGTAAGGGGTGATTACTATAATTATATGGTATTATGATTTTGATGATGATAGGATTGAATTAAGGGATTAGTGAAGGATAGAAAAACACTTAGAAAGGGGGGGTTTGAATAAGTGTAGCTTTAAAAACTTGACCGATAAAAATAAATTGCACAGTTATTTTTATCCTGGTTCGTTGTTAACTAAACTACTCCAGTCCACCCCCGCAGAGATGATTTACCTCAACTGAGGATTTAATCCACTAATCGCACGGATTACAATGGTTTTCCACTTAGTCAGCAACTAAGTCTTCCAGAGTCTTCTGATCACACACTGATCACTCCAGGAACAACTGCTTAGATACCCTCTAAGACTTTCTAGAGTATTCTGATCCACACGATCACTCTAGTTACAACCTGCTTAGATAACCTCTAAGACTTCCTAGAGTATTCTGATCCACACGATCACTCTAGTTCCTTACAACTTAATGTAATCAAATCTAAGAGTATTACAATTGCTTCTTAAAAGCTATAATCACAAACTGTGATATTTCTCTTAACGTTTAAGCTTAATCTCACTAATATATTACAACAACAATGTAGTGAGCTTTGATGAAGATGAAGATTCTGAGCTTTGAATAGAACAGAGTTTCAGCAAGTTAATATGAGTTGTTTTGTTCAGAATCATTAACCTTGCTTCTCATCAGAACTTCATATTTATAGGCGTTGGAGAAGATGACCGTTGAGTGCATTTAATGCTTTGCGTGTTCCGTACAGCATCGCATTTAATATTATACGCTTTTGTCAACTACCTCGAGCCTTGTTCACGCTGTGTCTATTGACGTTGCCTTTAATAGCTTCTAACGTTCCTTTTGTCAGTCAGCGTAGCATGCCACATGTACTTCCTTCTGATCTGATGTTTGTGAATACAACGTTTGAATATCATCAGAGTCAAACAGCTTGGTGCAAAGCATCTTCTGATCTTCTGACCTTGAAGTGCTTCTGTGCGTGATACCATCAGAACTTCAGTGCTTCTGATCTCATGTTCTTCTGATGCTTCCATAGACCCATGTTCTGATTCTGCTTCGACCATCTTCTGATGTCTTGCTAGACCATGTTCTGATGTTGCATGCTGAACCCTTGAGACAAAGCTTCTGAGCGCTGAATTATGCATACTCTTTATATATTTCCTGAAAAGGAAATTGCATTGGATTAGAGTACCATATTATCTTAAGCAAAATTCATATTATTGTTATCATCAAAACTAAGATAATTGATCAGAACAAATCTTGTTCTAACAATCTCCCCCTTTTTGATGATGACAAAAACATATATAAATGATATGAATTTGCGATCAGAAAGAGCAGACGGCAAAAGACAAATTACACAGCTATAGCATAAGCATGTGAATATGTCTCCCCCTGAGATTAACAATCTCCCCCTGAGATAAATAATCTCCCCCTGAAATAAATACTCGAAGAACTTTAATAAAAGACTTCCCTGATTATTTCGGTAGAGACGATCCCATAAGCTTCTATCTTCAGAGAATTCATAGCTTCTGACTTCTGCTTCCATTGGACAGCTTCAGAACTTGAATTTCTTTAGATCCCTAGAACACTCATAGCTTCTGATTCCTGCTTCCATTTAGGACAGCTTCAGAACTTGAATTTCTTTGATCATCAGAACATTCACAACTTCTGATTCCTGCTTCCATCTAGGACAGCTTCAGAACTTGAATTTCTTTGATCTTCAGAACATTCACAGCTTCTGATTTCTGCTTCCATTTAGGACAGCTTCAGAACTTGAGTTTTCTGGATCTTTAGAACATTCACAGCTTCTGATTTCTGCTTCCCTCGGATAGCTTCAGAGCTTTGAATTTCTACCAACATCACTTCATGCTAGATTTGTATCAGAACATTGTTGAATGTAACAGAGCATCATCAGAGCATCTCTACATCCTGAAATGTTACAGAACAAAAACTAAACGACAAAAGTCAGCATGAACGAGTCATAACATAAAATGTATATTAGAACACATGATATGTATCAGAGCCATATAGGCTAAAATAATGTATCAGAGCAAATAGAATTTTGTCAGAGCAAATAGACAAATATTGGATCAAATTCTATTATTAGAAATTCTGATCATTCTTCTTTCTTGCTTCTGATTTCCGAAGCTTGACAGCACTCAGCTTGCTTCAGTTTCCATAAGCTTATTCTTTTTACAGAATAACGCTTCTTATGGTTTTGCTTCTTGTGTGCTTTGAAGATTCTCTTCACTTCTTTATACCTGCAAAACACTTAAACCATATAGAACTTGCAGTTCTTGTTAGTAAATGTGTGGGAGCTTTACCCAGCAACTGATAGATTAATCAAATCATTTATCATTTATCTTCTCCCCCTTTTTGTCATAACATCAAAAAGAATATATCAAAAGATTCAGATGTATAAAACGACAAACAAAATCAATGAAATGCAAAACAAAGAAACTTTTCATTGATAATCAAAAGATATTACATGAGAAGATGTTTAACAAGTAGATGCAACAAGGAAAGAAAACTACTAAGACCAAAGACTAAGACCCTAGCTAAGACAAAATCTGCGCCAGCATGTCTTGAATCCTGTCATAATTTGCAGTTTTCCTTGCCATGAAGGAGTGAAACGCATCATTGACTGCTTCTTGGGCTTCCAGGCGAGGGGTCAGGGAGACTTGATTCTGATGCAGATCTTCCACAATCTCTATCAGAAACAACATTCTCAGCAGGTGAAGATGAAGAGATTTCTTTGGAATGGGTTGAGGGAGAGGAAAGGTTAGATGAAGAGGAAGTTGAGTCTTGAAGGTAAAAAGATGAGGAAGAAGATGGAGATGATGGAGGGCTTTCACCAGGGGGTTGAAACACACGTCTAGAATAGTTTCCAGACAACTTTGCTTCGAATGGATTCACCTTGAGAGGGTCATAGGTGATCTTTATCTTTTTGGGTTTGGAAGAAGATGTTTCAACAGCTTTTCTCTTTTTGTTTTGATCATTTTCATGGTTTCCTGGGCTTGATGAAGAGTTCATGATGGATTTGCAGATAATGAACAGCTAGGGTTTGATATGAATGCAAAGAGATAGAGAAAGAAAACAGAGACAGAGTGTAATAGAGAAAATATAAGAGGGAAGGAGAAGCGTTTGAAGAGTATTTAAAAGAAAATAAAATGAAACAAATGATGGATAGCATTTAATGTTACGTGACATGAGGAGAGATAATAAAGACAAATGAGGTGACTAGCACAGTTACCTATGGTCGGCGTCCCTTCAACTGCACGCGCGCTTATCCATGAACAGTAAAGACAGGTTTACCATCCGAGATAAAACGTTACAACTGTTTTGCTTTACAAGAGGTTCTGAATCAACTTAGACAATGAAACGTTAGTAATAACCGAATCATAATTTCTAAAAGATTTCAATCAGAACTTCTGATAAAAAAGTAATCCAATATCATTTCAGAAGATACTCATACATAAGAATTTCTCATCTTCTCATTCTGGGCATAAATCCATACTGATGTTCTTCAGAATGAACTTAAACCTATCTTCAGCAAGGGGTTTGGTAAAGATATCAGCCCATTGATGGTCTGTATCCACAAAGTTTAAAGATATAACACCCTTCTGAACATAGTCCCTTATGAAATGATGTTTAATCTCAATATGTTTAGCTTTTGAATGAAGAATAGGATTCTTAGATAAACATATAGCAGAAGTATTATCACAAAATATAGGAATGTTACTCTCATATATCTGATAATCTTCTAGCTGACTCTTCATCCAGAGCATCTGTGTACTGCAACCAGCAGCAGCGACATATTCTGCTTCTGTTGTTGATAGAGCAATAGTTGCTTGCTTCTTGCTATACCAGGAGATCAAATGACTTCCAAGAAATTGGCAACTTCCTGAAGTACTCTTTCTTTCAATTCTGTCTCCAGCATAGTCAGCATCGCAGAATCCTACTAAGTTGTATTCTTTAGATTTTCTGTAAGCTAAGCCAACATTAGTAGTACCTTTCAGATACCTTAGAATTCTCTTAACAGCAGTTAAATGAGATTCTCTAGGATCTGATTGGAATCTAGCACACAAACAAACACTGAACAGAATGTCAGGTCTAGAAGCAGTCAAATATAGAAGAGATCCAATCATACCTCTGTATAACTTCTGATCTACCTTCTTACTTACCTCATCCTTACCTAGGATGCATGTTGGATGCATAGGAGTTTTGGCTTCTTTGCAGTCTAGAAGATTAAACTTCTTCAGAAGTTCCTTCACATACTTGGTTTGGTGAACATACGTTCCTTCTGATGTTTGATTTATTTGTATTCCAAGGAAATACTTGAGTTATCCCATCATGCTCATTTCAAACTCAGCCTGCATAGACTCAGCAAACTCCTTTCCAAGTGTAGCATTAGATGTTCCAAAAATAATATCATCTACATATATTTGACAAATTAAAATATCCCTTTTAAAGGTTTTACAAAAGAGAGTAGTGTCCACTTTTCCTCTAGTGAAACCATTATCCAGAAGGAAAGAACTTAAGCGTTCATACCAAGCTCTGGGAGCTTGTTTCAATTCGTACAACGATTTCTTTAGTTTAAAAACATGATTAGGAGACATGGAGTCTTCAAAACCAGGAGGTTGATGGACATAAACTTCTTCATCTATATAACCATTTAAGAAGGCACTCTTAACATCCATCTGATAGAGAGTGATGTTATGTTGAGTGGCAAATGAAATTAATAGACGAATAGATTCTAACCTGGCCACTGGTGCAAAGGTTTCTGTATAGTCAATCCCTTCTTGCTGACTATAACCCTGAGCCACCAGTCTGGCTTTGTTCCTTACCACTTCACCTTTCTCACTGAGCTTGTTTCTGAAGACCCATTTTGTACCGATTATATTGAATCCATCTGGTCTAGGAACAAGATCCCAAACATCATTCCTTGTAAACTGATTCAGTTCTTCTTGCATAGCAATTATCCAGTCTGGATCTTCTAGAGCATGATCAACAGAAGTTGGCTCGATCAAAGATACAAGACCTAATTGACAGTCTGCATTGTTCTTAAGGAATGCTCTTGTTCTGATTGGATCATCCTTCTTTCCAAGAATGACATCTTCTGAATGACCAGAGATGAGTCTGGATGATCTTCTAACAGATGGTTCTTCAGAAATGCTTAGATTCTCCAGAGAAGCTGATACTTGATCTTCAGATTCTTTGCTTCTGAGAAGCTCTGCTTCTGATGCGTTGCTTCTTGGCTCAACAACTTCTGATACATCAATATCACAATCTGCAAAATTATCAAACTGCATTGGTTTTTCAGAACCAAGCTTATCATCAAACCTGATATTGATTGATTCTTCTACAATCAATGTTTCAGTATTGTATACTCTGTAGCCTTTTGAGCGTTCAGAATATCCAAGAAGGAAACATTTTTGTGCTTTGGAATCAAACTTACCAAGATGATCTTTAGTGTTCATAATAAAGCATACACATCCAAAAGGATGGAAATATGAAGTGTTGGGCTTTATATTCTTCCACAATTCATAAGGAGTCTTATTTAGAATAAGTCTGATAGAGATTCTATTCTGAATATAGCATGCAGTGTTTATTGCTTCTGCCCAGAAATGCTTAGCCATATTGGTTTCATTGATCATGGTTCTGGCCATTTCTTGCAGAGTCCTATTCTTTCGTTCTACAACTCCATTTTGCTGTGGAGTTCTAGGACCAGAGAAATCATGGGCAATACCATTTTCTTTGAAGAACTCTTCAAAGAATCTGTTCTCAAATTCACCACCATGATCACTTCTAACCTTTATGATTTTACACTCTTTTTCAGATTGAATCTGAATGCAGAAATCAAAGAACACTGAATGAGACTCATCCTTTTGTTTCAAGAATTTTACCCATGTCCAGCGGCTATAATCATCTACGATGACTAATCCATATTTCTTCCCTCTTACAGATGCTGTTTTGACTGGGCCAAACAGATCAATGTGCAAGAGTTCTAATGGCCTTGAGGTAGAAACAACATTCTTGGACTTGAATGCAGGTTTGGAGAACTTTCCCTTCTGACATGCTTCACAAAGAGCATCTGATTTGAATTTCAGATTAGGGAGTCCTCTGACAAGATCCAGTTTGTTAATCTGAGAAATCTTTCTCAAACTAGCATGACCTAATCTTCTGTGCCAGACCCACTGCTCTTCAGAAACAGACATAAGACAAGTCACCTTCTGACTCATAAGATCTTGCAGATCTGTCTTATAAATGTTGTTCTTCCTCTTGCCGGTAAATAGGATTGAGCCATCCTTCTGATTTACAGCCTTGCAAGACTTTTGATTAAAGATTATATCATAACCATTGTCACTCAATTGACTGATAGATAAGAGGTTATGTGTTAATCCTTCTACAAGAAGTACATTTGAAATGGAAGGAGAGTTACCAGACTTTATAGTTCCAGAGCCAATTATCTTGCCCTTCTGATCTCCTCCAAACTTGACTTCTCCTCCAGACTTAAGCACCAGGTCTTGGAACATAGACCTTCTTCCTGTCATGTGTCGTGAGCATCCAGAGTCCAGGTACCACGACATGTTGTGCTTTGTCCTTTTTGCAGCCAAGGATATCTGCAATAGGAATAATCTTATCCTTAGGTACCCACATTTTCTTGGGTCCTTTCTTGTTAGATTTTCTCAAGTTCTGATTGAACTTGGGTTTAACATTGTAAGCAATAGGAGGAACAGCATGATAATTCTTAATGTGAGTTTCATGATATTTCCTAGGTTGTGTCACATGCTTCTTAGTGTGTGTAATGTGAAAACTTTGAGCATGTGAAGTGTGCCTAATATCATGTGAGTGGCCATACTTGAACTGATCATACAATGGCTTGTATGTGATTTTCATCTCATCAACAGGTTCAAGTTTGTATGGGGTTTCACCCTCAAAACCAATGCCAACTCTACTGTTTCCAGACACAGCATATATCATAGAAGCTAGCTGACTTCTGCCAATACTTCTAGATAAGAACTTCCTGAAACTTAAATCATATTCTTTCAGAATATGGTTTAGACTAGGAGTGGATTTTTCTGAATTGGAAGGAGATCCAACATTATTGGATAATTTTAAAACTTTTTCTTTTAATTCAGAATTTTCCAACTCAAGCTTCTTCGTTTCAAATTCAAATAGCTTTTTCAGCTTTTTGTATTTGAGACTAATCTGAGACTTGAATTCCAGAAGTTCTGTTAGACTGGAAACTAACTCATCTCTAGTAAGTTCAGAAAATACCTCTTCAGAATCTGATTCTGATGTAGATTCTGATCCGTCATCTTCTGTCGCCATCAGCGCACAGTTAGCCTGCTCATCTTCAGAGTCTGAATCATCTTCTGACTCATCCCAGGTTGCCATAAGACCTTTCTTCTTATGAAACTTCTTCTTGGGATTTTCCTTCTGAAGTTTTGGACATTCATTCTTGAAGTGTCCAGGCTCATTGCATTCATAGCACATGACCTTCTTCTTGTCAAATCTTCTGTCATCAGAAGATTCTCCACGTTCAAATTTCTTTGAACTTCTGACGCCTCTGAACTTCCTTTGCTTGTTCTTCCAGAGTTGATTTAGCCTTCTGGAGATCAAGGACAGTTCATCTTCTTCTTCAGATTCTGATTCTTCAGGATCTTCTTCTCTAGCCTGAAAAGCGTTAGTGCATTTCTTGATATTGGATTTTAATGCAATAGACTTACCTTTCTTTTGAGGCTCGTTTGCATCCAGTTCAATTTCATGACTCCTCAGGGCACTGATCAGCTCTTCCAAAGAGACTTCATTTAGATTCTTCGCAATCTTAAATGCAGTCACCATAGGACCCCATCTTCTGGGTAAGCTTCTGATGATCTTCTTTACGTGATCAGCCTTGGTGTATCCCTTGTCAAGAACTCTCAATCCAGCAGTAAGAGTTTGAAATCTTGAAAACATCTTTTCAATGTCTTCATCATCCTCCATCTTGAAGGCTTCATATTTCTGGATTAGAGCAAGAGCTTTAGTCTCCTTGACTTGAGCATTTCCTTCATGAGTCATTTTCAAGGACTCATATATGTCATAGGCCGTTTCCCTGTTAGATATCTTCTCATACTCAGCATGAGAGATAGCATTCAGCAAAACAGTTCTGCATTTATGATGATTCCTGAAAAGCTTCTTCTGATCATCACTCATTTCTTGCCTTGTCAGCTTTACGCCACTGGCATTTACCGGATGTTTGTAACCATCCATCAGAAGATCCCATAGATCACCATCTAGACCAAGAAAGTAACTTTCCAGTTTATCTTTCCAGTATTCAAAGTTTTCACCATCAAATACCGGCGGTCTAGTATAACCATTGTTACCGTTGTGTTGCTCAGCAGAGCCAGATGTAGATGTAGACTTTGCAGTTTCATCAGCCATCTTTTACTGAAGCGTTTTTCTCTTCCTGAATCTTTTCTAAACACGGTTAAGTGCTTGCACCTTAGAACCGGCGCTCTGATGCCAATTGAAGGATAGAAAAACACTTAGAAAGGGGGGGTTTGAATAAGTGTAGCTTTAAAAACTTGACCGATAAAAATAAATTGCACAGTTATTTTTATCCTGGTTCGTTGTTAACTAAACTACTCCAGTCCACCCCCGCAGAGATGATTTACCTCAACTGAGGATTTAATCCACTAATCGCACGGATTACAATGGTTTTCCACTTAGTCAGCAACTAAGTCTTCCAGAGTCTTCTGATCACACACTGATCACTCCAGGAACAACTGCTTCGATACCCTCTAAGACTTTCTAGAGTATTCTGATCCACACGATCACTCTAGTTACAACCTGCTTAGATAACCTCTAAGACTTCCTAGAGTATTCTGATCCACACGATCACTTTAGTTCCTTACAACTTAATGTAATCAAATCTAAGAGTATTACAATTGCTTCTTAAAAGCTATAATCACAAACTGTGATATTTCTCTTAACGTTTAAGCTTAATCTCACTAATATATTACAACAGCAATGTAGTGAGCTTTGATGAAGATGAAGATTCTGAGCTTTGAATAGAACAGAGTTTCAGCAAGTTAATATGAGTTGTTTTGTTCAGAATCATTAACCTTGCTTCTCATCAGAACTTCATATTTATAGGCGTTGGAGAAGATGACCGTTGAGTGCATTTAATGCTTTGCGTGTTCCGTACAGCATCGCATTTAATGTTATACGCTTTTGTCAACTACCTCGAGCCTTGTTCACGCTGTGTCTACTGACGTTGCCTTTAATAGCTTCTAACGTTCCTTTTGTCAGTCAGCGTAGCCTGCCACATGTACTTCCTTCTGATCTGATGTTTGTGAATACAACGTTTGAATATCATCAGAGTCAAACAGCTTGGTGCAAAGCATCTTCTGATCTTCTGACCTTGAAGTGCTTCTGTGCGTGATACCATCAGAACTTCAGTGCTTCTGATCTCATGTTCTTCTGATGCTTCCATAGACCCATGTTCTGATTCTGCTTCGACCATCTTCTGATGTCTTGCCAGACCATGTTCTGATGTTGCATGCTGAACCCTTGAGACAAAGCTTCTGAGCGCTGAATTATGCATACTCTTTATATATTTCCTGAAAAGGAAATTGCATTGGATTAGAGTACCATATTATCTTAAGCAAAATTCATATTATTGTTATCATCAAAACTAAGATAATTGATCAGAACAAATCTTGTTCTAACAATTAGAATCTCTATTTGGGATGTTAGGTTTTGTGAAATACCAACACTGACATGCATGATTTGATGAATTGACTGCAATTAATTATGTAGTATTGTTACATGGTGTTATGGTATGTTGTTTGTGCATAAGAATCATGTATTTGGAGTATTTTGATGTTATTGGTGATCAATTTCGTAATGGTATGAGTTGGTGTGTGTTTGGGATGCATAAAAGCCTTAAAAATCATGTTTTTCAGCTACTGGGTTCGTGGGAACCGGTTCCCATGTGGGAGGAACCGGGTTCCAGTACAATTCCAGCAGCATGATTTGAAAACTATTCTAACTTTAAAAGCTTCTAATTCTTGAACCGTAAGTCCGTTTTAGACGCCGTTTTGGACGTTGTTTCATAAATTAAATACTCTATGATATAAAGTAAATAAAAAAACAATAACTTGATTTTATTTTAAAAATCTTGATTTATTTCGTTTATGGTGTGTTTTGTACATTGTGTGCATGATTTGGTTAATGTGACAATGTGGTGATTTTGTAAAGATATAACTGTGATTTGACGTTATATGTGGTGTGAATTATATATGATATAATTGTAGATGGTGCTGAAACCGAATATATCATTCGGTGTTGCTTTTGGTGAGTTATTAGTAATGACACTGTTCATTTTAATCATGTGGTGATTGTTGTGGTCGTATAATGATAATTTGATTTGTTTTGAATGACGCATGATACATGTACATACTTGTTGGTGATAACTATGTTGAGTTATGTGAGACGATGTTGTTCATCGGATCGGTGATGTGGTAAGTATGTAATATGTGTGCATTCATTCATATGCATTTTGGTGATGGATCCCGCTGATGTTTGTGGATCAAAATGGTGGGCATAATTCCCATTGTGAGGAATTTGTGCTGGTTGGACTGTCTCTTGGTGATGAAAAAGATCAGTTGGATGGGTTTAGCCCATGTATGGTACCACATGCATAAGAGTCTGCATGGTCTTTGTATAAATTGTGACATGTCAGGATGAAATTCGGTGTTATGATTGTGTTGTGTTATTGGTGCATACTATTGACTTGTGCTTCTGATTGGTATGAATTGATAAATCTGAATATGCTAAGTAGGGTGGATAATTGCTTATGAAATTCTATATCTGATGATTTATAACGCTATTTAATTATGATGTAGTCTCACCCTTACTTTGATGATTTCAGATTGAAGTAGCGGTTTAAACGATCGGTGAGGATGACTCGTAGAGTTTATCCGGTTATGTTGGGTCGTGTCGGTCATGGTCTGATCTTTTAACAATGGGGGACGATAGTCTTAGAGTTACTTGTGATACACTGTTTTGCCATTATTGGTTTATGTACCGTTGATTTTATTGGAGATGTTTTATAACATTGTTGAATGAGTTTCCGCTGTGCTGAACATATGTATTGATATTTTTGGATCATTCCTAATAAAGCATGACACCCGACTTGGAGTTTTATTTATTTTATTAATTGTAACATCCTTGTTGTATAATTACTCTAATCTTTATTATATTTTTCTCGGGGGTTTTTAGAAGGGTGTTACAGGCTTAAAGATGCCATTCAGGCGTTGACAGAAATTTTATCGGAGATGGACTTAGAGATGTCATCCGGGTGTTGGAAGTGTGAAGTGAATTAATTGTAGTGACTCTATTGTCATGACTCCATTATCGTATTGTCGTGACTCGATTTCCGTGACTTCATCGTCGTTACTTCATTGCCATGATTGTTTATAAACTGAATACCGGGATTAGATATGTGACTCAATTGTCGTGACTCAATTGTCGTAACTTCATTGTCGTGACTCCATTGCCATAATTCCGTTGTGGTGACTCAGCTGTCGTGATTCCATTATTGTGACTCGGTTGTCGTGATTCCATTATCGTGACTCGGTTGTCGTGATTCCATTATCGTGACTCAGTTGTCGTGATTCCATTATCGTAACTCAGTTGTCGTGATTCCATTATCGTGAATCAGTTGTCGTGATTCCACTATCGTGACTCAGTTGTCGTGATTCCATTATCGTGACTCAATTTTCGTGATTCCATTATCGTGACTCAGTTTTCGTGATTTCATTATCGTGACTCAGTTGTCGTGATTCCATTATCATGACTCAGTTGTCGTGACTCCATTGTCGTGGTCTTTTCTCAATTGAGTGTCATGATTAAATCTTTGAATGTTGATTGTGTCAGCACCGTTCGTGGTGACCGAATTGAATTTTTGGAGATGATGTTTATTTGCTTGTACCAGTATCCTGAAAAAGGTAAAGTTAGTCTCTATGCAATGTCATGATGCATGTATTATGTGATGAGTCTCTCAAAATAAATGAGGAACTTGTATAAGACGCTATATGCAATGTATGGATATGTATATGACATATGGTGTATGAATATGATTTATGCTATCTGAGAAAATAAATCTCTATATCATTGTGATTTTGATGTCTGATCTTGTTTTGAAGATGCTCAGCCGGGGATTAATGGTTTCTGCTTGGGGATGAGAACCATTTGAATGATTGATCTTGATGTACCCTGACTGGGGATAAGAGAGATGAATAAGCCTGCTTGAAGAAGAGAAACGTGTCGGGAAACCGGCAGTGTCAAAGATGTAAACTCTGTTGAGGAACTAAGTCTCTGTTGGGACGAAAACATTTGAAGATATCTTCTTAAGGATTACTCTGTGGGGATATGATCTTGTGAAACCGGCTCTATTGGGAAGACATGGATGACTTGAACATTGCCCCCAGTGATTATAATAGCTGTAATACGGTGAACTGACTTTATTTATTTTCGCAAACAATGTTGCGGTGAGCAAGAGTCGCCACCGACTTTTATTTTATGCAATTAGGAAAGGCATAAAAGAACAGGAAAGACCTTCTTTTGAAAGAGATTGAGTTCAGGGGATAGGTTATGAAAAGGGAAGGTGTAAGCACCCTTTTCATCCGTAGTTATCTACGGGCTCTTAGTTGCTTAGCTCACTTGTTTGTTTTGAAACGTCTGAAAAGATGTCGAGTGTGTTTAGAAAAACAGTTTGATTTTGAGTAATGTCTAAAAAGACAAATGTTAGAAAACATGGTGTGAAAAGCATTTGGTTTGAATTATTGTGAGCAAGCACTTAAGAGCGACCTACCCTAATTTTGAAAGGTCTTTCCCATACTTCAAAGTTTTCCTTGGGCGATAGTACTATCCATACCAATTGAGGGTAGGTAGTCCTATACATTGGATGTGCGGGTCATCGAAGGGTCATCGAATCGTCACAGGGACTATCCATACCATAAAGAGGGTAGGAAGTCCTATGCGATGTGAATAGTCATAAAGGCAACATGTAGGGATGCCTTAGAAATCCGAAGGGACTATCACCATTTAATCGAGGGGCAAGATCACTTATACCGAAAGGCGACATCGAAGAGACTATGATCTTTAAGTCGGAGGGACATGGCGATTTTGAATTGAAGGCATCAAGTGCTAAGGCATCTCTACGCTCGAGGGACTTGACTATTATTTTCCGAAAGGCAACGTGAGAGGGGAAACCCTAGAGGTGGGCGAGTGCGAGTGTGTTAGATTCGAGTATTTATTTATCTTGAGTTAAAGTTAGCTAGCGATTGATTTTATCTTGCCATACAATCCTAAGCATACATCTAAACAGATAATAGTAGCAGTTATAATGTGTGGAAAGTAAATGCGCAAACATGAATCTACGCTATTACAAAAATGTCTTTGCAACCCATACATCGATTTCTAATATTTAAATGGATAATTAAATAAAAAAACAAACATGCGACATTCATTGAGCTTGAGGTGAGAAGAGAAAAATCGAAGAATCGAGCGTTTAGGAAAAAAATTATGGTTGAGATATAGAAATCTAATTAATTTAAGTAATCCAACTTAAAAGTCTAAATCATATTTAATTAATTAAATCCTAATTGTTTTGAACCTATTTAACCTAATCAATTAAAATTGGTTAAGAAAATTAATTAATCCACTTAATAAGAAAAAATAAGTTAAATTAATTAGTCCTAATTTTGATGGTTATTTCCTAATTAATTATTAATGTGGTTAATTGGTTAGTTAATATTATATTAATAAAACATAAAGGAATTAAAAAAGAAATAATAATAAAAAAAAAAACCAAACAGGCAGGCGTTGCATCCTGTGTGATTGTCTATTGAGGATGCACCGTGGGGAGTCATCTTCAGCGCCCTCTGATCAGTGCTTGTAACGATCCAATGACCTAGGTATGAAGGCGCATCGTTTACGCATGAAGGTGTATGCACCAGATCTGCAAGCAAATCAAAGCAAAAATAAATAACTTGGGTGCGATTCGAACACAGGTTGTAAAGTTCGCTAGCCTCTTCATTCTTCCATTTGTACTGCGCTTGTTAGATGTTTACATAACGACCAGCAAACAATAAATAATAAAAACACGTGGTAAATGAAAGAGCAGTCAACTGAATTCAACGTGGGCCCCTAGAATTTAAAAGTAACGAATCAGAGTACACCCTCCTGCCACGCCAGCCTTGACCTCCGTCTGCAATTGTCAAACCACCGCCCGCGGTGGTTCTCTTTGTCTTCTCCGGTGGTCCCTTCCTCATATAACCTGCAAATCACGTCAAAACGAACACCAAAACCAACCAGTTCCACTAAATGTGATGCTACGATTTCAATGGAGCCATTAGTTTCGATTAAAAATGCCTGCAACCGTAAAAACGAAATCTAACACTCTTAAGCCCTAACAATGGTGCCACTAGATCCCAGCGTCAAAACTCAAAAGCGAAGCATCAAACCGATTATAAACAACATCATGAACATGAATGAATGCACAAAAACGACTTATACCACGTGAGTTAGGAGTTTGAGATCGGTCAAGTGTACCAAATCGGTGCAATCGAATGAAGTGGTTCTGGGAAGCTTTTGAGCCCGTGAAAGGACCTGGATTGATGACTGAGCGCCTCAGGAGAAGGAATTGGTCCTTAGCCTGGTTGAAAGCAACCAGAAAGTTGATTTTGGTCCTGCCCTAGTTTTCTTCAATATTTGGAACCTTATTGATGGTGGCTAGGGCTGCAGCTCCTTCGTATAGGGTTTTTTTCGTCCTCCCTAGCTTCTGAACGTGTTGCATATATATATTAGGTTAAAATCTTGAATCAAATCTCATCCATTCATGAAGAAAATATATGGTTTAAAGCATAAATTATATCTTTCTAAAATTGACTTTTGAAGTAAGACTTGCATAAAATCTACAATTCCACGTTTTTTCTTTGATCCCATGCTGATGTGGAGATTGGATTTGGTCAAAAATAGCTTGCCATATATTCTTATCATTTATTCATATTTTATTTCATTTATTTTGCATATAAATGAGTGAAAAATAGAATAAATAAAATAAAAAATATGGGAAGCAAAGGCATGGTCTTAGAGGTCATTGGTTACGTAAGAAACATGTTTAAATCATGAAACATAGGTCACATGCCCTACAAATGTAAGTTCCTTTCTTATGACCTTTTGCATTTTTCACAAATTCGCCCAACTTTAGCAACTCATAACTTTCTCAAATTTAATCCCATGATGATATTCTTGACCATTTTAGAAAGGTCAAGATGTCCCCTAACCATTTCTTTTTGTTTCATCTTCATTGAAGTTTCCATGTTCATGTACACTTCTTTGTAAAAAGATGACTTTTTGTTGATTTTTAGAGGGACCTATAATGATTTGTCTCATATCTTCCAAATGGTGAATCTCTTGACTTTGGGCCCAACATAAAAGTTGTAGAGAATGAAATTTCCTTGAGAATAGGCTTTGGTTGGACCATTTCTGATAAAGTATGAGAGAGTTATGCCCAGTCAAAGTTGAGCTGACTTTTTCTCCTTAAACCCTTATTTAGAAACTTTTCCTTTTGATGATTTTTGAGCTTTTTCTTGATGAATCCTGATCAACCCTTGATCAAATGATGAATGTAACTTCAAAATGTTGGTGTTGGCAAAAAATCAGGAGTTTTGACTGTAATTTCACCATAGTTGACTTTTAGGTCAAATTGGTCGACTGTGGATCATCTGAGCACTTAACTAGGCCATCTTGTGACTCGAGGCCTGAAACTTGGGATGAGGATACTTTAAAGCATATGAGAGACCATGGGATCCATTTTAGGTCATAGAATTTGATTTTAACTTGAGAGAATCAAAACCCTAGTTTTAGTCCTCATTGCTTAGGAGGAGGGTGATCATGCTTATTCCTTGTATGGCCTTGAGTATCCGAATATATATCATGTGAGTCTAAAGAGACTGCTTGAGCCAAGATGTATTGAAATATGATGGGAAAATTTTGGGGTATGACAGATGCCCCTATTCAATCTTCTTAAATCTGAGGATGTAGAGTGGTTTGTGTGCCAGTCGGAATCTGAAGATGGAAGAGGATTGAACACTAGAATACCAAAAATTTGCCCTTGCAGATACAGGGACTTTTAACAGGGATAGGCTTACGGATGCCATCAGGATAATGACATGAAGTTGTCTGAGATGGGCTCAAGGATGCCATCTAGGTGTTGACAGAGTATTTTCTAAAGCAGACGCTTTTCAGACTGAGTCATATACATTGATTGTGTCTTAAATGGGAGATGAAGTAATGTCTTATAGAAGACTACCTGAAGAGGTCTCTGAATGGAGTAGATCACTGACTGGTGTAAAGTAGATTTATGCTTTAAACAAAGCTCAAGAAGAAGTTTCTTGTACAAGATTAACTGAGACGCTCCTTGAAAGGACAAGAGCTGTCTTAAAAAAGATTGGATAATATTCTAAAGAAGATTACCTAAAGATGTTGAGATAGGTCTTAAACAAGAACACCTAGAAAGGCTCCTAGAAAGGATATGATATGTCTTAAACAAGACTGGTCTAGAAAGGCTGATAAACATCTTAGAAAAGACTACCTAGAAAGGTTGATAAACGTCTTAGAAAAGACTACCTAGAAAGGTTGATAAACGTCTTAGAAAAGAATACCTAGAAAGGTTGATAAACGTCTTAGAAAAGACTACCTAGAAAGGTTGATAAACGTCTTAGAAAAGACTACCTAGAAAGGTTGATAAACGTCTTAGAAAAAACTACCTAGAAAGGTTGATAAACGTCTTAGAAAAGACTACCTAGAAAGGTTGATAAACGTCTTAGAAAAGACTACCTAGAAAGGTTGATAAGCGTCTTAGAAAAGACTACCTAGAAAGGTTGATAAGCGTCTTAGAAAAGACTACCTAGAAAGGTTGATAAACGTCTTAGAAAAGACTACCTAGAAAGGTTGATAAACGTCTTGGAAAAGACTACCTAGAAAGGTTGATAAATGTCTTAGAAAAGACTACCTAGAAAGGCTCCTACAAAGGATGAGAAGTTCTTTGATTGTTCCTGAATTATCTTTAAAGAAAGACTCAGGATGAAGCTTTTGAATTGTATTTGTGTCTTGAATGAGCGTTAAGATTGAATCGTTAACACGATTGTCTTTGTACCGTATTTGAATGATAAAGTTCTTTTGATTGTGAATTGATCTGAAAAGGCAAAATTAGTTTTATACAATGTCATGATGCATGCATTGGTGAGGTTCTCGAAATAAACGAGAATGATGAATGTTATGTATGTAATGTGAATGATGCTAGGATAGACTATATAGTCGAAGCATATTGATAACTTTGTATAGCAACTGTTGGTTGAGAAAATAAATCTCTGCATGCTGCTGGAGATGATGACAAGAGTATTGAGAATTCCTGTCTTCTGTTTGAAGATATCCAGCTGGGGATTTTTGATCTTTGCTTGATGAAAGTAGCTTGAGTGATCCGATCCTGATGTATCCTCGGGACAAGAGAGAAGAATAACCTTCTGATGTATTGTCTGAACGAGTTCAAATGTGAGTGTCAACTTTAATGGAAATAGTGAGTTTGAATAAACCATGCCGGAGAAGAAGATTGTGTCGGAGAACCGGCAATGTCGGAGATGTAAACTCCGTTGGGGAAACAGGCCTCTGTTGGGAATAGATTTTTGGAAGATAACTTCTCGAGGAGTACTCTGTGGGGATTTTTTGTGAAAACAACTATGTAGGGAAGATTCCCCGAGGTTTCGAATTTTCATTTCCCCATGTCTTCAGGTATTTCGTCACTTGCTGTTGGAAAACGTTTTCTTGACCATATGTGGCCCTTTGCATGTGGGAGTCTATCTTCCCTTGGATTCAGTAACCTAGTATGCTCAATGATTGAGATTACTGGAATTTGAACTTCGAAGGAGAGACAGATACTGACATCGTCTGATTCTAGTAGTTAAACAGCTCTCGCTGAAAATTGTGACTGATGCAACGCGCCCCTAATGATGGATTAGCTTTTTCTGATTGCTCGGCATCCTTGAGAGATTTTATGAATCGTGACACGAATGCCCCCGGTAGGTGGGATAATAATGTGTCATGCCCCTTGTATATACAAGCTTTTAGCTGACTGAGTCAGGCATGCGAGACGTCTCTGCAACTTCATCTGTCGGGAGGACTTTTAGTCATTAGTCATGCCCCATGCAGATTCTTCCTGATGCCCAAACATTTGAAATTATGTACACAAAATTATTTTATAATGACACTCATATGAATGTAATGCATACGTCTGTCTTGAAGTTTAAAACGTTTTTTTTAGTAAAACAAAAAAAGTAAGAAAACGATGTTTGTAAAAACATGATGTCAACTCAGGATTTATAGTAAACCTTAAGGAGTCAGGATACCTTTATTAACAGTACGCTTTCGAAATAACCATGCTTCAGTTAGGACTTTCAAAGGTTGTAATGTGGCTTGGTTCACGGTTCTAAGAAACAAAGGATAATGGCTCGAAGTATATTCATACCCATCCCAATCTTCGTGATGTTCTTCAATCCTATGCTCAGCTAACTGTGCGCTAGTGCTCCAAAAGACTTTGGAATTGTAACATTGACATTGGTGAAGATTCAAAAACCTGAAGTTTATTTAAAAGGCAGCCATCTATCTCCTTTTTCTTGTAATATTCTTGTCGAGGATTTGTAGTGACCTCTTTTTGACTTTGGCTATCCCTAATTTTTGCCTGACTGTTTATTTTGGAGGTACAGTCAGCGGGATGTTTCTCTTTTCATCAAGTCACCTTCGTAGGTTTTGACTTAATCGTCTTTCTTTTGATGGATATTGACTGCCTAGTTTTTAATGATTATAAGAACTCACCAGCGATCTTGTAAAAGAACTACCAACATAATTGAATTAGCTGAGTAACTACCCTGCCCCAGGTTATGATTAAGGGTCTTAATTTGTAAAAGAAAGAAAACTCCTACGCCTTAGGCTCAAATGGGTTGACTAGGGATTAACATCCTTATATCTCCACTGTTTGGGATTTGAAACAATGCCTGTACATCGTCAGCACAATCTGTCCAAAAGCATACTGTATGAGGTTACGGTATCATTTTCGTCATCCTCCCTCAGAAGGTTCACAGCTTTAGCGAGATTTGAATATCATAAAGAAAACCCAGTAAAAACAAAGTTTTAAAATACCAATACGAAATAAGTCAAGACAGACATATGCAATGCATTAATGATTATTATAAAATAAATAAAGTCTGACATAAGACGAATGTTTAAACAAACGGGAAAGAAATTGCGAATACAAATAGACTAATGATCTAAAAAAGCCATCCGTCTAGATATCAATGCATTAGAATTTATGAGGCTCTTCTGGCTGGCCGAATTCAATAACTCCTTCATCAATCAAGTCTTAAATTTTATGCTTCAACGACCCACAATCTTCTGTATCATGACCAGGACTGTTTGAATGATAATCACATCTTGCATCATGCTTGTATCCAGGAGCAGGATTTGCTGTCGCCGAGTATGGAGGCAACAAAGTTAACAGGCTCTGATTGAGAAGATGTTGCAAAGCTTGAGACAATGGCATATGCAGTGGAGTGAATGACCTCTTGGGTTTGGATTTCCAAGTAGGTTGGCCACCTTGTTGCTTACGCCGATCTTTCTGTGGTCGTTGTGTTGGTGCCTGACTAGAAACCAGGACTGCTCCCACAGTGTTGGATTCGTTCTTTCTATCGTATGGCTTTTTCATAGCGCCAGAAGATGTAGCCACCTGAATTTTTCCGCTTCGGATACCATTTTCAACACGCTCCCCAGTTATTATGAGGTCGGTGAAACCAGCTGAAGAACTTCCAAGTAGATGGTTATAGAAAGGACCGGTCAGTGTACTCATAAACATGTCGACCAATTCTCTGTTAGTCAAGGAGGGTTTGACTCTTCCAGCTAGATCTCTCCATTTTTGAGCATACTCCTTGAAACTTTCCTCGGGTCCCATAGACATGCTTTGTAGTTGCATGCGAGTTGGTGCGAGGTCAGCATTGTATTGGTATTGCTGGTAGAAAGCAACAAACAAATCTTCCCAGGTACGGATGTTAGTACTTTCCAGTTGATAGTACCATTCGAGTTGAGTCCCAGATAAACTCTCTTGGAAAAAATGGATCCATAGCTTCTTATCAGCAGTATGAGGTTGAATCTTCCTCACATATGATTTCAAGTGCACCTTAGGACAAGAGACTCCATCGTATTTTGCAAAAATTGGAATTTTAAATTTCGGAGGTATAACAACTCCTGAGATGAGTCCTAGATCTTCAAAATCTAGTCCAGGTACCTTCTGAATTTCCATGGCTTTCATACGTTCCTCCAACAACTTGTATTTGTCATCCGGATGTTCGTCCTCATGGTAATAGTCCTCTTCTTCTTCAGAAGGCTTGGCAGCATCATGGTCACTTTTGGCCTCAGGCTTGACACTAGCATCATCATCTTGCTCATCTTCGTCACTGTCTTCAGAGGCTTCGGCATCTCTGAGTTGTAAGATCGGTCTAAGCTTTTTCCCCAGAGTCTTCTTACCCTTCTTGTTTTTCTTGGTAAGGAGTGCTTTCAGTTCATCTTCCCCTTGGACAAGTTCAGGATCAGATCTTGAAACTGAACGTTCTGAGCTTGAAGGTCTTTGACGGATTGCTCGAGATTCATGATGCTGAAATAAACAGCGAGGAGGTGAGAAACCTATGGTGGAAGCCTGTGATGCAATGTTATGGATGCAGATGCAATATTTTCAAGTATCTTTGGAAATTCAGTTAGCAACGTCAAAAATGATTTGGTTGCTTCTTCGTTTGAAAAACTTTGATTTTTGGATGTTCCTCTATGAGAATCAAGCTCACCATATCCAGTGGGTCACGGCCTCTGATTCGTGAACTTTTGGATTTGAAGGTACATGGCTAGAGGAAAATAAATCCTCTTGCCCCTTGATAGGTATAACGTCTCTGATTTGGAAGCTATGTGGCGAGAGGAAAATAAATCCTCTTGCCCCTTGATAAGAGTTCAGTCCTTGATAAGAGTACCTGAAATTGTGCGCCCTAAATTCCTAAGATCCTTGAAAGGGTTAGTTAAATCATGTTATGCGTATGATGTCATGATGTCATGATGTTATGTAATGCATCAGGAAAAGCGTAAGATAATGAAGACGAGTGAGTCCCACAGGAAAAATCTGCAAGAAAACCAAAGGGTTAGTTGCAAGAACAGACAAGTCACACAAGTGTCCTTAAGTTTAACGGCTTGCGTGAAGTTCGTAGGTAAGTACCCTCCCCACTGAAGTTAAGTTGGTTCAACCTGTCTTAGAATAGTAACCAGGTTCTATGGTGCTCATGTCCCTGATCTTTCTCGCGGGAATTGTCTCAACATGGCACTCGATCGGCCAGCCAAAAGCATCCCTAGAGTCCAATCTCAATGAGTGTAGCATCGAGTATCAACCGGCTTCAGTCAGGAATCCAAAGCCAGCTATCTCGCTACTTCCTATAGGCCAAAGTAAAGTTCAACTAAGGTTCTAAGGGCGAATTAGTGCTTGTGACACCACGCGGTAGCCAAATGTCTCCTCGATCATATTCAAGGGCCATCAGGACAAAGCAAAGCGTCGCACTAACGGAGGCCACCAGTTCAACCATAACGATACATGTCGTACAACCTCCCTGGTCTCATGCCACATACCTAAAGTACACTAGATCCGGGTGTAGGATCTTTCACACAACAGAATACCCAAAATAACCTTGAAAATAAAGCAAGCAAATCAAAAAATTAAAGTAATCCTAAACTTTAAGGTAACCCCTCTTTTATTCGAAATATCCCCAGCAGAGTCGCCAGTTCTGTAATACGGTGAACTGACTTTATTTATTTTTGCAAACAATGTTGCGGTGAGCAAGAGTCGCCACCGACTTTTATTTTATCCAATTAGGAAAGGCATAAAAGAACAGGAAGGACCTTCTTTTGAAAGAGATTGAGTTTGGGGGGTAGGTTATGAAAAGGGAAGGTGTAAGCACCCTTTTCATCCGTAGTTATCTACGGGCTCTTAGTTGCTTAGCTCACTTGTTTGTTTTGAAACATCTGAAAAGATGTCGAGTGTGTTTAGAAAAACAGTTTGATTTTGAGTAATGTCTAAAAAGACAAATGTTAGAAAACATGGTGTGAAAAGCATTTGGTTTGAATTATTGTGAGCAAGCACTTAAGAGCGGCCTACCCTAATTTTGAAAGGTCTTTCCCATACTTCAAAGTTTTCCTTGGGCGATAGTACTATCCATACCAATTGAGGGTAGGTAGTCCTAAACATTGGATGTGTGTCATCGAAGGGTCATCGAATCTTCATAGGGACTATCCATACCATAAAGAGGGTAGGAAGTCCTATGCGATGTGAATAGTCATAAAGGCAACATGTAGGGATGCCTTAGCAATCCGAAGGGACTATCACCATTTAATCGAGGGGCAAGATCACTTATACCGAAAGGCGACATAGAAGAGACTATGATCTTTAATTTGGAGGGACATGGCGATTTTGAATTGAAGGCATCAAGTGCTAAGGCGTCTCTACGCTCGAGGGACTTGACTATTATTTTCCGAAAGGCAACGTGAGAGGGGAAACCCTAGAGGTGGGTGAGTGCGAGTGTGTTAGATTCGAGTATTTATTTATCTTGAGTTAAAGTTAGCTAGAGATTGATTTTATCTTGCCATACAATCCTAAGCATACATCTAAACGGATAATAGTAGCAGTTATAATGTGCGGAAAGTAAATGCGCAAACATGAATCTACGCTATTACAAAAATGTCTTTGCAACCCATACATCGATTTCTAATATTTAAATGGATAATTAAATAAAAAAAACAAACATGCGACATTCATTGAGCTTGAGGTGAGAAGAGAAAAATCGAAGAATCGAGCGTTTAGGAAAAAAATTAGGGTTGAGATATAGAAATCTAAATAATTTAAATAATCCAACTTAAAAGTCTAAATCATATTTAATTAATTAAACCCTAATTGTTTTGAACCTATTTAACCTAATCAATTAAAATTGGTTAAGAAAATTAATTAATCCAATTAATAAGAAAAAATAAGTTAAATTAATTAGTCCTAATTCTGATGGTTATTTCCTAATTAATTATTAATGTGGTTAATTGGTTAGTTAATATTATATTAATAAAACATAAAGGAATTAAAAAAGAAATAATAATAAAAAAAAACCAAACAGGCAGGCGTTGCATCCTGTGTGATTGTCTATTGAGGATGCACCGTGGGGAGTCATCTTCAGCGCCCTCTGATCAGTGCTTGTAACGATCCAATGACCTAGGTACGAAGGCGCATCGTTTACGCGTGAAGGTGTATGCACCAGATCTGCAAGAAATTCAAAGCTAAAATAAATAACCTGTGTGAGATTCGAACACAGGTTGTGAAGTTCGCTAGCCTCTTCATTCTTCCAATTGTGCTACGCGTGTTAGTTGTTTACATAACGACCAACAAACAATAAATAATAAAAAAACATGGTAAATGAAAGAGCAGTCAACTGAATTCAACGTGGGCCCCTAGAATTTAAAAGTAACAAATCAGAGTACACCCCCCTGCCGTGCCAGCCTTGACCTCCGTCTGCAATTGTCAAACCACCGCCCGCGGTGGTTCTCTTTGTCTTCTCCGGTGGTCCCTTCCTCATATAACCTGCAAATCACGTCAAAACGAACACCAAAACCAACCAGTTCCACTAAATGTGATGCTACGATTTCAATGGAGCCATTAGTTTCGATTAAAAATGCATGCAACCGTAAAAACGAAATCTAACACTCTTAAGCCCTAACAATGGGGCCACTAGATCCCAGCGTCAAAACTCAAAAGCGAAGCATCAAACCAATTATAAACAACATCATGAACATGAATGAATGCACAAAAACGACTTATACCACGTGAGTTAGGAGTTTGAGATCGGTCAAGTGTACCAAATCGGTGCAATCGAATGAAGTGGTTCTGGGAAGCTTTTGAGCCCGTGAAAGGACCTGGATTGATGACTGAGCGCCTCAGGAGAAGGAATTGGTCCTTAGCCTTGGTTGAAAGCAACCAGAAAGTTGATTTTGGTCCTGACCTAGTTTTCTTCAATATTTGGAACCTTATTGATGGTGGCTAGGGCTGCAGCTCCTTCGTATAGGGTTTTTTTCGTCCTCCCTAGCTTCTGAACGTGTTGCATATATATATTAGGTTAAAATCTTGAATCAAATCCCATCCATTCATGAAGAAAATATAAGGTTTAAAGCATAAATTATATCTTTCTAAAATTGACTTTTGAAGTAAAACTTGCATAAAATCTACAATTCCGCGTTTTTTCTTTGATCCCATGCTGATGTGGAGATTGGATTTGGTCAAAAATAGCTTGCCATATATTCTTATCATTTATTCATATTTTATTTCATTTATTTTGCATATAAATGAGTGAAAAATAGAATAAATAAAATAAAAAATATGGGAAGCAAAGGCATGGTCTTAGAGGTCATTGGTTACGTAAGAAACATGTTTAAATCATGAAACATAGGTCACATGCCCTACAAATGTAAGTTCCTTTCTTATGACCTTTTGCATTTTTCACAAATTCGCCCAACTTTAGCAACTCATAACTTTCTCAAATTTAATCCCATGATGATATTCTTGACCATTTTAGAAAGGTCAAGATGTCCCCTAACCATTTCTTTTTGTTTCATCTTCATTGAAGTTTCCATGTTCATGTACACTTCTTTGTAAAAAGATGACTTTTTGTTGATTTTTAGAGGGACCTATAATGATTTGTCTCATATCTTCCAAATGGTGAATCTCTTGACTTTGGGCCCAACATAAAAGTTGTAGAGAATGAAATTTCCTTGAGAATAGGCTTTGGTTGGACCATTTCTGATAAAGTATGAGAGAGTTATGCCCAGTCAAAGTTGAGCTGACTTTTTCTCCTTAAACCCTTATTTAGAAACTTTTCCTTTTGATGATTTTTGAGCTTTTTCTTGATGAATCCTGATCAACCCTTGATCAAATGATGAATGTAACTTCAAAATGTTGGTGTTGGCAAAAAATCAGGAGTTTTGACTGTAATTTCACCATAGTTGACTTTTAGGTCAAATTGGTCGACTGTGGATCATCTGAGCAATTAACTAGGCCATCTTGTGACTCGAGGCCTGAAACTTGGTATGAGGATACTTTAAAGCATATGAGAGACCATGGGATCCATTTTAGGTCTTAGAATTTGATTTTAACTTGAGAGAATCAAAACCCTAGTTTTAGTCCTCATTGCTTAGGAGGAGGGTGATCATGCTTATTCCTTGTGTGGCCTTGAGTATCTGAATATATATCATGTGAGTCTAAAGAGACTGTTTGAGCCAATATGTCTTGAAATATGATGGGCAAAATTTGGGGTATGACAGTAGCTGTCTTTCTTGGACTCGTATTGATTGGAACACACTAATGAGTATTGATCGAAGTGTTCAACATGCCTTGCATAGCTTTGCCCCAGCTATTAGGGAATTTGAAGAGATTCGCCTCACGAGGACTTTATGAGGTGTGTACTATGGGTGAAATTCCCCCAATAATCATAGACTTAGGATGATGCCCCATGTTGATTGGGAAGTAGCTGCAAATCCACTTGGGTGTATGCTCCTGGTTGTTTGGAATCTTGAGAGATTCTTGGAATCTTGAGAGATTCTTGGAATCTTGACCTGACTGCCCCAGGTTGATTGGATAAACCTTGTCATACTCCTTGTATACATAAGAGACATTGCTTCTGAAGTGGTTTCGTTTGTCCGGATAAATTTCAGTCATTAGTTGTACCTAATGCAGGTTCTTCCTGTTGCTAACATATTAAATTATGTAGCAGAATATGTTTAATAATGTATTCATGAGATGCAATGTATATGTTTGTCTTGAGTTTATTGAAAAACATTTAAACTGGAGATGTAAAGCGCGATGTTTATAAAAACGTGATGTTTGTAAAAGATGAACTATCAACTCAGCATTTGTGGTAAACCTTAAGGAGTCAAGATACCTTTTTGGTGACAGTATGCTTTCGAACTAACCATGCTTCAATTAGGACTTTCAAGGGTTGTAACGTGGCTTGGTTCACAATTTAAGAAATAAAGGACAAAGGCTCAAAGTTTATTTGTACCCTTCCCAATCTTCGTGATGTTCTTCGATCCTGTTCTCAGCTAACTTTTGTGTTTAAGCTTTAGCAAAGCTTGAAGTTGTAACATTTTGATGATGGTTAAAGCACCGACAGTCTTATTTGGATAGGAAGTGGTCATATTTTGTAATTTTCTTTTTGTCGAGGATTTGCAGTGACCTCTTTTGAAATGTTTTCTTTTGACGAGGATTTTTAGCAACCTCTTTTCTGACTTTGTTATACCTAATTTTTTCCTGAACTGTTTATTTTGAAGTTACAGTCAGCAGGATGTTTTGATTTTTGATAAGTCTCCTTCATAGGTTTTGACTTAACATTTTTTCTCTTTTTCTTCTTTTTATGGATATTGACTGCCTGACTTAAAGATTACGGGAAACCATCATTATTTGTGTAAAAGCGTACTGGCATGACTGAGTTACCTGAGTAACTACCCTGCCCCAGGTTATGATCAAAGGTTTCAAATTGTTCAAGAAAGAAAACTCATACACCTTAGGCTCAAAAGGGTTGGTAAGGGATTAACATCCTTATATCTCCATTGTTTAGGAATTGAAACAATGCATGTACATCGTCAGCATAGTCCATTCAAAAGCATAATGTATGAGGTTGCGGTATCATTTTCGTCATCCTCCCTCAAAAGGCATACAACTTTAGCAGGAGTTGAGTATCACAAAACATGTGCAATTTAAAGGCACAATTTGAAATGAGTGATAGCGAAATAATTTATTCAAGACAAACATATGCAATGCACTGATGATGATTATTAAAACAAATAATGTCTATCATAAGTCGAATGTTTAAACAAACAGAATTGAAATTTGAAAATGAAAGTAAAACTAATGATCTGAAAGTCCCTCCTTCTAGCCATCCACAACATTAGCAGATACGTTAGGAGTCTCAGGAGGATCAAATTCAATTTCCCCAACATCGATCATATTTTGGATCTTGTTCCTCAATGTCCAGCAGCTATTCATATCATGACCAGGACTATCAGAATGATATGCACACCTCATATTGGGATTATAGCTACGAGCAGAAGTACTAGGATTCTTAGGGGGGTCCTTTAAAGTGATCAAATTTGACTTCAATAGGTGCTGTAATGCTTGAGCCAGTGACATATTGATCTTTGTGAATTGTCTCTTAGGCACGTCTGCTTGTTTTGACGACCTTTTTGAGGCGCCGGTGTGGAGATTAGGACTGCCCCAACAAATTGGTCATGGTTACTCCTTTTCTGACCATACACATCATTTGAATCTGACTTCCCATTGAAATGCTTCTTTGTAGCACCTGAGGATGTAGCGGCTTGAATACTACCGCTTCGGATGCCATTCTCGACACGTTCCCCAGTCAGTATAAGCTCAGTGAATCTAGATGATGAACTTCCCAGCAAATGACTATAAAAAGGACTGGTCAGTGTACTCATAAACATATCTACCAACTCTCTGTCAGCTAAGGGAGGTTGAGCTCTGCCAGCCAGGTCTCTCCATTTTTTAGCGTACTCCTTGAAGCTTTCTTTAGGACCCATAGACATACTTTGTAGTTGCATGCGGGTTGGTGCGAGGTCAGCATTGTATTGGTATTGCTTATAGAAAGCAGTTGCCAAATCTTCCCATGTATGTATGTTGTCTCCATCCAATTTATAGTACCACTCTAGTTGAGTTCCAGATAAGCTCTCTTGAAAAAAGTGGATCCATAGCATCTTGTCAGCAGTATGAGGCTGAATCTTCCTCATGTAAGACTTTAAGTGCAGTTTAGGACATGAGATCCATCATACTTAGCAAAGGTCGGAGTCTTGAATTTTGGAGGAATGATGACTCCAAGAATTAGCCCCAGCTCCTCAAAATCCAAACCAGGTACCTTCTGAATCTCCATGGCTTTCATACATTCTTCCAGCTGTTTGTATTTGTCATCAGGATGTTCGTCCTCATAGTAGTAGTCCTCTTCTTCCTTAGAGGGCTTGACAGAATCGTGGTTGCTTTTCACATCAGTTTTGACACTAGCATCGTCCTTTTGTTCATTGTCATCCTCTTTGGAAACCTTGGCATCTTTAGCTTTCTTGAGCGGTCCTCGGAATCTTCTTCCCATGTTAAGGACACCCATAGATCTTCTAGTCTTTTTCTCCTTCTTGGTCAAGAGGGTTTTCAGCTCATCTTGCTCCTTGGACAAGTTTAGAATCAAGGCTTGGAACTAGGCATTCTGAGCCTGAAGGTCTTTGACTGATTGCTCGAGATCCATTGGTGCTGAAATAAACAACGAGAGCATATGAGAGACCTGTTATGGAAACCTATTATGCGCTGTTATGAATGCAAATGCAAAGCTTTCAAGGATCTTTAGGAAATTTAGTTAGCAACGTCAGAAAATGATTTGGTCGCATCTTCGTTTGAAGAACTCCGATTTTTGGAAGTTTTTCTATGGGAATCAAGCTTACCATACCGAGTGGGTCATTGCCTCTGATTCAGGATACTTCTGAATTTGAAGGTACATGGCTAGAGGAAAATAAATCCTCTTGCCCCTCGATAGGTACCGAGTCTCTGAATTGGAAGGTGTGTGGCCAGAAGAAAATAAATCCTCTTTCCCCTTGATTAGGAATTCAGTCCTTGATAAGAGTACCTGAAATTATGCGCCCTAAATCCCTAAGATCCTTGAAAGGGTTAGTCAATCATGCTATGTTATGATATCATGATGTTATGCGAATGCAATGCCTTAGGCAAAGCATAAGGTAACAAGGACGAATGAGTCCTACAAACAATTTCTGCAAGGAAATAGAAGGGTTAGTAGCACACACAAGCAAGTCACGCAAGTGTCCTTAGGTTTAGATGCTTGAATGAAGTTCGTATGTAAGTACCCTTCCCACTGAAGTTAAGTTGGTTCAACCTGTCCTATATAAAGATCGGGTTCTAGGGAGCTCATATCATTGACCTTTCTCGAAGGCACTTATTTCAGTTCAACAATCGAATCACTGACCGAAAATGTCCTGAAAGTCCAGTCCATATGAGTGTAGCCTCGAGTATCAACCAACTTCAGTCGGAACTAAAGCCAACCATCTCGCTACTTTCTAATAGGCCAAAGTCAAGTTCAACTAGGGTTCTAGGGGCAAATTAGTGCTTAATGACCCCACGCAACAACCAAGTGTTTCCCCAAGTCGGATCCCAAGTGTAATACGGTGAACTGACTTTATTGAAATGTCGCGGTAAGCAAGAGTCGCCACTTACTTTTATTTTATCCAAATTAACAGAAAGACTAAAAGAACAAGAAATCCTTTTAAAATAAAACTGAGTTTGAGGGGTAATTTATACAAAGGGAAGGTGTAAGACACCCTTTGCATCCATGGTTATCCATGGGCTCTTAGTTTCTTAGCCCACTTTGTTTGAATTATTTGAAGTGTAGTGTGTGAATAAGAAAAGATTTCGAAGAAGAACTTTATCTTGTAAATAAGCGTAGTCTTTTTGAATTTGATTTTGAAAAGAGTGGGAAAAAGATTTTGAATTAGAGCAAGCAATTAGTAGAAACTACCCTAAGTTTTGAAAGATCGTTCTTTTAGATTTTCAGGGCGAAAGGGTTTATCCATACCATGAGAGAGCAGGAAGTCTTTCAATTGGATGTAAAAGGGTCATCGAGAATAATCGTTCTCCATAAAACTGTCCCTACCACATAGAGTTAGGTAGTCTTTAGGGAAGGATATAATAGTCATTAATCTTTTTTAGGCATCATGCGAAGATGCCTTAGCAACTGGGACAATCATCTTTTACCGAGTTAACATCGAGGGACTAGATGATTTTCAATCTCTTTAGGCAACCTTGCTTTAGGTATCCTCGGAATCGAGGGACTTGACTATTATTTAGTATAATTAGAGGCAACAGAATCATAAGGCAACAGGCAACAAAGGCAACGAGAGGGATTACCCTAAAGGTGTGTGGGTGCAACAATCACGTGAGTTCAGTTCAGTTATTTATCTTGTAATTAGTGAGCTATGTTAATTCAAGGCTTGCACTCCCTAAGATTACTAACCACAACAGAAAGGTAAAATAGTTTAATAGTCCTACACTATTACAATAAACACCTGCGGGGACGAGGATCACAATAAAAACCTGTAGGGGAATGCGGAAATTAAAAGGCGGAAAAATAAGAGGGATCAATAATTAGTTTTAAACATCTTTGAACGCCTTGATCTTCCTCGAACCCTTGATCACTTCTGAAAATTTAAAGGAAAATAAATAAGGGTTAGTGTATTACAAATTCATTGACTATTGACATAAACCCTATTTTAATCAAGAGGCGAAATAAAAATAAAATGATGTTAAACAAAGAAATTAGAAAACTTAGCTTTTTGGTTGGGTATGGCGCGTGGCTGAAGGATCTTGGTTAACCCTGAAAATTAGGCATGAAGAAGAGAAATGTTAGTGCATTAAAGATCAACAACCATGATTTTCCAGGATAAATAAGGGTTGGAAACCATAAGATTAAATAATTTAAAAATCAATAAATTAAATAACACAAAAAATTAAAGAAAAGTCGAAAGTTATATCAATTAAATAATTATTGGACTAAATCCTAATTATTTAATCATTAAAAGTATTTATAAAAAAAATTTAAAATAAAACAACTATTAGTAGAATTATAAAAAAAATTGAACTTTCGATATAAAGAAAATAAAATAAACAATATAAAAATATAAATTTTTGGTAAACAAATAAAAATGTTTTTTATTAAAACAAATACAAAAATAAAATAAATAAACAAATAAAATAAAATAATATGTAATTAAAACTAAATAATAATAAAGAAATTAAAAAAAGACTTAGCTCTAATTAGGTGTGACAGGCTGTAGAGGACCATGGTGGAACTGCAAGTTCTGGGCGTCCGATCAGAGTGGATGATGAACCCAAGGTGTGGATCTGAGGCTGCATCGTGAGACTTCATGGATGCTGCATACAGGATTAGGAAGCAAATATTTCATAAAAATATAAGTTGGAGCAAGGGATAGAACCCCCTCACTCACGCATGGAGACCTTATGTTGCTTCCCTCTGCCACTCAACCAAAGTTTGTTCGCTGATATATACACGCAATGAAAGTAATATAAAGGAAAACAAGTATAAGAAAATTTTAAAAAAAGAATCTTTGCGCCCATGCCCTTCATCTTCCCCGTTTGTTTTCTGCATATTGCTACGATTAGCTACAGATTTGTTGCGACTCCGATGGTAGCTAATAACCTGCGTGTTTCAATCTCATAGTAAACAACAAATAAATGTTAACATTCAACATGGCTCATTCCAAAACCATCCTCTAAACGTGACAGAGGCATCAGTTTGGCCTAATTTTGCTTCTAGGAAAAATCCCTAAATTAAAGCTTCAAAAACCTAGCCATGATGGATTTTGATTCCTGCACTTAAGCTTCACGAAACCAACCCAGAAACATCATACTCATTCATATGAACACGAATATATAATTAAAACCGGTTTATTATGCATGAAACGTTGCAATAAAAAATTTTAAAAGTGATGCAAACCGTGAGTGCTATGATGATGGTATTGGACGTCTTGGCCGTTTGTGAGGGTTGAATTCGACTCAGAGAGAACCAAAACTTGCTTAATCCTTAAAAAGGCTTGAAACAATCTCCAAATTCCTCTGCTGCCTCCCTTGCTTTCACGGTTTTTTTAGACTTGGATAAGGGTTCTGCCTCTAATTTTTTCTCTTCTTTAGCATCTGAACACGTTTAAGTATATAAAGAGAGGAATTTAGGTCACTAAAACTGAACCAAATCCTTTTGAATCCCAAGATTGCCTTTGATTTTACAAGGTGTATGACAAGTTTCTATTTTGATCTCCAATCACTACCAATCACCTCCAATCATCCTCACACGATTTATTTGGCCTCAAGATTTGATTTTGATCTGATTAAATAATTGGAGAATTAATTAAATACTCTTTTCTTATTTAGTTATGATTTTCTTTGATTTATTTTGAATGTAAATAATTAAATTCAAAATTAAAAGAATAGAAATCATGAAATAAGAAGAAATTATTTTATGGGCCTCTCATGAGCTAGCATACACGTGGGAAGTCCAAAACCATAAGCCTAATAATCAAAAATTTGAATTTTGCCAATTAGGGCTTCAAGCATTTCTCAAATTTTGCCAAACTTACACCAACCATAACTCTCTCAATTTTTATCGTATGGAGATGATCTAGGACTTTTTGAAGTTTTTTTCCATTTGTGGATTTTATCTTGATGATACGGGCTTTCACAAAAAACAGCTTCTTGCGATCTTCTAGAAGGACCTGTAATGTATTGACGCATATCTCTTATGCGGAAGCTTTTATTGACCTTGGGCCCAACATCAAAGTTGTAGAGAATCAAATTTCCTTGAGAATGAGCTTCGGTTGAGGAATTTCTGAGAAAGTATGAGAGAGATATGGCTGGTCAAAGTTCCGTTGACTTTTACCTAGAAACCCTAACTTAGCAACTTTGTACTTTTGTGGGTTTTTTATCTTTTATTGATGAATCATGATCAAAATTTGATCGAATGATGATATGACATTTAGAAGGTTCCACACACCCCAATTTGAGAATAAACCCCGTGTAAAAATAAATTTAGATTTAAACCGATAGAATAAAAAACATGGTAAATTTTGGGGTATGGCAACTGCCCCTATTTAATTAATCTTGGATCGAAAGGTGTGAGAATACGCTGATCTCACGCATTTCGGATCGAAGAGTGATTAAATAATGGAAGACCCTTAAATATACCTTATGTGTGTATAGTAGAGAAGTAAAGAATTATCTTGCTAAAGCTTGAGGCTTACATAGCGAAGATTAGTAAATTCTTGCATTAAGGATTCACCTAATAGTTCTAGTGAGGTTACCTGCGTATTAAAGGATTCACCTGCTATAGTTCTACAGAGCTTACCTATGTATTAATGGAATCACCTGCTAGAGTTCTAGCAAGCTACCTGCGTAAAGGATTCACCTGCTATAGTTCTAGCAAGCTACATGCGTAAAGGATTCACCTGTTATGGTTCTAGCAAGCTACCTGCATAAAGGAATCACCTTCTATAGTTCTAGCAAGCTACCAGCATAAAGGACTCACCTCCTATAGTTCTAGTAAGCTACCTGCATAAAGGGTTCACCTGCTATAGTTCTAGCAAGCTACCTGCGTAAACGATTCACCTGCTATAGTTCTAGAAAGCTACCCGCATAAAGGGTTCACCTGCTATAGTTCTATCAAGCTACCAACATAAAGGATTCACCTGCTATAATACTAGCAAGCTACATGCGTAAAGGATTCACCTACTATAGTTCTAGCAAGCTACCTGCATAAAGGGTTCACCTGCTATAGTTCTAGCAAGCTACCTGCGTAAAGGATTCACCAGCTATAGTTCTAGCAAGCTACCTGCATAAAGGATTCACCTGCTATGGTTCTAGCAAGCTTATCTGCATAAAAAGATTCACCTACTATAATGCTAGCAAGATCATCTGCATAAAAAGATTCACCTGCTATCGTGCTAGCAAGCTTATCTGCATAAAAAGATTTACCTGCTATCTTGCTAGCAAGCTTATCTGCATAAAAATATTCACATGCTATAGTGCTAGCAAGATCGTCTGCGTAAAAATACTCACCTGCTATCGTGCTAGCAAGATCATCGGCGTAAAAAGATTCACCCGCTATAGTGCTAGCAAGCTTATCTGCATAAAAAAGATTCACTTGCTATAGTGCCAGCAAGCTTATATGCATAAAAAGATTCACCTGCTATAGTGCTAGTGTAATATGGTGAACTGACTTTAAAGAAATGTCGCAATAAGCAAGAGTGGTCACCGACTTTTATTTTATCCAATTAGGAAAGGAAAAAATAACAGGAAAGACCTTTGAAAGATTTTGAGTTCGGGGGGTAGGTTATACAAAAGGAAGGTGTAAGGCCCCCTTTGTATCCATGGTTATCCATGGGCTCTTAATTGCTTAGCTCACTTGTTTGTTTGTTTTAAAAGTTTGAAGTGTCGTGTGTGAATAGTAACAACATCGTTAAGGACTTTAGCTTGTAAATAAGCGTAGCCTTGTTTTGAAAGTATTTGAAAAGAGAGGTGTGAAAAGTAATTTGAAAGTTTGATTTGATTGTGAGCAAGCATTTAAGAACACCTACCCTAAGATTGTCTTTCGTGTTCTTTAAGTCTTTCGGGCGAAAGGGTCTATCCATACCATGAGAGGGCAGGAAGTCTTTCAATTGGATATTAAGGGTCATCGGAATAAGTATCGTTCTCCATAAAACTATCCCTACCATATAGAGGGTAGGTAGTCTTTAGGGAAGGATAGAATAGTGATTAATCTTTTTTAGGCATCATGCGATGATACCTTAGCAATGGGACAATCATCTTATTTTTCCGAGGCAACATCGAGCTTTAGGTATCCTCGGAATCGAGGGACTTGACTATATTTTAGTACAATTAGAGACAACAGGCAATAGAGAGAGATTACCCTAAAGGTATGTGTGTGGTACAATCACGTGGTTCAATTTAGTTATATTATCTTGTAATTAGTGAGCTATGTTAATTCAAGGCTTGCACTCCCTAGGATTACTAACCACGCAGTTTAAAATTGCAGAAGTTAAAGGCAGAAAAATAAAAGTCCTACGCTATTACAATAAACACCTGCGGGGAAGGGGAATGAAAGCAGAAAATAAGAGGGATGAATAATTAGTTTAATTATCTTGAGCCTTCCTCGCTCCTTGATCTTCCTCGAACCCTTGATCCATTCTAAAATTTAAAGCGAAAATAAATAAAGGTGAGTGCATTACAAATTCATTGGCGATTGGAACAAACCCTATTTTAATCGAAATAAAAATAAAATGACGTTAAATTAAATAAAACTTAGAAACTTAGGTTTTTTGATTTGGTATGGCGCGTGGCTGAAGGATCTTGGTTAACCCTAGACTAGGGTTAATGGGCAAAACCTACCAATAACAGTGATTAGTGATCATGACAAAATCAGGGTTTAAGGCATAAAATAAATTTAATTAGCCCAAAATTAAATTATTACCCTAAAATAATTATTAGCTTAAAAAACAAAAAAAAACTATTATTTTTTAATGTAATAAGAAAAATCGGGTTTTCGATTAAATCTTCAATAGTTATAATTTTACTATAAAACTAATTTATTAAAATAAAAATATAAATAAAAAGAGTTATAATAAAAAAGAAAGAAAAGGAACATAAATAAAATTGTTTATGTAATTAAAAATTAAAAATTAAAAAAATACTTAGCTGAGATTCAGTGTGGCGCAGTCTTGAGGGAGTATGGTGGTTCTGCAGCTTCCTGAGCGTTAGATCTGACAACATTGATGATCAACGAAGGAGGCGTGAGGCTGTATGGTAGGCCAGCATCGGACGTGAGCACTGGATCTGAGGATGTTGGAAACAAATGAAAGTAAAAAAAATTGTAGGCCGCTGGGAGTTGAACCCGGGCCCTTAAGGATGCTTCACTTAACATGTTGCCATCTGCACTAGAATTGTTAGTCATGCATACAATGGCATTCAATAAATAAATATTAAAACAAGTACTGAATGGAAAATTCAAACAGTCGGGCCCACGTTATCGTGACCAACCAATCACAAGCAACAAGGAAGCTTTGAATTGTTGACTGGCAAACCAGAGAGCTACACGCGTGGAGAGAGAGAGAGAGGGTGAAGATTGACCAACGAATGGGAACGATGCATTGTGCCACGTGTGATGGTCAACGTCCCTGGGTACTATTCATTTTCTTCTACATGCGGCGCTGCAGAAATTCCCATGAATTTTTCTGCGGAATTTCCCATGTGTCCGTTACCTTCCATGGCTGCAATCTGAAATTGCAAAATCAAATTAAACAACAAAATAAAACGCCTAGATCGCCTTGATTTTTTTCCCTGATCATGAATATAACCTTTGTTTGGTCCAAAAAGCCCTGGAATATCGAACCCGATGGTTGAACCAAGCTATGCCCTAACAATGGCGTTTTTCACTCTACGCGTTATGGCTGCATACTAGTGGTCCAGGCCTTCTCTAATTCACACAAGGAACTCAAATATGTAATTAGCTTCAATTAAAACAATGTAAATCGTAACATTCAAAATATTAGTATGCATGCATAAGTATGAACATGGTGCAATCACTATGCACGTTACGAGGCTTTAAGAACAACACAACCTTACTCTATACTACCTTTTGAGGGGGGTGGAATGATTGTTGGGGCTTGAGAGAGGCTGCCCAAGAGAAAACGAAAATTTGAGTTTTTTATGAGTTTTTTGAGACTTTGAGGTATTCTTTTTTGGGGTTAGGATTCGTGGCTGCTGAATGCTGATGATGTTAGGTATATATAGGTGAGTGTATTAGGTTAAGAAAATTGAATTGAATCCACTTGAATCAATGATTAGAAATTTGAAAAATATGTTTCATGAAACTTTCTAATTTTGATCCAATATTGACTCAATCATCCCAATTCCAATTTGCACGAAATTGAATTTAAAATATGATGAATATTTGATTGGATTTGTTTGGAAATTAAATCCAAACCATATCCCTTCCAATATCTCTTGATTATTTAATTTTAATCATCTTTTAAATGATAAAAAATTCAAATAAAATCAAATATTATTCAATAATTCGTGGAAATTGAATTTAGGGCTTTGGATATCATAAGGATAAATATTGGGCCAAAAAAGATTGGGTCCCTTTGCAAAAAGATTCATTTTGGAGCCTTTTATTTCACATTTTCCCCTTAAAATGGTCCAACTTTGACAAGGCATATCTCCCTCAATTTTTAAGATATGGAGGAGTTCTCAGACTTTTTGGAATCCTCAAGATGTCCTTTATAATCCAATATGGAAGCTTTTTTCCATTTGAGGATTTTATCTTGATGATATTGGCTTTCACAAAAAACTGCTTTTGGTTGACTTTCAAAAAGGACCTATAATATTTTGCTCCTTGATGAATCATGATCAATCCTTGATCAAATGATGAATGATACTTCAAAATGAGGATGTTGACCAAAAATCAGGAATTTTGACTATACTTTGACCACAGTTGACATTTAGGTCAAACTAGTCGCCTATTGATCATTTGAGCAGTTGACTGAGTAATCCTATGAATCAGAGCTTGAAACTTGGCATGAGTATGCTTTGAATCATTTGAGAAGCCATGGAGTCCATTTGAGGCATCAGAAGCTGATCTTACTTTAAAAAGATTAAAAACCTAGTTGGAGAGTTGTTGTCTAGGATAATGTGCATTCAGTCAAGTCTCGAGCTTTTGATATTCAAATGAGCATGAGTATGAAGATATGATGGGAAAATTTTGGGGTATGA
Source organism: Vicia villosa (assembly GCF_029867415.1). Taxonomy (NCBI): domain Eukaryota; kingdom Viridiplantae; phylum Streptophyta; class Magnoliopsida; order Fabales; family Fabaceae; genus Vicia; species Vicia villosa. Next base: position 97,168,052 of record NC_081184.1, on the reverse strand, counting down.
CAGCTAGCAATATCATCATCATAAATTTCTTGACACATACATAGAAGTCAGAAGTATAAGGACCAGTAACTTGTTGTTGTACATTGTGTATGCACAGAGTGTAGCGTGCATAGCGTAGCGTGTATGAAGCACAGTGTAGTGTGTAAAGCGTAGTGTGTAAAATGTAGTGTGTAAAACGCAGTGTGTAAAGTGCAGCGTATTGTGCATATACATATAACGGTTGTACATGCATGTGACCCTTACGTTTGTATAATGTAGATGTATGAACCGTCTATATGTGTAATGTAACTGTTATATGTGTAAGAGGATTTTGTTTACGGTATCTTGTTGATGTATGAAGATGATGCTCGCGCGCATGTTTATGAGCGAAGATCTAATGATGTGACATGCCGGTTCTTAGACCAGATTTGAATGCATGATGATTATGCTTATGTATATGTTGATTGATAAATGCCTATATGTGCGTGCTAGTTGGTATGTATATGCTAATGCTAATGCATATGTATGTATGCTGTTGCGTATGTATATATGGTGATCCCTAGATTTTATCTCCTTATAACCCATTGAATTTGTTTAAACCATGTAGCGACTATGCTCATGCCGACTAGTAATGCTTATGCGCCAAATGTTTTCGAGTGGAACATCAGGTTTCAGTCTCCTTCTAGACCATTAGGTCTTGAACCAATCCCCTGTTACCCTTGTTTTTTAATTTTCTAGACATTTTGATGTATGGGATGTTTTAACCAATGTGTGATGTGTGACTTAGTATGTTTAAATAATGCCCCAATGATGGGTCGTGGATAACCAAAGCGTAGATAGCTTCCTTAATGTAATAAGGTTATTTGTGAGGGTAGGGTGTGATGCTAGTGTGACTTCCCAATACCTGCTTTGAACTCGAAGATCGAAGTAGTGGGAGAGAGATTTATCTGGGACTGTAAAAGCATGAGGACATCCTTTCCATTCATCGTATGTCTTGCTTCAGTTTGTTAGGTATTTTACAGAGGTTCTCCTTAATATGAGCTTGGACGCAGTTTTATCGTAGTACACATTTTGAGATGGCTAGCTCCATTCTTGGTTTTGTAATACGACGGCCCTTGATTGGACGACTCTTGGGATCCACTCCTTTTGATTGGGCTTCGTAGTTTTTTGCCCCAACATTAGCTTTTGAAAAATATTCCCCTCGATCTCCAAGACATGAAGGAAGTATCCTTAGAGGGGGTTCAAATTTCGCCATGTCGTGAACTTGATATACGATGCCCCATTTTTGATAGTTGAAAGGTCTTCCCTTAATCTCCGGGATATGGAGGGCTATCCAAGGTGTGGTATCAATTTGATATGGATTGCTCCGAGTATTTTAATTTTACACTCGAAGTTGCTTCACAGTGGAACTCGGGTCCACCATTAAGATATGAGCTACCCCAATATTTGGATTTGTAAAAGATATGCCCCTGAGTGTTATTGCTTCGAAATGCGACCCAAGTCGATTGGAACTTAGGGTGAATGCCGCTAGTTAAGAGGATCTTTGTATACCCCTGTGATCATTGGGATTTTGCCCCTGGTTAGGAGAACCCCCTGGACGTGGTTCCCCCATTCAAGAGTCTTTATTAGAAATGATCTCCTTTGATTAAGCCGATTTCGAGATCTCCTTGATGCTAAGTGTGTATTTGTAGATAAAGTTGCGCCCTTTGAAAAGTAATTCCAACGTGAAGTACATGCAAGTTTTGGAATCGAAGTTTGTTATGAATTGGAAATGGATGATTAGAAAAGGATGTTTGAGGAAGTGAAGTGGTTAGCCATTAACAAACAATAGGAATCAGTTTAGCCAAATTAATGCCAAGTATGCTTTTGTAGTTGACCGAGCTTCAATTAGGACTTTTGAAGGTTATAACGTAGTCGTGGTTCGCAGTTTAAGAAACACAGGATATAAGGCTCAAAATTTATTTAAACCACCCATTTCTCCTTGATATTCTCCAATCCTAAAGTTCGTTTAATCCAATGAATGTGTTTCGTTTGCAAGAGAATTGTTTAGTTCCGATGATGAGCGGAAGCATTAGTGAAGATCCAAGCACTGATGAAAAATGTTGTAGAGATTCAAGCATTGATGGGAAGCGTCGATGATTTAGCAGTTACAAGATTATACATTGTTTTTTTGCTTTTGTTTTGTTTTTATCCCTTGTTTTTACATGGGCCAATTCTTTAGAATGTGGTCCATCAAGTTGCCCTGATTTTTACCTAAGTCAATTTTTGTTTTCTTTATGTATTTTCCATCTGACTTAGTGGGCCTTTTTTTTTTAAATTCCTTTTTTTTTTAATTTACTTTTTGGATTTTGAATAATGTGACTGCCATGTTGACTTTAGTTTGTAAACTTCGATGCTTCCTCGATCTCGACTGATGTATTGAGGAAGAAGATGTTGTGAATGTTATCTCCATTGCTTCGACAATCTTTGATGAATACGAGGAAGAAGATATGCTTGAACATTTGCTTTGTTTGACTGATTCTCATGACTATAAAATACACCATTGAATTAATCGAAATCTACACTGCCCCTGGTTGAAATTAAGGTTTATTTGAAAAATAGAAACAAACTCCAACTCCTGGCTCGAGGGGCTTGACTACGGATTATCTCCTTATTTCTCCATTGTTTAGGGATTGAAACAATGCCTTAACTCATCAGCTCGGTCTTACATTGAAAGCATATGTTTAGAAAAATTTAGTTATTTGTATTTCGTTATTCTCCTTTAAGTTTGTTAATAATTGAAAGTGGCAAGTTGAAATAGAATCGAAGAATTAAAATGGAAAGTCATAGTAATGCAAGAGCGAAGGGAATGAGTCAATTCCAAAACATGCATGATTATTTTATTAGAATTGTAAGTTGGAAGGTACAATGCTTATACATGTTAACACTTAGCGATCGTAAGGGTTGCAATTTTGACATGATAAAACCTATTAATCCTAGGGACAATCTCCTTTGTTAATCCAATGACTTTGTTTTACTTCTTAGTTTTGTGACTTGTAGAAGTAAAGAGTGACCTCTAACTCTCCTTGGGCATACCAATTTTGTTCGCTGGGCAATTGATCTTAGCATAGAGGAATCTTCGATGAGAACAAAATCTGAGGCGAAGACATAGGCAGTCGTCTTTCGTATGTATATGCGTAAATGATATTTGAGGCGTGTAAGCCTTCCTCGTGGTATTGGATAGTCCTCTTAGCGGAGTGTGAGTATGACCTATCCTTTGAAGGACCAAATCCTGACATAAATCTTAGCGGTGGGTTTTCGTCACTCCAAACTTCATGAGTTTCCTTAGACTGAACCTCTTTTGCCCTTTCTTGTTTGTTCATAAGATCCTTCGTAAATCCCAACATCCGAGTCGTAGGCGTAGGCAGGCATGTAGCTTGTATAATGAAGGGCATCCTTTTATTCTTGTAGAACCAAGCTCGTTTGAATCTCCAATAGTTAATTCTCCTCTTTCCATAGTTCAGAACCTTTTTCGAGTTTCTTCGCGAGTCTCGGGAAATCAGTTAGCATAGTAAGGAAGGATAAGGGCGCAGGTAGAAATGTAAGTGCAAACGTATGAATATATGAAAATAAAAATGCGGATGCATGGGTATGCAGAAGACTCCTTTTTTTCTACTGTATGTTAGACCTCCTTATGTGCATTGCAATGTAGATGTATGGTAGGTATAACCTTAAGGATAGCCTATACGGGTTTAGACCCAATGAAATCATTACAAGATAAATGTTATGACATACCAATAGAAATACCTATAGACTAGGGAGTACGTGGGATATAGCACATGGGGACCGTTCAAGACAGTTACCATATCTCATGGCCATCTAGAGGCCGTTTGACGTGCATTAACGAAGATGTCCTTCGTGGGAAGGTTGCTTACGAAGAACACAACCTTTTATGGATAATGACGATTGAAGTGGAATCACTATAGGCTAGGGATGGAAGATGTATAGACAGAAATCCAAGTCATACAAGTCAGGTGACGCATGGGAGCAAGCACATGGTGATCGTTCAAGATAGTCACTAGATATCATGACCATCGAGAGGCCAATCGACGTGCATTATCGAAGATGTCCTTCATCGGAAAGCTCCTTATGAAGAACACAACCTATCTAAGGACAATGTCAGACGAAGTGGAATCCCTACAGGCTAGGGATGAAAGATGTATAAACCGAAATCCAAAACCCTACAAGCTAGGGGATACGCGGGAGCAGGCACATGGTGATCGTTCAAGACAGTCACTAGATCTCATGGCCCTTTAGAGACCAATCAACATGCATTAATGAAGATGTCCTTCGTGGGAAGGTTCCTTATGAAGAACACAACCTATCTAAGGACATTGTCAGACGAAGTGGAATCCATACAGGCTAGGGATGAAAGATGTATAAACCAAAATCCAAAACCCTGCAAGCTAGGGGATGCGCGGGAGCATGCATATGGTGATCGTTCAAGACAGTCACCGGTGTCATGGCCATCTAGAGGCTAATCGACATGCATTAGTGACGATGTCTTTCATGGGAATGTTCCTTATGAAGAACACAACCTATCTAAGAACAATGTCGGACAAAGTGGAACCCCTACAGGATAGGGATGAAAGATGTATAAACCGAAATCCAAAACCCTACAAGCTAGGGGATACGCGGGAGCAGGTAAATGGTGACTGTTCAAGACACTCACCAGATCTCATGGCCATCTAGAGGCCAATTGAAGTGCATTAACAAAGATGTCCTTCGTGGGAAGGACACGTCGTTATAAAATAGAAAGACATAAAAAGAAAATCCCTACAAGTTAAGGAGTGCGTGGGAGCGGGCACATGGTGACCATTAAAGACAATCACTAGATCTCATGGCTATCGAGAGGTCAATCTACACGCGTTAATGAAAGTGTCCTTCGTGGGTAGAAAACACTCTTCAGAAAAGAAAAACCCTATAGGCTAGGGACAGCGTTAGTAAAGCATTGAAACGCATTTATGGTAATAAAAAAAACATAAATCATATAGTCCTTGGTTTGTTGGTTCAATATGACAGCGTAAATTAGTCTACCCTTCCCATAAGTGGTTCTAAAAAGGACTCATGGGGTCCCTCGTAGCCTCTAAGACTTTTTGTCTCTTTGGATTTTAGAAGGATCGTTTACCCATGAGGTTCGAGTTTTAGGGGTAGGTTCCTAGATGTGAATACAAGATCACAATCACAAAGATGTTTTTGATTTATGGCAAACTCAATAAGCATCCAAGCAACAAGGCACAAGCAGAAGAACTTAAAGAAAAGCAAGCATTGGTCATTTGGGACAGAGCAGGTCGACCTACTATGCATATAGGTCGACCCAACACAAGCCAAATAAGAAAAATGCAGAAAAGCAGCAGTTAGGTCGACCTACTGTCAACCTAGGTCGACCTAAAATGGAGAAAAATTCACATACTTCTGCTAGGTCGACCCACACATCAACTAGGTCGACCTAAACTGAAGAAATATCCCAAAAACTCATTTGAAGGGAATTTTGGTCGACCTACTTCCCAAACAGGTCGACCTAACTGGGAGCAAAGTCATTTCAAGTTAATGCACCTCTGCTAGGTCGACCTAAGCTCTACAAGAGGGCGACCTAACTGATCAAAAATGCCAAAATGTCTGTTATTCTTGGCTCCAACTGATAGGCACTCATATATATTATCAAGTGTTCATCTTTGTAATCAACACCAACGACTGAAAGATACACAAAGTCTTCTCATCTTCGTTCTTCATCATCTCCAACACAATTACACATAATCATTCTTGCGTTGTGGGTTAGTGATGAGTTCGATAACGTCCATGGAACGGAATTGAAGATTCCTAGTGGGTGAAGATTTGTGGAGTTTTTGGTGAATAAAATCTGCGGGTTTTGTCCTCCACGACAGGTGGTTCTTGGGGGTTTTTATCAAGAGGTTTTCATTGAGGATTCGGCTGAGTGTGACGATTGAGGAACAAGGGTTCAAGCAATTCAAGACACTGCAGAAAGGAATCAAAGTGAAACTCTTGGATCACCTTGATCTTGCTCAAGATTAAGGGGAAAGAAGATTCAAAGGATCGACATAAGTGGTTTATCGTTTATCGCTTTGTTATCTTCTTTGTATAAACTGCTTTCAACATTAATGAAAGATTTCCCAATTTCAATTTGGAATTGGGGGCAGACGTAGTCGTAGCGATGACGATCGACGAACTGCCTAAACAAATATCGTGTTCTTGTCGCTTTTACCTTTTCATTTACATTCTGTTCATAATTGGTTATAATTGCAAAATTGATCAACGATTCGAGTGTTAAAATTGTGAATTAAAGTTCTGCATAAACATCACAATTCACCACATCTTGAATCATCATCAATTTGAACATTATCACCAAGTGTTTGTCTTTTTGCTTATTCCATTATTACTGCATTGCAAATCAAAGTTTGTCAATATAGAAGTTAATTGTTTTTCAGTTGTGAAACGTATTGATTCGATAACATATCACTTCATCGTTAATCTCAATTATCTTGTGGTTTTGTAACATATACGACCCTTGCAATAGCGGTCCGGAATAGACGCAAGTCGATTCAGAACCGCTTTCGCTCTAGTTCGTAATAATTCCGGAAAAACTGCGTGAGATCTATTCACCCCCCCTCTAGATCCTCAGGCCAGCGTCTAACAAGTGGTATCAGAGCTTGGTTAATTCCGTGCTACGTGAAACACTTATTGGAAAGATGGCTTCCGGACCTAAAGGGGCTCATAATAGAGCTCCAGTTTTCAACAGTGAAAACTACGGCTATTGGAAGGATTGTATGTGTGTCCATATCAATGCAATTGATAGGAACATCTGGACAGCTATTGTCAATGGTCCATTTCAGATCACCATGACAAATGCAGCTGGTGCAGTTGTTCCAAAACCAGAAAATACTTGGGATGCTGAAGATGAAAAGAGATATGCATACGATTGGAAAGCGAGAAACATTCTAATCTCAGCTCTAGGAGTTGATGAATACTATCGCGTTTCCCATTGTAGATCCGCTAAAGCTATGTGGGACACATTGCAAGTTGCCCACGAGGGAACGAATGATGTCAAACTAGCTAGGATCAATACGTTGACTCAAGAGCTCGAACTGTTCCACATGGAAGATGGTGAATCCATCGAAAACATGCAGAAAAGATTCGTTCACCTGAAAAATCGGTTAAATTCTCTTGATAGACTTGTTTCCAATGCAGTTGCTACTAACAAAATCTTAAGATGTTTGAACAGGGAATGGCAACCCAAAGTTACAGCAATAAAGGAAGCAAATGATCTAAACACTTTAGACATTACCACTCTCTTTGGTAAACTAGAAGAACATGAACAACACCTTAAATGCCTTGACATGCATGAGAAAAGGGCAAAGAAAGAAAAGAACATGGAGAAAGAGGTAGAGAAGAAGTCAATAGCTCTAAAAGCTTCAAGCTCCAAGACCTCAAGACAAGAGCTAGAGGATAGTGATACAAGTGATGACGAAGACTCCGATGATGAGGAAATGGGACTGTTTGTGCGAAGATACAACAAATATCTAAAGAAAAATGGAGCAAAACATTCTGACAAAGGCTTGATCAACTATAGAAAGCAATCAAACAAGTTCAAACAAGATGACAACAACAAGGGAAAAATCAAAGGGCCTTGCTTTAACTGTGGGAAAGCTGGTCACTACAAACCGGATTGTCCATACCTTAAGAAGGAAAAAGAGAAGAACCAAAGAAAAGGTCATAACAAATCTAAAAGAGCCTACATAGCATGGGAAAGTGATTCATCTAGTAAAAGCTCATCAAGCGATGAAGAAGAATTAGCAAACTTATGCTTTATGGCTCATCAATACAAGAGAAAGAAAGCTGTAAGTCATCTTAAACCTGAACTTGTAGATAAGGTATCTCATACTCAATTGAAATTAGCTTTTGAAAAACTACATAGAGATGCAATTGAAGCTTTCAAAATTTTGGCCTCAAATAAGAAAATTTTTTCATACCTTGAATCAAAAGTTGAGAAGACCGAAAAGGATATGGAAGCTTTAAAACAATCTATGCTAGACATTCAAAAGGATAAAGTTGATATCGATCCTACATCATGGTTTGGTTATGAGACATGTCACATTTGGCAAAAAGAAGTGAGAAATATAAAAGCCAAACTAGACAAGGCTCTACAACCAAAAGTGACCTTTGCGGTTGATCCAAACAAATTCAAGAGATCTTATACTCCGCCATATAGCAAATACACCTTCGTACCTAAAGCATCAACCGGTAAAACGGTATATTCTCCTCATATTACATGTCACTATTGTTGCAAAAAGGAACATACCATTGAAAAATGCAAGTTTAGGAGAATCTTAGTTCCTAAAGGCGTATTTCAATGGTTGCCTAAGTGCAACAATGTCTGTACTCACCATCTAGGACCCAATGAAGATTGGGGTCCACTCTAAATTAATTTTTGCAGGAAAAGTGTCTTGACATCGCCGAAAGGTGGTGGTCCCTTGATAGATGATGCTCAAGACACATAAAAGAAGACATATCATTCTTGGTATGTCATCTATGAAGACAGCAAATCGAAGAACTATACTTGGGAAAGAGAGTGTAGGTGACCTGGCCACCACTAATGTATAAGATACATCACAAATACAAGTTAACCCGAAAAACACAAAGGACTCATCACTTGATGTGCAATTGGCAAATTGCATTGCAAGAAAATTTAATCCTATTCTAAGTAGAATAATGTTTGGGACCCTGTCCCGCATCCGGGAGAACATCAAGTGATCGATACTAGATGAGTTTTTCGCAAAATCAAGCAATCAAGTCATGAAACATTCTATCAAGACAATTCATCATCAAATCTAGGAGTATGGCACAATGACAAGAGGATTCCACACAATGATGACAAAACACCTACATATTGAGAAAGCGGTAACATGCTTATTGTTCACTTTCAAAAATTTTATTGATACTATAATATGCTATCAATTAACATGCTTATAGTGACTTCATGTATGTTTATCCATATATCTCAATTACATATATGTGTTTATCATCTTCATTCATAACATATCATGTTTTGGGCATACAAGCAAGTAACCAAGCAAAAATACATCATATAGTAACATTTCTAAGGCATTTCAAACATTTAAGGTAACTTAGGTCGACATACCCTGCATCTGAGTCGACCTACAGAAGAAAACTTTCAGCAGAAATCAAAAATGCTCAGTTACGTCGACCTACCCACATTTTAAGTCGACCTAAATTGATCTTTTTTTTCATTACTTCTGTTAGGTCGACCCAGTCTCCATTTAGGTCGACCTACTGCTGTTATATTTCAAAATTTGGGTCTGTTGGTCGACCCGACCCATCCCCACTCATTCATAATCATTCATCTTTTCTTTCCCTCTCATTCTCATATCATTGTGTACGGCCAACCCTAATTCCTCAAGCTCAAAGGTTGTCAAAAATCATCCTTCTCACACAAAATTATCAGCAAGTATGCCTCCAAAATCAAGAAAGGGAAAGGAAATCGCATCCGGACCATCCTCTCAACCGGTAAGTGCTGTAGCCCTTGTTCATCCTGATTGCAAAGAAAATTTTGAAAAATGGCAAATGAAGAGGAAGGTAGTCAAGCAATACATCTTTAATCTACATGTTGTGAAGCACATGCATATCCTTGATGTTGTCAATCTTGTTGAACATCAAAATGTTCACCCACTTTTGGAATGTGCCACACAGTACTGTGAGAACACTGTTAGGGCTTTCTATGCAGGGTTCACAAGAGAGGAAGGTTGCAATTTTAGATTTAAGATGGGGTCAAGATCCCATATTGTTGACAAACGTGCCTGGATAAGTATCTTCGGTCTTACACTTTTGGGAGATGAAGTTCGTATAGAAGATGGTGACTTTCCGGCCAATTATGATCATGTCGCCTACATGAAATCTATTCTCAAAGACCCTGCAGTCCTTGACAAGCAAAATGAATCAATCACAGCCGGGCACCTAAAAAGAGATCCTAGGCTTCTCAACTGGATTATCTCAAGAGTCATTCGACCACGAGCAGGCGGATTCTCAAGAATTGAACGAAATGAGGTTGTGTTAATGTACTTGATCCAAAACAGGACACGTGTGCACTGGCCACACTTTCTAACTGCCAAGTTTGAAGAGGTAAAGCAGAAGACTACTGCTCTATGCTATGGCTCGATCATTCAAACAATTGTGAACCATTTCGGCATGAAACTCGATGGATTGTCATACATTCACATGAAACAGAATCAAGACTTTTCCCAAACAACCTTAACCCTCATGGGATACCATTGGGATCCAAATAGGAAAACCTACTATCTTATTCAAAAGGGAACCGGAAAAATCATCTACAACTATGATGATCCTACGGAATTTGGTCACATTGCAGAGAATGAAGAAGAAGGAAATGATCAAGAAATAGCCAATGATGAGGACCACACCATGGAAGATGTAGCTCATGACACGGATTCAAATTGGCGATATGTACCTCCTCAAGAGGAAGAAATTCCTTGGGGATACACGGCTCCACCTCCTCCAGATCAGTCCAACATCATCTCCATGCTTGAAGCTATGCAAATCCAACAACAACAACAGTTCGAAACACAACAACTCCAGTTCCAAACCATGCAGCAGCTTCAACAAGATAGATATGATGAACAACAACGTCAATATCAATCGCTATACAGCATGGTTCAAGACCACAAGAGCGACTTTGAGACATTTGCATCCAACTCGACCCTAAGACAGAACCAGTTTGAAGAAACTGCTCTGAATCGTCTTGCCAACATAAGCCAAAGCTTCAACACTCTCAATCTATCTGTGCTGGATCTGTTGGAACGGGTTGAAGAAGATCGCCCTCATACATTTCAGAGAGGACGAGGAAGAAGGGGCAGGCGTTAGGATGCATTCTCCATCATATCATTATATCATTGCATTTCATCACATTATCATTATGTTAAAATCCTATATGTTGTCGTGTTTTTTTTTTGTTCTGTTTTTGTTAATCTCTTGGATTATTATGTATGGTGTAATTTTCTTTTAAAACATGTTTGGTTCTTATGGTTTCACTATCTACATGTTATCTATTACTATGAATGCCAGTATTTTCTTTTTGTTTCTCTCGTTACTCTCTTCTTCTGTTTCTTTGTTTCTCTTTTGATGTTGTCAAAGGGGGAGATAGATGCTGAGTGTACGGGGGAGCTTTGTTATAGATGCTGAGTGTACGGGGGAGCCTTGTTGAGCCTTCATTACTTACTACCAAAGCTTCTACTATCGGTTTGCCATCATCAAAAAGGGGGAGTATGTGAATACAAGAACACAATCACAGAGATGTTTTTGATTTATGGCAAACTCAATAAGCATACAAGCAACAAGGCACAAGTAGAAGAACTTAAAGAAAAGCAAGCATTGGTCATTTGGGACAGAGCAGGTCGACCTACTATGCATATAGGTCGACCTAACACAAGCCAAATAAGAAAAATGCAGAAAGCAGTAGTTAGGTCGACCTACTGTCAACCTAGGTCGACCTAAAATGGAGAAAAATTCACATACTTCTGCTAGGTCGACCCACACATCAACTAGGTCGACCTAAACTGAAGAAATATCCCAAAAACTCATTTGAAGGGAATTTTGGTCGACCTACTTCCCAAACAGGTCGACCTAACTGGGAGCAAAGTCATTTCAAGTTAATGCACCTCTGCTAGGTCGACCTAAGCTCTACAAGAGGTCGACCTAACTGATCAGAAATGCCAAAATGTATGTTATTCTTGGCTCCAACTGATAGGCACTCATATATATTATCAAGTGTTCATCTTTGTAATCAACACCAACGACTGAAAGATACACAAAGTCTTCGCATCTTCGTTCTTCATCATCTCCAACACAATTACACATAATCATTCTTGCGTTGTGGGTTAGTGATGAGTTCGATAACGTCCATGGAACGGAATTGAAGATTCCTAGTGGGTGAAGATTTGTGGGGTTTTTGGTGAATAAAATCTGCGGGTTTTGTCCTCCACGACAGGTGGTTCTTGGGGGTTTTTATCAAGAGGTTTTCATTGAGGATTCGGCTGAGTGTGACGATTGAGGAACAAGGGTTCAAGCAATTCAAGACACTGCAGAAAGGAATCAAAGTGAAACTCTTGGATCACCTTGATCTTGCTCAAGATTAAGGGGGAAGAAGATTCAAAGGATCGACATAAGTGGTTTATCGTTTATCGCTTTGTTATCTTCTTTGTATAAACTGCTTTCAACATTAATGAAAGATTTCCCAATTTCAATTTGGAATTGGGGGCAGACGTAGTCGTAGCGAGGACGATCGACGAACTGCCTAAACAAATATCGTGTTCTTGTCGCTTTTACCTTTTCATTTACATTCTGTTCATAATTGGTTATAATTGCAAAATTGATCAACGATTCGAGTGTTAAAATTGTGAATTAAAGTTCTGCATAAACATCACAATTCACCACATCTTGAATCATCATCAATTTGAACATTATCACCAAGTGTTTGTCTTTTTGCTTATTCCATTATTACTGCATTGCAAATCAAAGTTTGTCAATCTAGAAGTTAATTGTGTTTTCAGTTGTGAAACGTATTGATTCGATAACATATCACTTCATCGTTAATCTCAATTATCTTGTGGTTTTGTAACATATACGACCCTTGCAATAGCGGTCCGGAATAGACGCAAGTCGATTCAGAACCGCTTTCGCTCTAGTTCGTAATAATTCCGGAAAAACTGCGTGAGATCTATTCACCCCCCCTCTAGATCCTCAGGCCAACGTCTAACACTAGAGAGATCAGCTAAATACCAAGTCCTGCCCTCGACAAAGTCAAGCCTCGTCTAGGACATTTCCCTGGTATTTAACCCACTGTGAGTGGAATTATCACTAAGACTCGTAGGTGATGCAAGTCTCCTCTGGTCTTAATGATAATTCCCACACTTAAGGTTTATAACATATACATATATAATCCCATAAACAAGTATAATAAAATGATAATTATATATAGAACAGAAATAATGAAATAAATGTATAAATATCCACAGAAAAAATATTAGAAACATCAAACAAAATTGAAAATCCTAAGACTAAAGGGTATGTGAGTTGATTGAGTCTTGATAAAGAATCTTGATCTTTATCAGAATTAATTCGCTCGAGGCGAAGAAATTTGACTCAAGTTTGTTTATTAGGTGACTCGCCTTGGTTTCGCAACCGTGTGCCTACATATCTCCATCAAAAGATGAGAGAAATTAGAGTCTCGTAGTTCGGGGGGTCAATTGAAAAAGTGTGTTCTTTATTAGAATTAATTCGCTCGAGGCGAAGAAATTTGACTTAATTCATTTACCACATTTTTAACGGTAGCGTTTGATTATTGCTCTAGGCATAAACCAAATCCGCATGAATTTTAATCGTGGTTTGAATAATTGATTGATTCGACATCAGAAGTCGACCAATTCGAAAATGCAGAAAATTTTGAAATTCACCCATCGTATTTATTCCAGAAAATATTAAAATTTATTTGATTGTGAAAAAGTGATTGAATTTAATGGGGAGAAATTTTAGAGTATATACACCAATTTCTCAATCTAGTCCACCTAATAAAATTAATAACTACCAGGACAAATTATTCACAAATAAATTTAAATCTAATAGTTATATGACATATTTGCTTATATTTTCTTATTTATGTTGTTCAAATAAAATATAAATTCAAATAATTAATAGCATAGACTAACAGACTAACTTGAATTCAAAAAGGAGTATGAATAGTAATGGGTTTAGGCCAAATACCAAACTCACCTATAATTAAATACTGTTGTAATAGACGTTTAATAAAACTAAAATAAAGACATAAAAATATAAATAAATAGAATAATATGAGTTTAAAGAGATTAATATCGCTTCCACTTTTCACGCATGCACAGTAATGACCCGATTAAATTGCCCAAATTCAATTTCTTCTTTTTATTATATATTTAATTTAATTATGACTATTATTACAGATTGAATTTTCAACATTATAATTAACCTATGGGGAGCGGACACTTGGCATTGGAATGTAATTAAAGGAAAATACTTATATGGACACCACCGTAACACTGTACTTGCACACAACCAATCACATTTTTTTATTAATTAAAAAGTAAAAATAAAATTGTCTCTCTCCTCTTTTATCTCACCCACCCCCATGATGCCAATTAAAAACGAAATTAAAATTTAAATAAATTTATATTCTCTCACTTTTCATTGGTTGTGCCTAAAAATATAGGTTTAGGTTCGTATTCATGCAAGTATTTCTCAACTAAAATAAAACAGAAGGAAATTGACATATAGATAGAATCGAAACAGAGGACACGATAAAACTCTCTATCCTTGTTTAGTTATTTCATCTTCCTAAAACACATCCCATCCAATTTCTTTTTCATTCTTCAATATCCCAATTATACAGAGCAAAACATTTACAACAATGAAATCACACATGAAACCAATAAACATCATTACTCTCTCAACAAAGTAGACCAAACAAATCAACGAAAATATGAAAATAAAGTCGGTAGTACCTGCGATAGAAGTGGTGATCAGAATGAGAGGTTGGCCGCCGATACTGTTGCAAAGCGATGCATGTCCGTTCGCGTCGTGGCTGGTGTTCTGATGACATTGTGCGTGAAAAGAGAAGATCTTACTTTAGAAGGGTGGTCCCCGCAGTGGGCCTCCGATTTCGACGGTAAAGGGATTTATGGAACCGGGGCGAGTACGCGTGCGAGGAGGAAACCAAAGCTGGAAGCTAATTGCGGATCAGTTCTTCGTCTTCTATTTTTGACAACCTGTGATTAAAACGGAACAGACAACAGATACTGGGACATGGAAAACTATCAGTATAATCAATCTATGGAATAACTAATATACTGTTTCTGTTTTTTTACTATTAGTGAAAAAAAAATTTAAATAACTAGGTTTAATAAAAAAAATACGAAAAAAACCATGTTTTCGGGGTATTTACCAAACTGTCTAGGTTTGGGACCCCAGACAAGTGAATGCGCCAAATGAAATGGCGCATACATGTGTTGCATGCCAAATCATTTGGCGCCAAGGAACAAAATATTAGGGCAAATATTCAAAGCCATTTCAAATGGCGCATGAGTTAGGGTTCCCACACATAGGCGCCATTTCATATGGCTCCTATGTGTTGGGTTTTTTTTTTTTTTTAAAAAACCGCTTTGGGTATTTCCCCGCACAGTTTTTTATTCCGGTCTTTTATTTTCGTAAAAACGTTTGAGAAATCGAGTTAGTAAAATTTTTAGCAATCCTATATAATGTTTGCGTTATCGATACCGGTTTTTCACTAAAGCTCAATTTATTGATGAAAAACCGATGAACGGTTACAAGAGGTGGTAAGCGAAACTGATACATTGCCTTAAAAAAAAACAGATTATTGACGACAAATGCTGCATTTTCGTTCCATTTTGTCGTGGACGTCCATTTCGGTTCTAATCCGTGTACTATTGGGACGCCCTTTTTTCTTTCGCCGCATTGCGTCGTTGTGCCAAACCACCTCTCCATCATACTCAGGCCAGTAATCCTCCTTGGCCACCACAGGAAACGCAACACTGTAAACTCTGAGCAATGTCTGAGTCTTGTAAATCGGAGACAGTAGTGATATAGCGTCGCGGTGGGCATACGCACATGCAGCTATGACGTGCGAGCAAGGTATATGAAAATCTTGAAACCTTCCACAGTCGCACCAATCTTCGTCAAGAAGAACCCTATATTGTTGCCTTGGCAGTCCCTCATTGCGGTCAATTGTCTCGCGCACACTGAACGTGCGATTGAATCGGTCGAAAGAAGTTACTTGGTGAGTGTTTGCTTTTGCCGATTGTTGTTGCATAAATTTCATGCAACTATCACTTAATAGTTGACCAGCTTGCCTAACATCACCCCATCTCCTGCTTCTTGTTGAGAAGAGTGAAGCCATCCTAAAGTATGTGGCCTCCACCAGTGCTGTGATTGGAAGGTTACGAATGCCTTTGAAAACGCCATTCATGGATTCCACGAGATTGGTTGTCATATGGCCCCATCTCACGCCATTGTCGTAAGCCCTTGTCCATTTGTCCCTGGAAAGATTATCTACCCAAGTACCTGCCTCTGGATTTGTCATTACAATCTCACTCCGATAATGCTGGAATGTGGGTTGGGTCAATGCATAACCAGCATTGACCAGGGCCTTTCTTAGATGTCTGTCCTTGATCTCCCGCATGAAGTTTTGGGCGATGTGGCGAATACAATAGACGTGTTTTGAAGGGGGGTCATGCCATCCGTTCGCTGGATTATTGTAAGCACTCTCTATGGAAGCGTGCCTATCAGAGATTAAACATATGTCAGGCTGGGGAGCAACATGTTCTCGGAGGTTCCTTAGAAAGAAACTCCAAGCCGCCGCAGTTTCACCTTCGACGATAGCAAATGCCACTGGAAATATGTTGCTGTTCCCGTCTTGTGCAACCGCCATGAGCATGGTTCCTTTGTATTTGCCGTATAACCATGTCCCATCAATTTGAAGTATGGGTTTACAGTGTGCAAAACCTCGGACGCAAGGTTTGAACGCCCAAAAAAGCCGATGGAATATTCCGTTTCCTTGGACAGGGTTTCCATCCGGGGCATGCGCGGGCAGTGTCTCTAGAATAGTAACAGTGCCAGGTGCGTAACTATGTAGCGCATTGAGGTATCGGGGAAGAATTTTGTATGACTCCTCCCAGTTGCTGTAGACTGTCTCAATTGCCTTTGTTTTTGCAACCCACTCCTTTCTGTAAGATGGAGTGTAGTTGAAGGTTGTAACGATGTGTGATATTATATTTTTAACCTTTAGAGACGGATCAGAGCTTATGAGAGGCAAGATCTCCTGACATATAAGATCGGCACTGAGTTTTGTATGATCCTGGGAATTGTTAGGGTTGACACACGTGTGTTTCTGCGTAATCGACCCTATTTTCCATGCATTGCTTCTCTTCCTATAAGAAGCCAACAGTCTGAACCCGCACTCTGGATTTTTACAAGTGATTACATATCGTTCCAGGTTTGAACGGTCTACTTCAAAATCAACGTTGTTCGCCATGTGCCATTTTTTTATTCTTCTCAGACAAGCCTCCTTAGAAGGAAACTTGTCTCCTTCCTTTAATTCTTCGTCATTTTGGATGTAGGGTGTGAAGAAGATGTCAGATGATGGTTCGTCACCTTGCAGGTTCAAGTTACTCATATGTGCTGGAGGTGCGTACGCATGAGCTGGAGGCACCAACGTTTGTTGCTCGTCGTCGGATTCCTCGTTCGCCTGGACTGCACTCCCCGTCCAAAAACCTAAGGATGTTTCTCTTAAGCTGGTCCATGGTTTGGATATTCCAAAACATCACCTGCATTGGAGGTTTGACGGCAGAGTAGATAACGTATCCGTTCCTTCTACGAACGTCCGGTTGATAGACCAGACGCCTCACAGGTGGTGGAGGCTCAGAAGTCCGGTGCGAGCTATCTGGCCTTATTCGAGATCTCATTTTTCAGTGTGGGTACTGATGCGCATGAAACCCTAATTTATAGAGGCATGGACGTCTTGCCTTAGGTCCATTTCTTCATTAGGGTTTCATCTAGGGTTTTGCATGCAGGTCCAAAAACGAAAACCCTAATTTTTTTCTAAAAAAAGGTTCCTTATAATGCGCCATTCCATTTGGCGCATTAGTGTCTTTTGTTTCCTGCAAGTCGCCATTTCATTTGGCGCATAAGAAGGATTTTTTAAAAAAAAAGCCAAATGGAATGGCGCATATGTATTTGGTGTGGACCACTCCTGGTCCCACATGGTCCCCACCTGCATGCGTCTGAAAGCAGTTACTGTTAACTAGCATGGGCCTGCAGCAATTGCTGAAACGATTCATGAAAGGAGTTACTGTTAACCAGCATGCGCCTGCAACAATTTCTGATACGATTCCTGATAAGATTCCTGCCAGGATTCCTCCTACTCCTGCATGCATGCTACCCGAGCTGTCACCTAGATCTGAGCTGCATGCATGACACCATGCCTTGCCACCGAAAGTTTGACTGCATGCATGCCAACAATTTCTGCAGAAGCAACACCTAGCACTTATGGATGTGTTGACATGTCCAGCATGCAGGATGTTACCGTTTTTTGCCTCATGAATATATAAAGCACTTAGAATTCTGGAGAAACCTCACCATTATCACTCACCTACTCTAACAACAATCCTTTTGCAATCAGCTTACGAATTTACATCCTTCAACCATGTCTCTCCTAACAATGGGCGAAACACACAGAGGAACCCCCCAGAACATCGCTACCTAAGTAAGTATATTAGTATTACTTTAAAATCATGCAATTGTCCCTGATCAACTAACTGATTTTTTTTGTCATACTTACTCTTTTCAGAACGCTCAACGTTTTCGCACTCGTAGTCACTCTACCATCACTCCGGACGACCGCATTATGCCATACCTGAACGTTGCTGGTTTCGGTCCGATTAGCAGAATCGCCGAGTCTTCTATTGACCACAAGTTTGTTCTTGCGTTGCTAGAACGCTGGAGGCCAGAGACACACACCTTCCATCTTCCAACAGGGGAGTGCACCATCACCCTTGAAGATGTTCATATGCTACTTGGCCTTCCTGTTGACGGTAAGGCAATTAATGGCTGTGTTATGCAGGCGAATTCCTTATGCCTTGAGGCAATTGGGATAGACTTGATAGAAGGAGTCGTTGGTGCTAGGGGGCAAGGTGTTAACCTTAAGAGGTTAAAGACTTATTATAAAAATTTTCACTTGAATGATGCGTCTCCCCAAGAGACCATACTGCAGAAAACTAGGTGTTACTTACTATTGCTTATTGGAAACGTTTTGTTCCCAGATAGCACTAGTAACACTGTTAACTTTATGTATCTTCGTTTACTAATGGATTTTAGTAGAGTTGGTCTGTACAGCTGGGGGTCTGCAGTTCTGGCTACCGTGTACTAATCACTATGCAAAAACGCAAGTGCTGATTCCTACACATTCTATGGATGCGCCCTGTTGGTGCAGGTGTGGGGGTGGTGGAGGATGCCAATACTGGCCCCGGTTAACAATGGAAGTTGGGACTTTCCGTATGCCTTGAGGTAAGTTTTTAGTATACCATTTTCTCCTTACACATTCTACTCCATTCGAACTAAATCATAATATTTTCGTTGTAGATATTGTGTGAAAAAAATGGACTTCACACGTAATCCGCGGTCAAATATCACAATGTACCGCACGCTAATTGATCACCTTGGACCCCAACAAGTATTATCTCTAATTCTTTTCTTCTTTTTTTTAAGTATTTTCCATAAATAATTTTTCCCGAAGTAATGTATAACTCTCATGCATGCAGTTCATATGGCGACCGTATCTCGAGTGCGAGTATGAGCCTAGAGCTCAGGATGCAGAAATTTGGACGACAAAGTGTTGCTTAATCCGGTACAACATCATAGAAATGCATCAAAGTGACCGGGTATTGCTTCAGTTTGGGATGCGTCAACGGATACCCGACCCTCCAGTTGACTTGGGAGTGTGGCACCTCAGAAGAGTTAACCATCAATGAACACACCAACACTGGAAGGATTTTGCACCCGATCATCGCCAGATGTGGAAGGACCGTCGCCAGTATGTCCTGAACTTCCCCGTTAGTGACCATGAAATGAAACCTTCTCCTGAATACATGAGTTGGTATCGTACAGCCACATCCCCTAACTTGTTTCTTGCAGCTCCGTTCTATTTAATTGATCCCCGTGCACAGAACTACATCTTGCCACAACAACAACAACCGGAAGAGGAACAACAACAACAACAACAAGAACAACAACAACAACTCCGGCAACAACAACGACAACAGCAACGACAACAACAACGCCTACAACAACGCCAACAACAACTCCTACAACAGCAACAACAACAACAACTCCAGGAACAACAACAACTCCAGCAACAACAACAAAATCTTTGCAGTACTCCATCCCGTTCCGCACGCAACTTCCGCCAATCAAATATTCTCCAATCCCAATCTCAACCATTACAAGAGTATGAAGACCACCATCATTCCTCGGACCAATATCAGACCCATTCACAACCATTCGGATTTGGAGCATTTGCAGGGTCCACAAGGGGATTCGGCCAAAACCTAACTCCCGGTTCATCTAGCCTTCATATTAGTCCCGACGATGGTCCTCATGGTGAATCCTCTTACCGTGGCACCCCCTCCGGCTTCGCAACACCTTCAAACCAATTCGGCTTTAATCAAGGTAGTTCTAGTGCTGCTGGATGCTATGAACCCGAAGTCTTTTCCCAACCCACTCCACCACCACGACTAAACACATTTGAGGGAATGGGTAGCCGAATTTACAACAGCGGTTTTGCGGATAATTATGGGGGCGTCGACGAATTCATAGACAGCGATCCACGCGACATTCCAGTACCAGGCCCCGTGACACAAACCCAACAAGAAGCACAAAGGGGCAGGGGTAGGGGTAGAGCTAGGGTAAGAGGCGGTGTCAATATTCGCGGCGGAATCAACGATCGCGGTAAACGTCCCATTATAAGACCAGGTTGCAGAACGGATGGCTATCTTGGTGATGGACGTCATTGATCATTTTGTTGTATTTTCATTAATCTGTTGTATCGTTTCTCAAATTATTTGTAACCGATGTTTAGTTTTTTAATTATATTGTAATCGATGTTACAATTTCGATTTTCGTTTTCTGCTTTACATTTTTAAGACGAAAAAAATATTTTACAAATTTATTTATGTATACATCTTAACAAATAAAAATAAAATAGGATTTTTAAAAATAAATATTTTCATAAATCTTAACTAAAATAAATTAAAAAAAAATGAAAAAAAAAATGTAGTGCACTTAGGCGCCAAATGGTTTGGCATCTAGGGCAAAACCCTAGACTTATGCGCCATTCCATTTGGCGCAAGCTTTAGGAATTTTAGGGTTAGCCATTTCATTTGGCGCATGCATCCCTAATTAACACCTATACGCCATTTCATTTGACGCATTCACTTAACTGAAATCCCAAACCTAGACAGTTTGGTAAATACCCCGAAAACATGGTTTTTTCTGTATTTTTTTTATTAAACCTAGTTATTTAATTTTTTTTTCACTATTAGTACCATTAGTATTTTTCAACATAAATAAACTTTAACTTTTTAATTAATAAAATTGTTACAGTAATTTATCATAAAGTCATTACGGGAAGTAAAAAATGAAATAAGGATATAATAATATAGTGACAAGAATTAGAATAAAATATGACAATATATGAATATAGTAAAATGAATATTAACAACAATCAATAGTCACACGCCAAATTGAAAACCAGATAGATAATAAAAATCCTGAAACCTAAAACCTAAAAGTTAAATTAGGGTAAATCTAAATTTAAAATAAGTTCTCAGCAAAGTCGTCAGCTGTAGCAACCTGTCTAAAATTTAGAGCCGCCACCCACTTTATTTAGGCAAATGAGAAACCCTTAAAAAGAGAGATTTAGATAGGTAGGTTAATTAGGCAAACGGAAGGTGTTAGGCACCCTTTGTCTCCCTTGTACTCAAGGGGACCCATTTAGTCTTTAGGTTGTATAAAAAGGTTTAATAAATTAAAAAAATATGTCTTTGGCCAAAAGGGTAAAACCTCAAAGGTTTTAATAGAGTCATTGTCAGATCGAAACAACATTGATTACAGGCTAAAGACCATATATGGCAAAAAGGGAAAAACCTCAAAGGTTTTGATAAGGTCATTGTCAAATCGATACAACAATGACCATGGCTAAACCAAATATAGCAAGAATACTTTTTTTTAATGGAGGCCTCATGTTAAATCATTGGCCAAAAAAAGAGGAACGATAATTGAAATTCTGGTATGACAGACATAGATGTCATTTACGATGTCAAGATATCTGAGTTGTTATTAATGTAGCAGAGCGAGAATAGAAAGATCCCTCATTTATTAATTACTCCTAACCATGAGTCAATGAGACCTGGGATCACATATGTTCAGTAAACATAACCATATTGAACATTTATATGGTTCTGTTCATGAATAGCTAACACTTGTGAACCTGATGTTATAAACGATGTTACAACATTCATAACCGAACAAACAATGCAGAAGATAAATAACACAGTCAATTTTTAACCCAGTTCGTTCTAACTACCTACTCTGGGGGCTACCAAGCCAGGATGAAGATTTCACTATCATTAGTACTATTTTATGTAAACAACCTCTGATTTACATAGTCACTACCCAATGCAACCTTTATCTCAGACCTCCATCCAAGACAAGAGAACCTATGCTCACTCCCTAGTGATACCTAACTGTTACAATCCCGCAACAGCTATTTACACAATTAACAATGAACAATAACTTGATCTTGCTTCACAGCTTCGATCAAGAATAAAATACTGAACTCTTACCTACAGGTTTCGAGTGAAGAAAATCACTCCTCTTACCCACAGGTTTCGAGAAGGACACGACAGCCATCCCACAACTTGGGTGGTCTACCTATAGAAACCCTAATGACTACATCATTTTTAAACAAGGTTTTCTATATCAAACTAGATTACAAAGATTCCTATTTATAACCTGATCCCAATTGGACTTGGGCTTACAAATCGCAACACTTCTTGTTGTTACAAATATGGAGAAATATGCTGCTACAAATAAGGTCTTTTAATCACGAGTTTCCTAATTTATCTCCTAAATTAGAAACTGCTGAATCTTTAATCTTCTGATCTGATTCTTCCTGAATCTTCAATCTTCAGATCTAATTCTTCCTGAATCTTCAATCTTCTGATCTGATTCTTCAAATATTCTTTTGACCTTAAAATTTGCGCCACATAGGATTATAAAATATTCTGCGAATATCCTGTATCTGTTGAGTACAAACTGAATCTTCCTTCCAGTTCTGCAGGCGCGATGTCATGAGTTGATGTCATGACATTCTATATAACATCTTGCATGTTCCTGTTTTGTTCTTTTTATATTTGCAAGATTCACAATCATACCTTTTGCTGCTATTATATGTTTTAGCCAAACAGTAGACAATAATACAGAACAAACAGGGCATCAACAATCCCCCCTTTGGCTTATTTTGGCTAAAACTGTTCTTTAATCAGTCAGCAGCAACTTCAACTTTCTAGACAACAACAACGTCATGTTTGCTTCCAGTAGCAAAATCAGCATCAGTATCTCTCCCCCTTTTTAGCCATAATATGACAAAGATCACACATAAATTATACATTGCAATGGAATATTAACAGTTAATCCTGGGAGATACCTGTTGTCTGTATCTAGAAATCCACTCCTAGCTCGAGTTTTTAAGGAAACCAAGATTGGATTCTTTCCTTTATTCTTTATAACTCAGAACACAAATCACAATTGTGTTCATAACTCATAACACAAATCACAACGAAAATGATTCCTATACTGAAGGTTGTATATAGTGGAACATCTTTGTTGTTATTTCAGAAAAACCCATTGTAGAGACCATCAACATCCCTATACCGTGTTTTTCTTTTTCTGAAGAGGTTTTGGTACACCAACCCATCACAATATCAAACCCAGACATGACTCATAAGAACACACACGAACGACATTTTGAGAGAGTTTGATTTTTGCAATTCATGGAGACGCTATTATATAGCCATTGGATATTATAGGAAATAACGATGGTCTTTGGTCATGTTCAATAGTCAAACAGTTAATTAGAAAACAGTTCCAAAAGCAATTACTCTTTCCAAAGCATTTTTTGACTATTTTTCTGATAGGAGTTATCTTGAAATACCAGTGCATGCATAGTCATTAATTGTACTTTACACCGACCATTGATATGTAGATAAACTTCAAGTTAGATTTCTTTGTTTGACTTAGAAGATTCAATGTCTTTAAACATGTCATGACATCCTGTTAAACATTGTCACTTTTCTTCCCTTTAAGCACATAGCTCAAGATTCTGTAAAAGATTAAGACAAAGCATCTTTTGGACCAAGTAACAGAATCCCTACTTACTCACTAGTCATAGAAATAGACTTTTGTTGTTCTAAAAACCTTGAGATTATTAGACACACAGCTGCCTCATTAGTGTAGAGAAGGAATCATGGTTACCAGTTGCACATGGTTTAGCTTTAACCAGTCACAAATAACTGACAAAAGTATCACATTTTCATCCAGATCAGAACCTGCCCATTCTAATCCACATTATGCCTGAACTGCCACTTTAGACAATAATGTCGCTTTTTCAAACTTCTAATGTACATTCCCAGTCCTTCTTCCAGAAAATATGTACCTTGTGATGTTGACACAACTCAAGACACAAGTTCATCTAAACTCAAACAAATTCTGACTATCCATAGAGATAACACTTTTCTATAGAGGACTTGGAACACAAGAAGCAATTTGTGTTCACAACATGAAACAAGAATCTTTATTCTTTACCAAACAATTGTAAAGAATGACATCAGACTTAACAATGCCTAAACATTACCCTTAAACCCTATGATTGACTCAATTAGACAATCATAAACTAGACTCTAGACACTTCTCGTATCCGAAAGAAGAACATGAGGGACTTAAACAAGACTCAAACAAAACGAAAAGAATCTATAATCTTGAGCAATTTAAACAACATACCTAGACTTTAACCAAAGTCTTCATCAAGAAATGTTATTTGAGGACGAACTGCACCAGGTGGACTTATGCATAGGTTGGATCATGCACTAGATCAGAACAAGTGATACACACCATCAATTCATGTTGTCAGATGATAATGCAAAGAATATTATTTGCTAGTCTTTGAGAATAAACATGACTTGAGTTATGTTCTGAGGTTTTTGTGTGACTTTGTTCTTCTTGCTTCAAGATTAGTTTTTGAAAGACTTTGCAAATGGATAGAAGCAGAATAACATTGTCTTTGTTGATCTTCATACTCTTTTAATCCCCTGAGATATACACCTTTAAGACATCTTAGATGTTTGTCCTTCAGGTTCTCTTTATTTGCAATTTGCCACAGTTTCCAAGTTTAGAAACCTTAGTTTGCTTGCTACACAAGATTCAGACTGCCACACTCTGTAACTTGAAAAAGAAGAAACTATGATTGTATAACCATAAATTGATCTCCAGTATGCTACATTAGAGACTCTTGCCTTCTTCTTTGATGTGTGAAGATAATTGAGAACTCATGGCTAGAAGAACTTATTCTCAGTCCAACATCTAGTTTCTAAACCTAATAAGTACTAAGTCTCCCATCAAAGTACTTGCCAGCTCTTCAGTTAGAATTTGCTACTCACACTAGGTCATTCTGAATAATTACCTCTTCACATTTATACTTTTTTTTCTTGGCAAATAAACATAAGAGAACTGAAGATCTTGAGATGATGTTGCAACATCATATATGACATCATCCTTCATGGTTCTTGGTTAACATCTTTAATGTCAAATTGACAGCACTCGGGGTAATAACAGAATAATCCAATTATCAACAGTATCCAAACATATCAAGGGATATAGTAGCCAGCATCTCAATAAGCTTTTCTTCAGACTTTCATTCTGATTTTGAGAAGATGGATGCCATAGTCTGTACCTATAGAGGAGATTCCTTCAATTAGGTTTCTGGAACAAACTTAGTTATAGCATGACACTAATTTAGTCAGATTCATCTGACTTCCTTGATTTTAAACAACACTGCCCTTTCTAGATAACAACTAGGGCAACACACATTATTGACCATATTTCACTTTGATTGAGACACAATATTCATCTCCAACAACTGCTCTATGATCATGAATACTTATCTGGTTTTCGTTGATCAGAGGAAACCCCTAAATATAAGCTATTTTAAGTACATCACAAAGGATCAGAAAGGAATACCTTCATGAGTTTACTTAGTAGCACTGAGCACATCTTAATCGCGTCCTGATTAACTTAGCCAGATGTCTCCTCTTCTAGTCCAGGAGTAGGTTCCAAACCAATGTTCTCACACTACATTAGTTTAGCACCAGAACATCTGTTCTTCAGCTGGTAGCTGCATACCAGTTATTAATGTCCTAACATCTAGTAGGGCATTTGTTACTCCTTCTAGGAACACTCATCCTTGAAATTTTCAAGGTACACACTTTCCTTGACATTCATCAGCTCTAATAAACCATGCCATTATGAGTGGACTTGAGAGATTACTCGAGTATCTTTGACACTTTAACTATAGCTGTCAATTTCTGCCTTACATTCTGTTGAATATACATAACCCTAGGGTTTCTTAGAGACTATGTAGCGGAAAATAGTCATACTCAACAGAATTCACACGATGCTTACTTAAAGTGTTAGTTGTAAGCATGACAACTACAGATTGATTGATACTCAATCTTGCACAATGCTTGCTTCTGCACCAAGCAACAAACTAGACCTTACCAAAATCCTAACCTGATAAACTCACATAAATACAGAGGTTTTCTTATCAATATTTTCACTCCCGCATGAAGGTTTTGATGTGATTCTTCTCTGTCCAAAGATACCGGTCGAATTAGTTCTGAAATTCAAGTTCTTCACTCTCGCATGAAGTATTTGGATTTAGCACTCCTTGTTCCAACATCACATCT
This sequence comes from Vicia villosa, assembly GCF_029867415.1. Lineage (NCBI taxonomy): Eukaryota > Viridiplantae > Streptophyta > Magnoliopsida > Fabales > Fabaceae > Vicia > Vicia villosa. The sequence goes on along the minus strand of NC_081184.1, from coordinate 97,141,368 downwards.
CTTAGGTCATGTTGGTCTAATCATATAGGTCTATCCTCCACTTCAAGGGACCATACAATATGAACATTCTTTGTTCAAACAATCTTCTACCTTTACCACAACCAGAATTTGTCCCTCATGGATCTCATCTAGAAACAGACACGATGCCTGCTCTCATACCAATTGAAATTATGGTATGACACACTCAGATGTCATTTACGATATCAAGACATCTGAACTGTTATTAATGTAGCAGAGACAGAATAGAAAGATCCCTCATTTATTAATTACTCCTAACCATGATTCAATGAGACCTGAGATCACATATGTTCAGTAAACATAACCAGATTGCACATTTATATGGTTCTTTTTAGGAACAGCTAAAACTTCTAAACCTGATGATATAAACGATGTTATAACATTCATAACTGAACAAAAAATGCAGGTTTATTGTTGAGGTACGCCTTGAATTCTTTATTGTTACTAACAACTTTGAATTGTTACTAACAATTTCTCTAAAAACTTGCTTGTTGTTGTAGGCTTTTGATGAAGGTGATGCCATAACACCTCTTTGGATTGTGGGAGACTTGAAGATGGACTTCAAGTTGGAAGCTTGAAGATGAAGATCTTCAAGTGAGGTATGAAGAACTACCTCCTCCTTCTTTGTAACTAGAACACTCACAATATGAGCAATAGGGAGAAGAGAGAAAGCAAGTAGTTTTAAGTTGCTTTGGTGTGATCAACTTCAAGGAGAGAACTTCCTATTTATAGGCAAAGTTAAGGATGTGTTTGGATGATAATAAACTTGATTGGCAAGTTGTAATCATTGCAAGAATAAGAATTTTCTTTATGACATTATTTCTTATGCAAGTGGAAAAAATCTCTCTTTGATCCCTTTTTGTCTTGAATTAATTTGTTAACTTTTTGCTAATCTCACCCCTTTTTGTTTTGACTTGGGCTTTTGAATATTTTGTTGAACTTTTTGCTAATCTCACCCTTCTTGTTTCTTTTTCCATGTGACATGAGCATTCTTGATGAAAGCATGAAGAAATTTGATTTTGAAGAATGAAGACTTTGAAGATTGAAGAATTCAAGAAAGTCTTTGAAGCTTTACTTTTCTTTATCTTGTAATTCCAATTCATTCCCACTTTCAATTGTATGAACTTTGTATTATTGAAAATGAATGGAATTTTGAAATGATGTAATTCTTGAATTTTGGATAAAGTCCCTTTTGTAATTCATTTGAAAATTGGAACTTTTTCATGTAAAGAACTCCATTTGTAAATGCTTGAATTTCTCTTAGAATCCTTGAATGAAATTGTATGAAACATGAATATTTCTTGAATGAATTTCAAATGCAATTTCTATGTCTTGAATTAATTCTTGAATTCCTTTGAATGATCCTTTTTCAAAAGGAAATGGTGGAATATCCTTGAAGTAGTGAAGTTTTGAATTTCAAGTCTTGAAATGTATTCTTGCACCATGAATTTGAAATCATCTTGAATTAAAATCCTTGAACCCATGATCTTGAATCATTTTTGAAGTAATTTTCCAACAATGGACTAAACATGATATTTTCTTTGCAACTTTGATGAAATTCCCATGAATGATCAAATAATTCGTATAAATTAAATCTTCACCATGAGTAATCCATGAGTAAAAAAAAACCATGAAATAAATTCCAAGCAAGTCTCTTAAATCACACCAATTGAAAATGGCGCATTTAAAATGAAAACATCCACGAACATGAATTTATCTTGCAAAGAATGAGTGATTGAATGAAGAATCCTAATTTGGTTGATTCAACAATAGCTTATGTACTCTGCTTCTTTGGTTTTGAGAAATTCATAGGTAAAAAACAAATAACAGTGACATCAAAAGTGGAAGGAGAACCGAATTACCTGCGGCGAGGAGGATTTTGCCGGTTTAATTGCTATAGTACGTTCCTGGTTCTGAATTATTATTGTTGCTAAATTTCTTTTGCTGCTACTGCTTTGTTGAATGATGCGGCACTGTTATTGCTAATTGTTGTGTCTCTGAACCTTTGATGATGTCGCTGTTACTGCTCTGAATTCTTGTTGAAGATTGCAGTGTTTTCTATTTTACTATGAATTTGCAATTTGTTTGTTGCCCCTGCTGAATTTGTTGAAGAACAACTTTGAGTTTGATGTCTGCAAATTGTTGCAGCAAGTTTGTTGTTGCTGAATTTTTGTATCTGAAATTGCTTGTTGTATGATTCTGAGTTGCAGCTCTGTGAAATTGTTACATGTTAATTTTGCAACTTTGAATTAATTGCTTTTGCGTTTTTTTAGTTACAACAACAATAATTCGACCTCTATGTTTTTCGATTTTCAGCTATGCACAAGAATATCATTAACATATTTGCAGCAATGATTAAACAATAATATTGAGCATGAGGATGAATACAACTTACCTACGGCGAGGAGGTGTTCGCCGGTTTATTGTTGAGGTACACCTTGAATTCTTTATTGTTACTAACAACCTTGAATTGTTACTAACAATTTTCCTAACAACTTTGCTTGTTGTTGTAGGATCCTTTGATGAAGATGACACCACCTCTCTTTGGATTGTGGGAGACTTGAAGATGAACTTCAAGTGGTTGGAAGCTTGAAGATGAAGATCTTCAAGTGAGGTATGAAGAACTACCTCCTCCTTCTTTGTAACTAGAACACTCACAATATAAGCAATAGGGAGAAGAGAGAAAGCATGTAGTATAGTAGCTTTGGTGTGATTAACTTCAATGAGAGAACTTCCTATTTATAGGCAAAGTTAAGGATGTGTTTGGAATTTGGTAAACTTGATTGGCAAGATATAATCATTGCAAGAATTAGAATAAGAATATTCTTTATGTCATTATGCAAAGATATTTCCCATAAAAAAATCTTTCTTTGATCCCTTTTTGTCTTGAATTATTTTGGGCTTTTGAATTGTTTTGTTGAACTTTTTGCTAATTTCACCCTTCTTGTTTCTTTTTCATGTGACATGATCATTCTTGAGGAAAGCATGAAGAAAATTGAACTTGAAGAATGAAGACTTTGAAGATTGAAGAATTCAAGAAAGTCTTTGAAGTTTTATTTTTCTTTTCCTTGTAATTCCAACTTTGTATGAATGGAACTTTGAAATGATGTAATTCTTGAATTTTAAGTAAAGTCCCTTTGTAATTCATTTGTTCCATGTAAAGAAACATCATTTGTAAATGCTTGAATTTCTTTTTAGAACTTGAATGAAATTGTTATTCACGCATGAAGCTTTGAATTATTCCTGAATGATCTTGAATGGAATTTGAATTTCTTTTGAAATATTGAAAATTTGAATGGTCTTTTTTCAAAAGGAAATGGTGGAACATCCTTGAAGTAGTGAACTTTTGAATTTCAAGTCTTGAAATGTATTCTTGCACCATGAATTTGAAATGATCTTGAATTAAAATCCTTGAACCCATGATCTTGAATCATTTTTGAAGTAATTTTCCAACAATGGACTAAACATGATATTTTCTTTGCAACTTTGATGAAATTCCCATGAATGTTCAAATAATTCGATAAATTAAATCTTCACCATGAGTAATCCATGAGTAAAAAAAAACCATGAAATAAATTCCAAGCAAGTCTCTTAAATCACACCAATTGGCAATGGCGCATTTAAAATGAAAACATCCACGAACATGAATTTATCTTGCAAAGAATGAGTGATTGAATGAAGAATCCTAATTTGGTTGATTAAAAAATTTTGATCTTGTTGAAATGAATCTTTCAGGACCAAATGTTGATTGTTGATGAAGATAGTTCATTTGAGATGATGGGAGAACAAAACCCTAGTTGGTTGTTACTTGTACTGATGAGTGATTTCTTGATTAAACCATGCTGAGCACAAGTAGCAAACACAAGCTATGCAATTTGTTAGAGATGCAAATGATGCATATGCTATGATATGAGGTGGTATCTTAGGTCAAAAATTGGGGTATGACAGATGCCCCTATTTAAGTTTCTTCAACCTGAGATATGAAGATTGAAAATCTTCGTTTTGATAGAGGAAGAGACTTAAATATCAGAAGACGCAAATTTTGGACCTAAGATACCAAAATTGCGAATGATGCAAGGATGTCTTTACCGAGGGGATATCAAGAACTGACTCCACTGGGGACAAGAGACCGGGAAGGATGTCTCAATCCGTTTTAGGAAGAGAATCCATTTTTTTCTTTCGGGAAAGCAAGTGTATGCTTCACCGGAGAATGATAGCTTTGTAAGAAAAGCTCACCTATCGACATTACCGACTATCAGCACAGGGATAGACTTGTTAATAATGCGAAGGTGAAAGGTGTGAAACCGTATTACCGACTATCAGCATGGTGATAGACTTGACATGGTAATAAAAGTTCCAAAGGTTCGGTTAATATTACCGACTATCAGCATGGTGATAGACATGTTAAATAATATAACCAGAACAAAAAGGTTACCGACTACCAGCCTCGTGATAGTGGTTTTGAAGACATGATCAATTATCAGCCGAGTGATAAAATGATCCTGGAGACTTTGTTAGGGAAATTACCGGTTATTCAGCCTTGTGAACAGTAATAAGGCCCTGATTGTCACATGGTCTTCATGATTGATTTCCTTGAGAGGAAAAATATTTTGGAAGAGACATAAGCTGCTCAGATGATGAGGCTATTGCTCATTGTATGTTTTTCACGATTCTGTTTGGGGAATCGGAATTTGAATCTCTGGTAAAGACAGTGTTCTATCCATGAATGAATTGGAAAGAAACAGTCAAACAAGACTTTGTTCCCAATGAGGAATGAACTCGACTGGGGATTTTCTCCTTCGTTTTGAGAGGAGAAGACTGAAGCAACCTTCTTCCACGAGGAATGATCTCAGTGGGGAGCTGGAGAAAGAAGATGTTCTTTCTGCTTATGGGTGACAACCTACTGGAGAGATGACACGCCCATACTTGTTTCTTTTTTTTCTTTTTTTCTTTTTTTTGGGATAGATATATCCTGAACAAGTGACTTTGAAGTAAACATTGAAAAATGCAAGAATGCATAAATGATCCAAATATGTATGAATGATGAATGTCATGAATGTCGCATGCATGCTGACGATACTGACAGACAGAGAAGTATATACTGGAGAGAGACCGACGTCGCAATACAACCAGATACTTGGCAAATGTTCTTCAGCACGGTGTAGATAACACAGGTGATGAATGGTGCTGCATGTTTTAAGCTTCTCTGGGGAAGATAAGCATCTTTTCTTATTGAGATGGAAGAACCTCTTCACTGGAGATGGAAAATCTTCGTCACTGGGGATAAAAGACCTTCTTCACTGGGGATAGAAGAACTTTTTCTATCACAAGGGGTAATTTATTCAGGAATTCCTTTTTTGTCATAAGAATACCGTTGTCTCATCATCTCTTTTGTAGAAGAGAGCAACTCTCAGGGAGAATCCTTTTGTTCATCCTATGGAGATAGCTGCTGATGTTCCTTCTGTTGTTCACCACTCAAAGGAAAGTTTCGCTTTTATTTTTGAAAAAGGAAAGTAAATTCATTTAAAACTTTTTTTTTATTTTTTTTCTTTCAAAAGTGAATAACGCAATTAAAGCGTCATTTTGCAAGCTAAAAGAAATTAGAGATTGCAAACGAATGGGCACAAGGCTCAAATTTATTTAATAGGATGGAAATCAGCTAAAGGCGTGATTCCATGGAGTATTTACAAAAGTTGGAAATGGTAATTATGCGGAAAAAGCTATATTGAAAGCAATAGCCACTATTTCCCTAACAACTTTGAGTTCCAACTGTGCTTGTCGCTTCAGATTGGCAATGATTTGATTGATGATCCTTTGATGAAAAGACTCTTTAGGTGACGAAGTATGGACTGATGCAGTTACTTTGTCATAAATCCTTAATGTTTGCCTAGATTGCCCTTTCAGGTTTTCAATCTACCATGATGAATTTTTTCTGTTTATTGTCTCTAATTTTTGCCTGGACCTCCCTTTCGGGTTTTCAATCCACCGAGACGCTCATTTTTGCCTAAGTCGCCCTTTGCGGGTTTTCGACTTACCGAGCTGTTCTTTTGTTCTTTTTTAGACAAAGTATTTCTTAACTGCATCAGCATTCACAGGATGTGGGAGTTCATCACCATCCATGGTTGCAAGAGTCATAGCGCCGCCAAAAAATATTCTTTTGACAACATACGGGCCTTCGTAATTAGGAGACCATTTGCCCCTAGAATCTGGTTGAAAAGACAAGATCTTTTTAAGCACGAGGTCGCCTTCTCGAAATTCACGAGGTCGAACTTTTTTGTTGAAAGCTTGTTTCATCCTTGCTTGGTATAACTGTCCATGGCATAGAGCAGTCATACGTTTCTCTTCGATTAAGTTTAACTGATCGTATCTGCTTTGACACCATTCAGCCTCTGATAACTTAGTCTCCATGAGGACTCTCATTGATGGTATTTCAACTTCTACGGGGAGGACAGCTTCCATGCCGTATACTAGAGAAAGGGGAGTTGCCCCTGTTGAAGTACGCACTGAAGTACGGTATCCATGTAAAGCAAATGGCAGCATTTCATGCCAGTCTTTGTAAGTGACGACCATTTTCTGGATGATCTTCTTAATGTTCTTGTTAGCAGCTTCAACGGCGCCATTCATTTTTGGTCTGTAAGGAGAAGAGTTATGATGCTCAATCTTGAATTCCTCACACAATTCTTTCATCATTTTGTTGTTCAAGTTTGAACCATTTTCAGTAATGATCTTGCTGGGAACACCATATTGGCAAACAATGTTATTCTTGATAAACCTTACAACCACTTGTCTTGTAACATTGGCATAAGATGCTGCTTCGACCCATTTGGTGAAGTAATCAATTGCCACTAAGATGAAACGATGGCCGTTTGAAGCTTTTGGTTCGATCATTCCGATCATGTCGATACCCCACATGGAGAAAGGCCATGGAGATGAGAGAACGTTGAGTAGAGTCGGTGGCACATGGATCTTATCTGCGTAGATCTGGCACTTGTGACATCTCTTCACGTGTTTATAACAGTCAGAATCCATTGTCAACCAATAGTATCCTGCTCTTAAGATCTTCTTGGACATTGCATGCCCATTTGAATGAGTTCCAAAGGACCCTTCATGCACTTCATGCATTAACATGTCTGCTTCGTGTCTGTCCACGAATCTGAGCAAAACCATGTCGAAGTTTCTTTTGTATAGCACATCTCCGTTCAGGAAGAAACTGCCAGAAAGCCTCCTTAGAGTTTTCTTATCTTTGTTTGATGCCCCAAGCGGATACTCTTGAGTTTGATGTCGTGGAACCACGGTTTATCATCGATGACTGCTTCAGTTGCAAACACATAGGCGGGCCTTTCAAGGCGCATAATTCTGACTTTAGGCATATCGTTCCAATGACTGACTTTGAACATGGAAGATAGAGTAGCCAAGGCGTCTGCCATTCAATTCTGATCTCGAGGTATATGATGCAATTCAACCTCGTTGAAGAAAGTCAATAGACGTCTTGCATAATCTCTGTAAGGAATCAAGCCAGGGTGGTAAGTTTCCCACTTGTCTTGGATTTGGTTGATCACGAGAGTTGAATCTCCATATATGTCTAGGATCTTGATCCTTAAGTCAATGGCTTCTTCGAGACCCATGATACAAGCTTCATATTCTGCGACGTTGTTGGTGCAATCAAATAGAAATCTGGCAGAGAACGGGATATGAGTACCCTTGGGAGTGATGATGACTGCCCCAATTCCATTGCCAAAAGCGTTAACTGCTCCGTCGAAAATTAGGCCCCATCCTGATCCTGGATCAGGACCTTCTTCTGGTAATGGTTCGTCATAATCTTTCATCTTCAAGTACATGACATCTTCGTCAGGAAAGTCAAACTTGAGAGACTGATATTCATTAATTGGTTGATGCGCCAAGTGATCGGCGAGAATGCTTCCTTTGACCGCTTTTTGAGCACGGTACTTGATGTCATACTCGGACAACCGTATTTGCCATCGGGAAATCCTTCCTGTTAACGCAGGCTTTTCAAACACGTTGTGGACCTCCGTTTTTTTTCGGGCCATACCTCTGATCTGTAGAGATACGTGAACTGACTCTTTTTTATCGCTTATGCTTTCGCATTTTTTTGAAAATTCACAGAGTCGCCACCGACCTTTTATTTTATCCAATTAAGGAAAGGTTTATAAAAGAAACAGAAAAAAGACCTTTAAGAAATTCTGGGTAAGGGGGTAGGTTATACAAAGGGAAGGTGTTAGCACCCTTTGTATCCATGGTTATCCATGGGCTCTTAAGTTTGCTTAGCTCACTTGTTTTTCGATCACTTTTCAATTGCTTTAGAATGCTCATATGTGGTTTCAAATACCTTTGTAAATTGAATTTTGTAATGATCCTTGTGCGGATGTATACAAAATGTTTGTTTATCTTTCGAAAGATGTTTTGAAAAGAACGTTAACTTTGTAATGATCCGTGTTTGGATGTATACAAAATATTGTCTTTTTGGAAAGTTTTGTTTTGAAAAACAACAGTGTGAGAATTTTGTTTGTTTTGATTTGAGCAAGCAAACTAGGAGGTCTACCCTGAGTTGTAAGGTCTTTATCCTTATTTCCTTTAAAAATCTATCCTTTCACCGGATACAAACAAAAGGTTCGATTTTGTACTCGAAACAGTATAATTTTGACTTTGATTTTGAAAAGAATGAAAAGGGATTACCTTAAGAGGTGCAAGTGTGATTGTGTTTGTATTAAGATATTTTATCTTTGAAGTTAGTGACCTAACGGTTCAATTTTATCTTTGACATACACGCAGTTTATATTTGCTGGAAATTAAAATGCGGAAATGTAAAGTGCGGAAAGTAAATCTACGCTATTACATCGATTGTGCGGGAAATGTAAACTAGCCTATTTACATGAATTTGACATCCTATACATTTATCTAGGAATTTAAATTACAAGAAAAATAAAAGGCATGTTTTTGGATTTTTTATGATTGATTTTAATTAATTAATGCATGATTAATTAAATTAAAATGAAGAAAAAGATGAAAATAGATTAAAACCTAGAAATTAAGTTTAAAATATGTACAAAATATTTTTCAATTAATTTTAAAACAAAACTAATTTTTTTGGAGTTTTTTGAAATTGATTTGAAATTGATTAAGCTATTTAAAACATAATTATGCAAATAATTATAAAAATAATTAAAACTTAGAGAGAAAATTATTCAAAATATGTACAAAATTAGTTTATAATATATAAACAATATTTTATATAAAGAACAATTTTTTTTATGATTTTTTGATTGGTTATAATAATTAAAAAGCAAATATATAAATATATACTAATTAACTATGCAAAATATTGAAATTATGAAGAAAAATAAAATATTTTTATATCATCAAATAAAATATTATTTTAGAAGTCTAAAAATATTTTTTGTGTATTTTTTGGATTTTTAAACTATTTTTAATTAATTTAACAAGAAATTAAAATAAAATAGAAAATTAAAAAGATAATGATTAAGTGTGGAAATTAAATAAAGTCCATGGTGTGCATGCGTAATCTGGTGCGTTGGATTAGCTGGAAAGTGGATCAGAAGGCTCAGATATTGAGGCACATGGCAATCAGTACACCTGCAAAACACTGGATTAGAGGAAATTTTAAAAAGAACACGCGCGCATGCCAGCCAATAGGGTGAGGACACGCATCATCTTCAACCTCCGGACAACACCTTTAACAGCACTTTTGTAAAAAAGCGCTATAGTAAGTGATGCTTAAACCTGCAAAATAACGAATAGGGGTAAACCTAAAAATAAATTTGGCGCGACCCCTCCATTTGATTCGTCTGACCCATACGAACTCAATGATACCACTTAGAACCTCTAATTTTGCCTATTTCAGAAAGCCCTAATTTTTAGATTATGAACCCTAAAATGGTAACTTCGTGTGTAAGCGTCTAAAACTCAATTAAAGTTCCAGAAATGATCCACACACCACACCAAGTTCAAATATATGTCTACATCTTGCTAGATATGCGTGTGTTATGAGATACAAGTTAGTTTTAGTTTGAGCAAATCGTGACCTGTGTAGCTCGATTCAGTGAGGTTTAAGACTTGCAATTGATTGGAATAGTTTCAGTGAAGCTCAGAGATGATGTTTGAATGCTTAGTTTGTATTGAAATTGACTGAAATTAATAATTCGAATTTGAAATTTCTTTGAAAAGTTTAAGTGGTTACAAGCATGGTACAAGCATAAGAATGGCTCTCAATTCGTGTGTGTTTTGTTACTGAAGTTCTATAGCTCTTATATAGACATTGAAGTGCTTAAGAACTAAGCTAAAAAGCATTAAGTGCTTTTGTTGAATTCTTGACTTTTTCAACACTTATGGCTTTGCATTCAAGCTACCATGGCTTGACTTTCAACTCCCCTTCTGCTGTACTTTGGCTTGGGGCAGAGTTTAATTGATTCCCTTGATGAGTCATGCTTAGAAATTAAGCCATCCATTATCCTTCCATTTTTACTTTTTATTTAATCTTAAAATAAGATAAAATTAAGCAAAAAATGGATAAAAATTGTGTGGGCTTAGTCTTGGTCGTGGGAGGCCCATAATATCATGGAAATGATGTTTGAACCATGAAAACTTGGCCCCATTTGGAAAAAATACATTTTTGAGCAATGTTGGTTCTATGCATTTTCCAAAATTTAGCCAACTTCAACAAGGTGTAAATCCCTTAATTTTTGTCATATGAAGGAGATCTTGCACTTTTTGGAAACCTCAAAGAGTCCTCTAACCAATGCCTTTGGTCTCATGTCAAAATGATTTTTGATGCTTCTTGTGTGTCCTTTTGAAAAAAGTGTCTTTTTGTTGACTTTGAAAATGACCTGTAATGTCTTTGATCATAGTTTTCTAATGGTGAATCCAATGACCATGGGATCAATGGCATTTGAAAGATAATTGAATTTCCTTCAAAATGAGCTTTGGTTTGAATTTTTTGGATGAAGGATGAGAGAGTTATGACCAGTCAAAGGTTAGTTGACTTTTCAGGCAAAAACCCTAATTTTGAATCTTAGGGTTTTGTTGATTTTTGATCTTTCCTTGATGAATTATGATCATCCAATGATCAAATGATGAATCCTTTGACAAAATATGGACTTTGACAAAAAATTTCATTTTTGACTGTCTGTTGACTTTTTGGTCAAACGGGTCGTCTGTTGACTGTTTGAGCTGCTGACGGTGCGTCTGAGTGAATTGAAGTTTGAAAATTTGTATGATGGTACTTTGAGATATATGGATGTGTATGAAATCCATTTGAGCTCTCAAAACTTGTTTCTCCTGTAAAAAACAAGAAAACCCTAGTCAGGGACTGTTTGTGTAGGAGACAGTTAAACGTACCTGATTTTTGTGCAGTGCTGAGTCTCTGCTAATCGCATGATATTCAGAAGACTTCTAGAACAAAAATATTGGAATTTTGAATTGTGAAAAATTGATTTGATTGATGGTACAAAACACTGAGAATTGTACTGCCAGCAGTTTGGCTGTCAACTGACTGTTCAGGTATTGACGTAGCAGTTAGAGTGAAAAATCAACAGTCAAAGTTAATTTTCTTTTTTGTTGTTTTTGTTTTTTTATGTGAAAAATGAAAGTTTATTTACATGATTTGTTAGAAAAACACAGACATAATAAATAACTAATATTTACTGTATGCGGGCAAAATTACCGATAATAACCCTGAAAATCATTTAATGCACAGAAAAATGAATATTTGACTGGCAGAAAACACATAAAATATTATCTGGGTAATTAAGCAATATTATGACAAATAGTACAACATTTAATACTGACAGTACAAATATTACAAACTATATTGAACAGTACGACGAATAAACGGTACATTTAAGAAATAAGAAATACGGCAAATTTTAAAAATGACGATTGATAACCCATGCTACAAATAGTAACATGTAGATGATTGGGAGAATGAGCATCCCAGGTCCACAGTGTTCCGGGCTATGTAGACAGAAGAAAGACATGATCACCGTAGCAATGGTGATGACCATAAGAAAACACATTTCCCACCGCTTCGCCATTTTGTCAGGGAAGAAGAAAGGATGAATTATGAAGTAGAAATTTGAGAGATGAATTAGAATTTGATGTGAGATTTTTATGAAAAAATGAGAGGTATTTATAGAATGGAAAGAAGGATAGAGACGTTGGGGAATGATGTGATTCCGTACAAAAGAAAAATTTGAGTGGAAGTAAGATTTGAAAGAAAGTGTATGATAGTGTTGGAAAAAAGAGAGATGTAGAGAATAAAGTTAGGATTTGATTTTTGGAAAAGAGATTTGAAAAGATTTTTGAAAATAATGGAATATAGTACAAAAATTAGTGGGAAACAAAAGATAATAATAATCTACTTGTTACCAGTACAGTCTGAGTTTCCTGATTCTGCGCCTGCAAAAAAAGATTTAACTCTGTACCAATTGTGTCAGTACTATTTATCTGTAAATAAATAAATAGCATGTATGAAGTAATAAACAGTATTTGGCGTTTGCGTAAGAATAAATTCAATCGCAAGCCAAATTACTGTATAAGAAAAATTCTAAAAACCAAGTATTTCATATGTCAGGATATTTGTTGAAATAAAAATCCATGATTATATGAGACTCTTAATTTTCAGATTGGAGTTTTCTTGAAAAAAGATGCGGGCAAATTTTGGGGTATAACAGACGTACTTGATTGGATCCATTTTGGAGATTAACCAAGTAGTATTGTTGATCATGTATTGGCGGAGACGTTTTGAAGCCCAAGCCAAAGCACAACATGTTTTTTCGAGCATGGAGTAACGATACTCAAAATCTGTGAATTTCTTACTCAGGTAATAGATGGCATGCTCCTTCTTACCGGTTTCATCTTGTTGTCCAAGCACACAACCCATGGATTCTTCCAACACGGTAAGGTACATGATTAGTGGTCTCCCTTCAACTGGAGGAATCAATATTGGTGGTTCTGATAGGTATTCCTTGATACTGTCGAACGCTTTCTGGCAATCTTCAGTCCATACAACCCCTTGATCTTTGCGGAGAAGCTTGAAAATTGGCCCACAAGTTGCAATCATTTGAGAGATAAATCTGGAGATATAGTTCAATCGTCCGAGAAATCTTCTTACTTGCTTTTCATTTTTTGGTGCAGGCATCTCTTGAATAGCTCTGACTTTGTCAGGATCTACTTCAATACCTCTTTGGCTGACAATGAAACCCAAGAGTTTTCCAGATCTAACCCCAAAAGTACATTTGTTAGGATTCAAGCGAAGCTGATATTTCCTTAGTCGTTGAAACAACTTCAAAAGGTATTCAATATGTTCTTCTTCTGTGCTGGACTTGGCTATCATGTCGTCCACATAAACTTCAATTTCTTTATGCATCATGTCATGAAAGAGAGTAGTCATCGCCCTTTGGTAAGTTGTGCCTGCATTCTTTAATCCAAATGGCATTACTTTGTAGCAAAAGGTACCCCATGGGGTGATGAAAGATGTCTTCTCCATGTCTTCAGGAGCCATCTTGATCTGATTATAACCGGAGAACCCGTCCATGAAGGAAAAGACGTTGAACTTAGCGGTGTTATCGACCAGCATGTCGATATGTGGTAACGGAAAGTCATCTTTTGGACTGGCCTTGTTCAAGTCACGGTAGTCAACACACATTCTAACCTTTCCATCTTTCTTCGGAACTGGCACTATGTTGGCCAACCATTGAGGATATTCTGTGGTGACAAGAAAACCTGCGTCGAGCTGTTTTTGAACTTCCACTTTGATCTTGTTAGCCATATCAGGGTGAGTCCTTCGCAATTTCTGCTTAACTGGTGGACATTCTGGTTTCAATGGCAAGTCATGCTGAACAATATTGGTATCCAACCCAGGCATGTCTTGGTAGGACCAAGCAAATACGTCAACATATTCTTGGATAAGGTTTGTTAACTTACTCTTGATATCAGCATCAAGCAGCGATCCAATGGTCACTTCTTTTTTGTCTTCTTCAGAACCCAAGTTGATCTTTTCTATAGGCTCTTTGTGAGGCAGAATGGCTCTTTCCTCGTGCTTAAATAATCGAGAGATCTCGTCTGGGATCTCCTCTTCTTCAGCTTCGAACACAGGAAACTCAAAGTTGGGAGAGGGCATAGGGTTATTGCATTCAATGGGTTTATCAATAGTAAATCTGCACATATGATTTATATTTATTTCAGGATATTTATGAATGCAGGAGTGTATGCAGATTTTTTTTGAAAAAGTTTTTTTTTTTTTTAATTTTGGTTTTTTAGGATTACCATTTCCAGAAAAAACAAAAATAAAACATATAATGTAGGGAATTCAAAATGACACTTTATTTATTATTCATTTTTGAAACAAAGCCCTAAACACAAACTCATTTGTCTTGGGCAGGACAAAGAGGGAAACTTTTTAAAAACAAGGCCCTATACACAAAGTTATTTGGGCAGAACATTTAAAAGCAAAGCCCTATAAAACATCTCTCTGCTTTGGGCCAGGCAGGAGGTCAAAATAACAGCAAGGTGATTACTTTGAGCGGCGAACAACATTCGGAACGTCGACAGCTTTCCAGTAGCAACGAACTCCTCTGTGTATTATGTATTCAAGAAAATTCTCCTCAGAATTGTCTTCAGTTTTGACATTGACCGCTGGTCGAGCAGGATTTGAAGGTCCTGGTTTTTCAACCTTGTTCTTTGTAGAGTTGAAACGGTCTTCTTCTACTTCTTGAAGAGCATATGATGAGTCACAATCTTCAGAATTTTCAAGATGTATTTCCCAGTCTTCAGGATGAAGAGACTCATTGTCAAAGACACTTTCTGAGCCAACTGCGGGGCCATCTTCCCCTTCATCTTCAAAAATGGAATTTATGTGATAATAACCATCTTCAGGATTATAAACCTTGGCAGATGCATTGAAGCCAAAATCTTCAGTAATTTCAGGCTGCTCAGAAAATTGAGGGGACTGATAAACCTCTTCTGGTTGACTATTATATTCAAAGGAATCTCCCCATCCCGTTGGTTGGATATCTTCAATCGCAATCTTTGAACTTTCAGGTGCAGTTTATTTCACCATATAATCATATTTGCCACTTGGTTGTCCCAAGGTATCCCAGACCTCTGCAGGAACAGGCTCAGTTTCGTTGGCACTTGGCTTGACATTGCCTCTGGTTTTCTCTGAAGGAGGATAGAACGGTGCATACGATTCTTCCTGAGATATGAATCCCGAGTCATTGAGATAACATTTCCATTCTTCTTCAGGATCGGGTAGACCTTCTTCGATACATTCTTCGATAAGGACATTAACCTCTTGAGGAATTGGGTTAAGGAATCCTCCATTAATGAATGTTTCTTTGATCGGACGAAGGGTTTCATCCTTCTTGGTGCAGTTTGAGAACGTTGGTGAACATCCGAGTCCTGCTCTGGTTTCATTCTTGGTAGGGACCACAACTTGCCCCCAGCCAGTGGTAGTTCCATCTTTTACTACTTTCACTGCCTCTTTGTAAGAAGAGATTGATGATTTCTTCTTGAAAGATTCGTCTTCTAAAGAGAGACCTTGGAACCGCGTTCCTTCCACATCATCAGCACCAATGAAAGAGAAAGTGGATAAGTGGCTCACCATCAAGGCTTGTTCCCCACTTATTGTTACCAATTTTCCATTTGTTACAAATTTTAACTTTTGATGGAGCGTAGAAGTTACTGCCCCTGCTTCATGAATCCATGGTTGTCCCAACAGACAGCTATAAGCAGCTTGAATGTCCATGACCTGGAAGGTGATTTGAAATGTATGTGGACCAATTGTCATGGGAAGGTTGACTTCACCGATAACAGATTTTCGCGATCCATCAAATGCTTTGACTACTACACCACTGAACTTCATAGGCATTCCTTGGTAAGACAAGCGAGCAAGAGTCGTCTTTGGCATCACATTCAAGGAAGATCCGGTGTCTACCAGCGTATTGGACAAAGAATCTGACTGACAGTTCATAGAAATGTGTAGAGCAAGGTTGTGATTTTTACCCTCCTTGGGGAGTTCTTCATCACAGAAGCTTAAATTGTTGCAAGCTGTTATGTTGGCTATTATCCCATCAAAGTGGTCAACAGTCACATCATGATCTACAAAAGCTTGGTCCAAGACTCTCATCAGGGCTTCCCTGTGGGCTCCAGAGTTTAAAAGTAATGTAAGTATTGAGATCTTTGAAGGAGTCTGCATAAGCTGATCCACAATTTTGTATTCGCTTCTTTTGATAAGCTTCAAAATTTCATCAAAGTCATGATTGACATTGGTTCCACTGGATTGACCAACATCAGTGTTTGTATTACTGACAGGAGTTTCCTCAGGATTCCCCACTGGTGTATTGACAGGATTTTTCCTGGTCGCAGGAGCAACAGGCTGCTTTGGAGGTAGTGGAGTATACACATGTCCACTTCTTGTTACTCGACTCACATCAGCGATGTTTACGAAAGATGAAAGATTAGGTAAAGGAACTTCTTGTCCATTCTTTATCATTGTTGCATTGTAGTTGTAGGGAACTGCCTTGTCAGAGTCATAGGGAACAGGTCCAGGTAGACAAATGATCAAAGGAGCAACATGAACCCTTGGCTTGTTGTAGGTAACTTCTATGCGCTCGGGCATGTTGAAATGAGGAACGATGACGTTAACTTTAGGCATTTCCGAGTTGATATCTGAGACTAAAAGCTCATGCGGACAACATCCTATCATGTTAACTTCATCTTCAATCCTATTTCTGTAGATCTGAATAGTACCATTATCTAGCAAAACTTGAAGATCTCTTCTCACAATCGAACATCCATGAGGATCTACGCAACATATGCTACAGGAACCGTAGTGATGCTGGCGAAAATTCTGCCCTTGACAGAGAGTGGCGTGCATTTGTACCAAATTTGCTCTTGAGAAATTGATATTATAGACTCGGTATGGACCAGGACATCCATACACCATGTTCACAACATGCCCTCCATGATTGGGCAGCGGATTTGCTTGCACATTTGGATGCAAATTTCTGAAAGAGAGGAGATTAGATCTAACCAACCTCTGAACTTCATATTTCAAAGCTATGCAATGCTCAAGATCATGGCCAAGTGCTCCTTGATGATAAGGGCATGAGACCTCAGCTTTGTACCACCATGGGAGTTTCTCAGGTACTGGTGGTGGTGCTTTAGTTTGAACAAGACCTCTTTCAATCAATGTAGGGTACAACTCTGTGTAGGTCATTGGAATCGGATCGAACTGTGGAGCTCTTTGCACACGATTCTGATTGTTGTTAAACTGTTGAGCCTGTTGTCGAGGCTGTTGTTGTTGAAATTGCGGGGTAAATCCCGGATTAGGTGTTGTATTAACGATTGGCGCAATAGCAGCAATCTGTTGTGGACGATTGACGTTTCCTCTTGGCTTTCCTTGGGATACCATGTCAACACTTTGTTCTTTATTCTTTTGGAAACCACTTCCGAACTTTTTGGTTCCGCTTGAAGATCCACTTTCTTTAGTTAGACGTCCGGTTCGGACTCCTTCTTCTAGACGCATCCCCATGTTTACCATTTTGGTGAAATCACTTGGAGCACTAGCAATCATGCGTTCATAATAAAACGGGCCAAGAGTATTCAAGAAGATCTTTGTCATCTCTTTCTCTTTCAACGGTGGATTAATCTGAGCAGCAGTTTCTCTCCATCGTTGGGCATATTCTTTGAAAGCTTCATGATCTTTCTGAGCCATGGATCGGAGCTGATCTCTGTCGGGAGCCATATCCGAGTTGTATTTGTATTGTCGGACAAAGGCCTCGCCTAGGTCATTGAAAGTCCGAATATTGGTGCTATCCAAACCTGTGTACCACTTCAGTGCGGCACCAGTCAAACTGTCTTGAAAGTAATGGATGAGCAACTGATGATTATCTGCATAAGTAGACATCTTTCTGGCATACATTACAAGATGACTTTGTGGACAAGAACTACCTTTGTACTTCTCAAAGTCAGGGACCTTGAATTTAGCTGGTATTTGTACACTAGGAACCAAACATAGCTCCTGGGCGTTCTTTCCAAACAAATCTTTCCCACAAATAGCTTTGACTTCCAGTTGAATCTTGTTGAACTGTTCTTGAAGATCTTCCACAAGGTTACGCTGATTTGTGCTATCATCTTGATCATGATAAATCTCATTGTCACCATAAGGAACTGTGTGAACCGTAGGGGTCGGAACTGTCATAGTGGGTTGAGAAAGTGCCATAGTGATTTTGGAAAAAGTTACCCCTGAATGTGGAATAAACGCCGAACCTTGTGTAGCAGGCGCTTCAGTTGTGGTTGTTTCAACCCCAGGGAAATTATGGCGGAAACCGGAACCAAAGTTGAAAGGCGTGCCCCAACCTTCTGGCATGGAGAAAGATGGAATGCTGAATGCAACTGTAGAAACTGGAGTAGTGACTTCAGATGTTACCGTTGCTTGACTGTTGGGTGGTGGCTGCTGATTCTGTGCGGCCATTAAGGAGTCAACCAGAGTAGTGAGACTTTCCAACTTTTCCTGAAGGGTGGTCACTGTACCACGAAGCTCAATATTCTCTTGTTCAGAGTGTTCCATTACTCTTCTTCTATTTGAACGAGTATTGTATCCGTGATCTGATTGCGAGCGCGGTCGAGAAACTTTGAGACGCGACAGCTTGACGATCTATTGGAGAAAGATCCAAAAGATGAGACTCTATACAACAGACTCGATATGCGGAATGATATATGCAAAAAGAAATTTATGATTTTTCCAAACATTTTAAAGATTATTTCCTTGCAAACATTTGAACACAAACTATTCTTTTATTGAAATAATGAGAAATGTTACAACATTGGAGCGTAGCTCCTTACAGAAGAAAATGATAAATAAAAGCTAAACAAATCCTAAACATCCTCATCGGACGAAGAACCAAATGCGTTATGCAGCTTGAGCTTCATAATTTATTTCCCATAATAAGCTTTCAACTTGGCCTTTTCGGTCCTCAGTTTGTCAACAACATTCTTCCAATTGTCAGGCATCGGAGCGTTGCTTGTCGAACCTTCAAGCTTTTTCTTGCTTTCTTTGATGTACCTCCTAATTGCAGCGTCTTTCCGACGGATCTTCTCATCTTTGCTCATGAGCCATCCATCTTGATAATAGAGAGTTTCTTCGTGATCTTTCACCCCTTTCTTCAACTTTTTGTTTTCCACATCAGTTCTACGAAACTTTTCTTCCCAAGCGTCTTTTTCTAACCTCATCTTAGCCAAAGTGTCTTGGTATTCCTCCATAGTGGGAATGTTGGGCAGTTGAGATACCACAGGGAACATGGGTTTTTCATAATCATAAGGCATTTGAAACTCCCTTGCTCTTTTCTTTACCCAACAGGTGTAGGTGTCCGTAGCAATGCAGTTTCTTGCCCCTCCTTTTTCTTTCCATCAGACGTCGTACCAAGCTCTCACCATTCTTGTCTTCAACCCTTGAGGATCCTCTCCTTCTTGGTAGAAGTAGCCTTCCACTGCGAGACCAATTGGTTTAACTGAATTTGCATACCCGAGTTGTCGTCGGGCTAGGACTGGATTGTAGTTAATTCCTCCTTGTGTACTAATGAGGGGTACGTTGGCGAACTCTCCACAACTGTCAATGGTTTCCGCACCACAGTGAGCCAAGGTATACCAATGAATATCATTATTAGTAAGAGACATAAGTCTTTGAGACCAACGCAAACCTTCTCAGTTTTCCGTGAAAGTAGGAGACTTAGGTAAGTGTGAAACAATCCATTTGTACAAAAGAGGTGCACAACATACAATGATTCCAACGCCTTGGCGATTCCTATGATGGACAGAGAAATACATGTCACCAAGCAAAGTCGGAACAGGATTTCCAATTAGAAAGATCTTTATGGCGTTGATATCAACAAAGTCGTTGACATTGGGAAACAGAACCAACCCATAGATGAGCAAGGCTAATACAGCTTCAAAAGCTATCATGCTACCAGTTTCAAAGAAATCAAAGGCTTTCTTTATTAAAAACTGCGAAGTCAAACCCGGAAGGTTTCCTTTGGTAGTCCAATTACTCTCTACTTCAGATTTCTTCAAGTGGATACTTGCTGCAATGACTGGTGACTTAGGTATGGCTTCCAAACCATTGAAAGGTATTTTGTCAGACACGGGAATACCCAAAAGATTGGCATATTCTTCCAAGGTTGGTACCAACTGATTGTCTGGAAAGGTGAAACACCTGTAGACGGGATCATAGAACTGAACCAGAGTTTTGAGAAAACCTTCATCAACATGAGTGTTCAAGATAGGCAAAAGCTTTCCATGGCTTTTCCTAAAATCGGAAGGATCTTGTACAAAAGATGCTAACTCTTTCAGTCTTTCCACATTAGGCTCTTTGAAACCGTACTTCTTGGTATGCCTTTTTACCCACTCCATAACTTAATCCTATAATGTTTGCAAAGAAAATTCTCTAAATTTTTTTGGAAAAATCATGTTTTTATGGAAAAAGATGGGTTTCTTAATGAATGTATGAATGCATGGATGCCACATATTCAAACATGGTAGGCAAACATAATAATGCAAACATGGTAACACAAACATGGTACTACAAACATGGTAGTTCAAACATAACTCTACAAACATGGTAATACAAACATGTTACACACAAGTTCAAAGGTCCAGCGTCACGAGCATGAGGTCAGAGAACCAAACATGGGATAGTACTAGGGTTTATCACCTGCACAACATGTTCTACTGATACGTCAGAGTCTACATTTTTCTTTCGGATATTACCGGCTTGCACAATTGAACTTGTGAGCTAGAAATATTCTCAAGAAAAACTCGTCTGAGTGTGGTTCTCCGCATGACAACTAATCCAAGTCTTCACCTGAATAGTTTCTGCACCACAACCTAATAAGGCCAGGATGGGTTATGGGTTCTACAGCCAACTCAGCTTCTACAGTTCAATAAAAGCAATAATGTCTTCGCAACTGAACTTGCTAAACATATATTACCAACAAGGAACCTCCACTGAGCGTAAGGATTCTCATGCTAGCTATTTAAGGACTGACTCCTTGTATGCCATACATGACTATACCCTCCACCTAATTCTTATGTGTACTTAATCCGGGTTAGGATTTGTCCATAATGTATTACTTGTAACAGAACCACAGATGTAACAGAACCAAAGAACCAAACATGAAATAAAAGAATGAAATAACAGACATAAAAAAAAAGAATTAACCCTTTCTTTGGAAACAATAAAAAGTTTTGTCCCCAGTGAAGTCGCCATTTTTCTGTCGCGGGCGAAAAATCGTGTCTTTTTCGGGATGAGACACATGATGCCTTCTTTGGGCTCGAGTGCTCAGGAAAATGATTTTTCTTTTGTTTTTGTCACGACCAAACTTTTTATTGTTTCCAAAGTAGGAAAAGGAAAAAAGTTGCAATAACCTTAAAAGAAATGCAAAGCCCAAAACTAAAACAATGCAAAAGTGGGGGAGAGATTCCGGGTAAGAGGGTTGGTTATACGAAGGGAAGGTATTAGCACCCAACGTATCTATAGTACTCTATAGGCTTATTTATTATGTTTGTTTCATTCTTATGTTATGGTGGAGGTTCTTGTGAGATAGGTGGGACCTAAGGTGTTTGTTTGATTATGCTCGCAAAGATCATCGCGATCCTCTGCATACATATCCCTTAGAGGGAATCAGAGCATCTGTAGCTCGGGGTCTACGGGTGCTAAGGTTTGAGTGGTTTGAGGGAGAAGTTTTGCTCGCCAAGGATACGACCTTGTGCCTACGTATTCTCAAAGGGATGTTGAGAAAGTCAGAGCAATCGTAGTTCCCACTTATGCTAGTGGAAGCAAAGGATAAGAGACAAATGTCATCTTAATGCTCGATGTATCTAATCTATATCATCACATACATATGTTTGATTTTTGTTTGAAATCTTTTCATTATAAGCCCTGGGCTGTGCCACTTATGGCGCTTAGAATGATAAAGATGTTTTTTTTTGTTTAACCAGCCTTGTGGCAAAAACTTTCAATGAAGTCAGCCTTGTGACAAAAATTTTTGGTTAATCAGCCAGCCTTGTGGAAAAAGTTTCAATGAAGTCAGCCTTGTGACAAAAACTTTGATTAATCAGCCAGTATGGTGGCAAAACAGTTTGATTGATTAGCCAACCTTGTGGCAAAAAGAAGTTTGATTGATTAGCCAGCCTTGTGGCAAAAAAGAAGTTTGATTGATTAGCCAGCCTTGTGGCAAAAAAGTTTGATTGATTGATTGTTTGTGATGATATAGAAGAGATACTCCTATCATAGAGATGAAAAATGTCTAATCTCCTAGGGTATTTGTTTCGGATATTGAGGATGCTTATAAGAAGCCCGTGGGTCCTTGTACGAAGCCCAAGAGGAGGTTATCCGAGGGTCCTTGCATTGTAAGCCCAAGAGGAGGCTATGGGAGGGACAATCCAGGGTCCTTGCATTGTAAGCCCAAGAGGAGGCTATGGGAGGGACAAGTCGTTTGTACGAAGCCCAAGAGGAGGCATGGTATAGTTGGTTTGAGCTCTTAGAGCGATTTCACCGGGAAACCATACTCTATGTCCTAACCTAAACTAGGGAGATTCTTTGCACGAAGCCCAATAGGAGGCTATGGGGAACCTAGTGTTGTACTAAGTTGAACAAGTATATATAACATGAACAAACACATGAACAAGCATGAACAAACATGAACAAGTATATGAACAAATATGAGCAAATATGAACAGTTATATATGACAAGGTGTGTGTATATAGTGGAGTTTATGAAGGAAATATACCTGTAAGGATGATCCATTTGTATACACGGGGCTCGGGACTCATACTCGGGGAGAGGCCCATTTGAGTTTATTCAAAGCTATGTAAACAAATATTTACAAAGGGGCTTGGGACTTATACCTACATGGAGGCCCATGGTATTTTTGGGAAGATTTAAAGAAAACCTTCATTTTTGATTTGTTATTCAAGGTTAAAAAACAAATTGATCGAGGTATGTACAAAAAGGTGTATGTGCAATGAAATACCTAATTTCATGTAAAGGAATGGGACTTATACTCAAGTGGAGGCCCATGTTTTATTTTATAAAACATGGTTGATTGTTTTGTTAAAAAACGCGAGGTTTCATTGTTTAAAAATAGTTTGAAAGTTTTGTTTTGAAAGAAGTTTTTTGTTTAAAGAAAAAACTGTACAAAGAAAAGGAAAGGGACTTATACTCTCTAATATTCGAGAGGCCCGTGTTTTGAAAATGAGTTGAAATGATTTGAAAGTGAATTGATTACTGTTGTGAAAACAGTTGATTGAGTTTTAGGCTTACCTCGAAGAATGAGAAAATTGGATTTCTGAGTTTGAGGTGTTACCGTGATCCTCAAGTGATGTGCTTGGAATAAATTAGGATCTCAACAAATATTAAGCATCCACACCAGCAGAATAGAAACGTCGGATAAGTTCAGAGCTTACAGCATTCCATGATCATCCAGTAATTGTTTATGGAATTCTACAACAAATGGAAGACCAAACAAAACAGACAAATCCAAAAGACAACAGAGAAATAATCTCGAAGTCTTGGATGAAGTGAGAAAATTCAAGTAAAATGTGCAACAGTAACCAATTAGAAATTTAAATGATTAACTACACAAAATAATATGAAAATATCAAATTCAAATAAAAAATAATTCTAAGAAAAGATATTTTTGTTGTTTTTTGTGAAAATATTTAGAAAACATAAAATTAACTATGTATCTAATATATATTTTTTTTGAGTTTTTTTAATAAGGATTATAAAAGAAAATTAAAATCCTATATTAAAATTAAAATACTAAATCCCTTTTTTATGAAAACACAATTTTCTAAAGAGATAGTTAAAAAAAACTTAACAAACGGGCCAAGGGTTTGAAATTCCGATGAGGGTGCAGGCCCAAAAAAAACTAAATTAAAATGAAAATAAAACTGGGCCGGACCGGGTCGGGTCAGGTGGAACCCGGATCCACCCTTGAACAATTGAGGAGAGTTAAAAAACCCTAGAAACAAAATCTAGAGGCAGCGCCTCTTCTCCCTTGCTTTGTTCACTTACAGCAACAAAAATTCAACCTCCATGTTTTCAATTTTTCAGCTATGCACAAGAATAACATATTTGCAGCAATGATTTAAACAATAATATTTGAGCATGAGGATGAATACAACTTACCTATGGCGAGGAGGTGTTCGCCGGTTTATTGTTGAGGTACGCCTTGAATTCTTTATTGTTACTAACAACTTTGAATTGTTACTAACAATTTCTCTAACAACTTGCTTGTTGTTGTAGGCTTTTGATGAAGGTGATGCCATAACACCTCTTTGGATTGTGGGAGACTTGAAGATGGACTTCAAGTTGGAAGCTTGAAGATGAAGATCTTCAAGTGAGGTATGAAGAACTACCTCCTCCTTCTTTGTAACTAGAACACTCACAATATGAGCAATAGGGAGAAGAGAGAAAGCATGTAGTATAGTAGCTTTGGTGTGATTAACTTCAATGAGAGAACTTCCTATTTATAGGCAAAGTTAAGGATGTGTTTGGCATCTGGTAAACTTGATTGGCAAGATATAATCATTGCAAGAATAAGAATAAGAATATTCTTTATGTCATTATGCAAATATATTTCCCATAAAAAAATCTTTCTTTGATCCCTTTTTGTCTTGAATTATTTTGGGCTTTTGAATTGTTTTGTTGAACTTTTTGCTAATTTCACCCTTCTTGTTTCTTTTTCATGTGACATGATCATTCTTGAGGAAAGCATGAAGAAAATTGAACTTGAAGAATGAAGACTTTGAAGATTGAAGAATTCAAGAAAGTCTTTGAAGTTTTATTTTTCTTTTCCTTGTAATTCCAACTTTGTATGAATGGAACTTTGAAATGATGTAATTCTTGAATTTTAAATAAAGTCCCTTTGTAATTCATTTGTTCCATGTAAAGAAACATCATTTGTAAATGCTTGAATTTCTTTTTAGAACTTGAATGAAATTGTTATTCAAGCATGAAGCTTTGAATTATTCTTGAATGATCTTGAATGGAATTTGAATTTCTTTTGAAATATTGAAAATTTGAATGGTCTTTTTTCAAAAGGAAATGGTGGAACATCCTTGAAGTAGTGAACTTTTGAATTTCAAGTCTTGAAATGTATTCTTGCACCATGAATTTGAAATGATCTTGAATTAAAATCCTTGAACCCATGATCTTGAATCATTTTTGAAGTAATTTTCCAACAATGGACTAAACATGATATTTTCTTTGCAACTTTGATGAAATTCCCATGAATGATCAAATAATTCGTATAAATCAAATCTTCACCATGAGTAAACCATGAGTCAAGAAAAACCATGAAATAAATTCCAAGCAAGTCTCTTAAATCACACCAATTGGCAATGGCGCATTTAAAATGAAAACATCCACGAACATGAATTTATCTTGCAAAGAATGAGTTAGTGAATGAAGAATCCTAATTTGATTGATTCAAAAAATTTGATCTTGTTGAAATGAATCTTTGAGGACCAAATGTTGATTGTTGATGAAGATAGTTCATTTGAGATGAAGGGAGAACAAAACCCTAGTTGGTTGTTACTTGTATTGATGAGTGATTTCTTGATTAAACCCTGCTGAGCACAAGTAGCAAACATAAGCTATGCAATTTGTTAGAGATGCAAATGATACATATGCTATGATATGAGGTGGTATCTTAGGTCAAAAATTGGGGTATGATAGCGATGTCATGAGTTGATGTCATGACATTCTATATAACATCTTGCTTGTTCCTGTTTTGTTCTTTTTATATTTGCAAGATTTGCAATCATACACTTTGGTGTTATTATATGTTTTTAGCCAAACATTTTACAATAATAGAGAACAGACAGAGCATCAACAATAATAAAAAAATACTTTTTAAAATAAAAGGGTGGCCTCATACCAAAAGGTTTAATCATTGGCCAAAAAGGTAATCCCAAGGGTTTTGACAGAGTCATTGTCAGATCGAGACAACAATGACCAAAGGCGAAAAGTCATGTATAGTGAAAATAAAAAATAGGTCATTGTCAGATCAAGACAATAATGGCCAGAAACCCTTTTTTTTTTATGGGAGGCCGCCCATTGTTAGATCCAGACAACAATCGTTAGAAACCCCTTTTTAGGGGATCCGACCATTGTCAGATCGAGATAACAATGGCCAGAAACCCTCTTTTAGAGGAGGCTTCATAGGTAATCATCGACCGTAAGCTTTGAGTTTGAGTGGTTTAAGATTGTGTTCGAAAGGGGAAAGGTTTTATCGGCCGTTGTCAGTTAATCGACAACGGCGGGTTAGGGTTGTTCAAGACAACCCTAAGACAAACCCTCGGAGGGAGGAGAGAAGCGTAGAAAAAAAGTTTAAAAAGGTGTGTGATGTGAATGTGTGGAATTGTACGTGAAAGTGAAAAAGGTCTTTGATAGGATTGTCATCCCACAAGAGAAAAAACCCCAAAATTTGTCATTTTAGAAATTAGTAATAATAAAATAATAATAATTAGTGTAATAATATTGGATAATATTTATAATTAGAATAAATAATAACTATTAATATAATAA
This sequence comes from Vicia villosa, assembly GCF_029867415.1. Taxonomy (NCBI): domain Eukaryota; kingdom Viridiplantae; phylum Streptophyta; class Magnoliopsida; order Fabales; family Fabaceae; genus Vicia; species Vicia villosa. The sequence goes on along the minus strand of NC_081184.1, from coordinate 97,114,720 downwards.
TATTTATGTTAATAAATGATATGTATATAAATATTTCTTAGAAAACATGCATTAATTTCTTAGTTATATTTACCCAAAAAATAATAAAAACCTATTTGTTAGTAAAAAAAATGTATGTTAAAAATGCACAGATAAAAATCTGATTTTAGTGGGCCAATTTTAAATTGGGTCCATTCGCCCCAATTTGAGAATAAACCCCGTGTAAAAATAAATTTAGATGGAAACTGATAGTATAAAATACTTGGTAAATTTTGGGGTATGACAATAGTCATTAGGGTTAGCCATGTAATGTGAACCACCCGGATTGTGGGATGGTCACTGATTTGTGCCTCGCAGCTTGTAGACAAGAGGTTTATTTTACTCAAAAGCTGTGAAGCAATGAGTGCAGTTATGTCCTTGGAAGAAGCTGTGAAGTAATTCCAACTTTTATTGTTTTTGAGCTTAGAATGTTGGTGAAGAGTTGTTGATGCAGTGGTTGAGGTGTTGACTGCTAGACATCATTGAGATGATTGGGAGTGAGAGGAGTTTCTCATATTTAGGGAGGACCTAGGTAGAAGGATCATTGGGTAGTGATTAAGTGTGTAGATCGTCAACGGGTGTGTTAGCCGTAGGGTCTGCAAATTGATACTACTAATAGTGGACTTCATCTCGGGCTTGGTAGCCCCCAAAGTAGGATTGTGAATCCAAAATGGGTAGGCAATTCATTGTGTTATATATTTTCTGCATTGTTTTGTTTTCCTACCTTGTCTGTTTTTATAATGTCAGATCAGATGTCAAGACATCCCATATGACATCTTAGTTTGCTGTAACCAGAATTTCAAGTATTTCCCTACTTCTATGTATATTTGCAAGAGATATGACATAGTAAATTTTAAACAAAAGGAAGGAGAATCACGCGGAGATGCTTACAAGAGGTTCAAACGGTTGTTGGTTGCATGCCCTACTTATAACATGGATGTTACTGAACAAATGCAAAATTTTGTGAATGGCCTTTAGGTGAAGACGAAACAACTTATTGACACAGCTTTCGGTGGCTCAATGAATTTTTAATGCAACCACTGAGATAAAGAAGACCATTTATGCTATTGTGGCAAATGAACATTTAGATTTATATGACCGTAGTGTTAGTCAGCCTGAAGGGTTAGAAGATTTGAAGTTATCGAATCAAGTTGTTACAATGGAAGACCAAATTGCGGCTGAAGTTGAACAAAGACTGAAACAAATGACTCTTGAGAAACAAACAATAGCAAAGGTTCAACTTGTTAGAACAAGATTTGTTCTTATCAATTATCTTAGTTTTGATGATAACAATAATATGAATTTTGCTTAAGATAATATGGTACTCTAATCCAATGCAATTTCCCTTTCAGGAAATATATATAAAGAGTACGCATAATTCAGCGCTCAGAAGTTGTGTCTCAAATGGTTCAGCATGCAACATCAGAACATGGTCTGGCAAGACATCAGAAGATGGTCGAAGCAGAATCAGAACATGGCATCAGAAGAACATGAGATCAGAAGCACTGAAGATCAGAAGATGGTATCACGCAACAGAAGCACTTCAAGATCAGAAGATCAGAAGATGCTATGCACCAAGCTGTTTTGACTCTGATGATATTCAAACGTCGTATTCACAAACATCAGATCAGAAGGAAGTACAGGTGGCAGACTACGCTGACTGACAAAAGGAACGTTAAAGCTACTAAAGGCAACGTCAGTAGACACAGCGTGAACAAGGCTCGAGGTAGTTGACAAAAGCGTATAACATTAAATGCAATGCTGTACGGAACACGCAAAGCATTAAATGCACTCAACGGTCATCTTCTCAACGCCTATAAATATGAAGTTCTGATGAGAAGCAAGGTTACCAATTCTTAACAACTCTGAACGAAAATAAACTTGCTGAAACACTATTCAATCAAATCTCAGAATCTTCATCAACTCACTACATTGCTGTTGTAATATCTTAGTGAGATTAAGCTTAAACGATAAGAGAAATATCACAGTTTGTGATTATAGCTTTTAAGAAGCATTTGTAAACTCTTGTATAGATTACATTAAGTTGTAAGGAACTAGAGTGATCGTGTGATCAGTATACTCTAGGAAGTCTTAGCAGTTGGCTGAGCAGTTTGTAACTAGAGTGATCAGGTTGATCAGTAGACTCTAGAAAAGTCTTAGAAGTTGTCTAAGCAGTTGTTCCTGGAGTGATCAAGTTGTGATCAGAATACTCTAGAAGACTTAGTCGTGGACTAAGTGGAAAACCATTGTAATCCGTGCGATTAGTGGATTAAATCCTCAGGTTGAGGTAAATCATCTCTGCGGGGGTGGACTGGAGTAGCTTCGTTAACAGCGAACCAGGATAAAAATAATTGTGCAATTTATTTTTATCGTCCAAGATTTAAAGTCACACTTATTCAATCCCCCCCTTTCTAAGTGTTTTTCTATCCTTCAATTGGCATCAGAGCGCCGGTTCTAAGGTGCAAGCACTTAACCGTGTTTAGAAAAGATTCAGGAAGAGAAAAACGCTTCATTTAAAAGATGGCTGGTGAAACTCCGACAAATCCACCTGCATCTACATCTGGCTTTGCTGAGCAATACAACGGTAACAATGGTTATACAAGACCGCCGGTATTTGAGGGTGAAAACTTTGAATACTGGAAAGATAAACTGGAAAGTTACTTTCTTGGTCTAGATGGTGATCTATGGGATCTTCTGATGGATGGTTACAAACATCCAGTAAATGCCAGTGGCGTAAAGCTGACAAGGCAAGAAATGAATGATGATCAAAAGAAGCATTTCAGGAATCATCATAAATGCAGAACTGTTTTGCTGAATGCTATTTCTCATGTTGAGTATGAGAAAATATCAAACAGGGAAACAGCCTATGATATATATGAATCCTTGAAAATGACTCATGAAGGAAATGCTCAAGTCAAGGAGACAAAAGCTCTTGCCTTAATCCAGAAGTATGAAGCCTTCAAGATGGAGGATGATGAAGACATTGAAAAGATGTTTTCGAGATTTCAAACTCTGACTGCTGGATTGAGAGTTCTTGACAAAGGATACACCAAGGCTGATCATGTGAAGAAGATCATCAGAAGCTTACCCAGAAGATGGGGTCCTATGGTGACTGCATTCAAGATTGCAAAGAATCTGAATGAAGTTTCTCTGGAAGAGCTGATCAGTGCCTTGAGAAGTCATGAAATAGAGCTGGACGCAAATGAGCCTCAAAAGAAAGGTAAGTCTATTGCATTAAAATCAAATATCAAGAAATGCACTAACGCTTTTCAGGCTAGAGAAGAAGATCCTGAAGAATCAGAATCTGAAGAAGAAGATGAACTGTCCATGATTTCCAGAAGGGTAAATCAACTCTGGAAGAGCAAGCAAAGGAAGTTCAGAGGTTTCAGAAGTTCAAAGAGATTTGAACATGGAGAATCTTCTGATGAAAGAAGATCTGACAAGAAGAAGGTCATGTGCTATGAATGCAATGAGCCAGGACACTTCAGAAATGAATGTCCAAATCTTCAGAAGGAAAATCCCAAAAAGAAGTTTCATAAGAAGAAAGGTCTTATGGCAACCTGGGATGAGTCAGAAGATGATTCAGAAGATGAGCAGGCCAACTGTGCGCTGATGGCGACAGAAGATGACGGATCAGAATCTACATCAGAATCAGATTCTGAAGAGGTATTTTCTGAACTTACTAGAGATGAGTTAGTTTCCGGATTAACTGAACTTCTGGAATCCAAGTCTTAGATTTGTATTAAATACAAAAAGCTGAAAAAGCTATTTGAATTTGAAACAAAGAGGCTTGAATTGGAAAATTCTGAATTGAAAGATAAACTTTTAAAATTATCCAATGATGTTGGATCTCCTTCTAATTCAGAAAAATCCACTCCTAGTCTAAACCATATTCTGAAAGAATATGATTTAAGTTTCAGGAAGTTCTTATCTAGAAGTATTGGCAGAAGTCAGCTAGCTTCTATGATATATGCCGTATCTGGAAACAAAAGAGTTGGCATTGGTCATGAGGGTGAAACCCCATACAAACTTGAACCTGTTGATGAAATGAAACTCACATACAAGCCATTGTATGATCAGTTCAAGTATGGCCACTCTCATGATATTAGGCACACTTCACATGCACAAAGTTTTCACATAACACACACCAAGAAGCATGTGACACAACCTAGGAAATATCATGAAACTCATATTAAAAATTATCATGCTGTTCCTCCTATTGCTTATAATGTCAAACCCAAGTTCAATCAGAACTTGAGAAAATCTAACAAGAAAGGACCCAAGAAAATGTGGGTACCTAAGGATAAGATTATTCCTATTGCAGATATCCTTGGCTGCAGGAAGGACAAAGCACAACATGTCATGGTACCTGGACTCTGGATGCTCACGACACATGACAGGAAGAAGGTCTATGTTCCAAGACCTGGTGCTTAAGTCTGGAGGAGAAGTCAAGTTTGGAGGAGATCAGAAGGGCAAGATAATTGGCTCTGGAACTATAAAGTCTGGTAACTCTCCTTCCATTTCTAATGTACTTCTTGTAGAAGGATTAACTCATAACCTCTTATCTATCAGTCAATTAAGTGACAATGGTTATGATATAATCTTCAATCAAAAGTCTTGCAAGGCTGTAAATCAGAAGGATGGCTCAATCCTATTTACAGGCAAGAGGAAGAACAACATTTATAAGACAGATCTGCAAGATCTTATGAGTCAGAAGGTGACTTGTCTTATGTCTGTTTCTGAAGAGCAGTGGGTCTGGCACAGGAGATTAGGTCATGCTAGTTTGAGAAAGATCTCTCAGATTAACAAACTGAATCTTGTCAGAGGACTCCCTAATCTGAAATTCAAATCAGATGCTCTTTGTGAAGCATGTCAGAAGGGCAAGTTTTCCAAACCTGCATTCAAGTCTAAGAATGTTGTTTCTACCTCAAGGCCATTAGAACTCTTGCACATTGATCTGTTTGGACCAGTCAAAACAGCATCTGTCAGAGGAAAGAAATATGGATTAGTCATCGTAGATGATTATAGTCGTTGGACGTGGGTAAAATTCTTGAAACACAAGGATGAGACTCATTCAGTGTTCTTTGATTTCTGCATTCAGATTCAATCTGAAAAAGAGTGTAAAATCATAAAGGTCAGAAGTGATCATGGTGGTGAATTTGAGAACAGATCCTTTGAAGAGTTCTTCAAAGAAAATGGTATTGCCCATGATTTCTCTTTTCCTAGAACTCCACAGCAAAATGGGGTTGTAGAACGAAAGAATAGGACTCTGCAAGAAATGGCCAGAACCATGATCAATGAAACCAATATGGCTAAGCATTTCTGGGCAGAAGCAATAAACACTGCATGCTATATTCAGAATAGAATCTCTATCAGACCTATTCTAAATAAGACTCCCTATGAATTGTGGAAGAATAAAAGGCCCAACATTTCATATTTCCATCCTTTTGGATGTGTATGTTTTATTCTGAACACTAAAGATCGTCTTGGTAAGTTTGATTCCAAAGCTCAAAAATGTTTTCTTCTTGGATATTCTGAACGCTCATAAGGCTATAGAGTATACAATACTGAATCATTGATTGTGGAAGAATCAATCAATATCAGGTTTGATGATAAGCTTGGTTCTGAAAAACCAAAGCAGGTTGATAATTTTGCAGGTTATGATATTGACATATCAGAAGTTGTTGAGCCAAGAAGCAATGCATCAGAAGCAGAGCTTCTCAGAAGCAAAGAATCTGAAGATCAAGTATCAGCTTCTCTGGAGGATCTAAGTATTTCTGAAGAACCATCTGTCAGAAGATCATCTAGACTCATCTCTGGTCATTCAGAAGATGTCATTCTTGGAAAGAAGGATGATCCAATCAGAACAAGAGCATTCCTTAAGAACAATGCAGACTGTCAATTAGGTCTTGTATCTTTGATCGAGCCAACTTCTGTTGATCATGCTCTGGAAGATCCAGACTGGATAATTGCTATGCAAGAAGAACTGAATCAGTTTACAAGGAATGATGTTTGGGATTTTGTTCCTAGACCAGATGGATTCAATATAATTGGTACAAAATGGGTCTTCAGAAACAAGCTCAGTGAGAAAGGTGAGGTGGTAAGGAACAAAGCCAGACTGGTGGCTCAGGGTTATAGTCAGCAAGAAGGGATTGACTATACAGAAACCTTTGCACCAGTGGCCAGGTTAGAGTCTATTCGTCTATTAATTTCTTTTGCCACTCAACATAACATCACTCTCTATCAGATGGATGTTAAGAGTGCCTTCTTAAATGGTTATATAGATGAAGAAGTTTATGTCCATCAACCTCCTGGTTTTGAAGACTCTATGTCTCCGAATCATGTGTTTAAACTAAAGAAATCATTATATGGATTGAAGCAAGCTCCCAGAGCTTGGTATGAACGCTTAAGTTCTTTCCTTCTAGATAATGGTTTCACTAGAGGAAAAGTGGACACTACTCTCTTTTGTAAAACCTTTGAAAAGGATATTTTAATCTGTCAAATATATGTAGATGATATTATTTTTGGAACATCTAATGCTACACTTGGAAAGGAGTTTGCTAAGTCTATGCAGGCTGAGTTTGAAATGAGCATGATGGGAGAACTCAAGTATTTCCTTGGAATACAAATAAATCGAACATCAGTATGGATCTATGCCCAGAATGAGAAGATGAGAAGTTCTTATATATGAGTATCTTCTGAAATGAAATGTAATTTTCCAATCAGAAGTTCTGATTGAAATCTTTTAGAAATTATGATTCGGTTATTACTAACGTTTCATTGTCTAAGTTGATTCAGAACCTCTTTTAAAGCAAAACAGCTGTTACGTTTTATCTCGGGATGGTAAACCTGTAGTTACTATTCATGGATAAACGTGCGTGCAGTTGAAGGGACACCGACCATAGGTAACTGTGCTAGTCACCTCATTTGTCTTTATTATCTCTCCTCACGTCACGTAACATTAAATGCTAGTCATCATTCGTTTCATTTTATTTCCTTTTAAATACTCTTCAAAATGGTTTTTGGTTTCCTATCTCTCTGTTTTCCTCTTAAAGTTTTTTTTCTTCTCTCTCTCTCTCTCTCTCTCTCTCTCTCTCGTTTTTTTCATTTCTTCTCTCAAAACCTAGCGTTAACCCTAAGCCTGTTGTAGCTCCATGACTCAAAGGCGACAGATCTCTGTGCATCTCGGGATGGCTCTTCTAATACCTCTCAAGTCAGATCCTTCTTTGATGTTGTTATCAACTTTCATCCAAAGACAGAAGACTTTCTTGAGTTGTGGGAAGATAGGCTCAACGTCTATGTTGAGGGAAAGTCCCGTTTGCAACATTAGCTCTCTGTCTGTGAACTGTCCCTCACTTCCTCCTTGGTTCTGGGATCTCTCCTACTGTGGAGGTTTCAGTCTGGAAGACAAGAAGTCCTCCGGGATTCTTGATGGGTTGACACAGAGCGTGTCTAGCTAGGGTTCTGTTTTTAATTTTTGTAGTAATTTCCTCTTTGGAAATTCTACTTTGTATTTGCTAGGAATGTTTCTCATCTTGTTAAACATAGGAATTTCTTGTAAACCTTTTTGATTATCAATGAAAAAGTTTCTTTGATTTACATTCCAGTGATTCTATTTGTCCTTTTATGCATCTGAATCTTTTTAAATATTCTTTTTGATGTTATGACAAAAAGGGGGAGAAGATAAATGATAAATGATTTGATTAATCTATCAGTTGCTGGGTAAAGAGGCTCCCACACATTCACTAACAAGAACTGCAAGTTCTATATGGTTTAAGTGTTTTGCAGGTACAGAGAAGTGAAGTGAATCTTCAGAAGCAAACACTAGAAGCAAAACCATAAGAAGCGTTATTCTGTAAAAGGAATAAGCTCTTGGAAACTGAAGCAAGCTGAGTGCTGTCAAGCTTCAGAGATCAGAAGCAAGAAAGAAGAATGAATCAGAAGCACTGATAATAGAATTTGAATATCATTGTCTATCCTGTTCTGACAAAATTCTATTTGCTCTGATACATATAATGTTATGGCTCTGATACATTATTTCAGCCTATATGGCTCTGATACATATAATGTGTTCAAACATACATTTTATGTTCTAACTCGTTCATGCTGACTTTTGTCGTTTAGTTTTTGTTCTGTAACATTTCAGGATGTAGAGATGCTCTGATGATGCTCTGGTACATTCAACAATGTTCTGATACAAATCTAGCATGAAGTGATGATTGGTAGACATTCAAAGTTCTGAAGCTATCCGAGGGAAGCAGAAGTCAGAAGCTGTGAATGTTCTGAAGATCAAAGAAATTCAAGTTCTGAAGCTGTCCACGATGGAAGCAGGAATCAGAAGCTGTGAGTGTTCTAAGGATCTAAAGAAATTCAAGTTCTGAAGCCTGTCCAATGGAAGCAGAAGTCAGAAGCTATGAATTCTCTGAAGGCAGAAGCTTATATGATCGTCTCTACCGAAATAATCAGGGAAGTCTTTTATCAAAGTTCTTCGAGTATTTATTTCAGGGGGAGATTATTTATCTCAGGGGGAGATTGTTAATCTCAGGGGGAGACATATTCATATGCTTATGCTATAGCTGTGTAATTTGTCTTTTTCCGTCTACTCTTTCTGATCGCAAATTCATATCATTTATATATGTTTTTGTCATCATCAAAAAGGGGGAGATTGTTAGAACAATATTTGTTCTTATCAATTATCTTAGTTTTGATGATAACAATAATATGAATTTTGCTTAAGATAATATGGTACTCTAATCCAATGCAATTTCCCTTTCAGGAAATATATATAAAGAGTACGCATAATTCAGCGCTCAGAAGTTGTGTCTCAAATGGTTCAGCATGCAACATCAGAACATGGTCTGGCAAGACATCAGAAGATGGTCGAAGCAGAATCAGAACATGGCATCAGAAGAACATGAGATCAGAAGCACTGAAGATCAGAAGATGGTATCACGCAACAGAAGCACTTCAAGATCAGAAGATCAGAAGATGCTATGCACCAAGCTGTTTTGACTCTGATGATATTCAAACGTCGTATTCACAAACATCAGATCAGAAGGAAGTACAGGTGGCAGACTACGCTGACTGACAAAAGGAACGTTAAAGCTACTAAAGGCAATGTCAGTAGACACAGCGTGAACAAGGCTCGAGGTAGTTGACAAAAGCGTATAACATTAAATGCAATGCTGTACGGAACACGCAAAGCATTAAATGCACTCAACGGTCATCTTCTCAACGCCTATAAATATGAAGTTCTGATGAGAAGCAAGGTTACCAATTCTTAACAACTCTGAACGAAAATAAACTTGCTGAAACACTATTCAATCAAAGCTCAGAATCTTCATCAACTCACTACATTGCTGTTGTAATATCTTAGTGAGATTAAGCTTAAACGATAAGAGAAATATCACAGTTTGTGATTATAGCTTTTAAGAAGCATTTGTAAACTCTTGTATAGATTACATTAAGTTGTAAGGAACTAGAGTGATCGTGTGATCAGTATACCCTAGGAAGTCTTAGCAGTTGGCTGAGCAGTTTGTAACTAGAGTGATCAGGTTGATCAGTAGACTCTAGAAAAGTCTTAGAAGTTGTCTAAGCAGTTGTTCCTGGAGTGATCAAGTTCTGATCAGAATACTCTAGAAGACTTAGTCGTGGACTAAGTGGAAAACCATTGTAATCCGTGCGATTAGTGGATTAAATCCTCAGGTTGAGGTAAATCATCTCTGCGGGGGTGGACTGGAGTAGCTTCGTTAACAGCGAACCAGGATAAAAATAATTGTGCAATTTATTTTTATCGTCCAAGATTTAAAGTCACACTTATTCAATCCCCCCCTTTCTAAGTGTTTTTCTATCCTTCACAACTAACTCAGCCGATCCAAGCGGTTAATTGTGAAATATGTGGAGGAGCTCATTTCTCCATGCACTATGTGGCAACAACACAACAGGTGGAGGAAATAAACTTCTTGAAGCATAACAATCCCTACTCCAACACATATAACTCGGGGTACAAAACCATCTGAATTTCTCCTAGAAAGACCAACAAAAGAATGTTCCTAAACAAGGGTCTATTCCTTATCAAAGTCTACCACAATAATAGCAATATCGGCCACCACAACAATAACAACCGTATCAAAAACCATATCAGCAACCTCTACAACAGTTTCAACAACATGGGCTAAGGAAAGCGGATTGGGAGTTTGATAACACGAAAATGCACTTTTGGTCCCTGTAAGTTAACTGGTTTTTAATTTTCGTCCCTGTAAGTTATATTTTTGGTATGGGTCCTTATATTTCATTTTCGCATTCGTTTTAGTCCCTAAAATTAAAATCCGCAGGAAAATTTGCAAAAAACTCCGCAGGAAACCTGCATATTTTCCTGCGAATATTTGCTTTAGGGACTAAATTAAAGGTGGAGAAAAACACAAGAAAGGGGGGTTTGAATTGTGTTCTTTACTATTTATAGAAAATTATGGTATATTACCGTTGGGACCTAGTCGTTGAACCATGTTTGGACATGCGGTTAATGCTTGGTGTAGTGTCGTTTTTTTACCTCCCCGTTTCACTTGGGAGGACGGGAAGCCGGACCCTTCACGCAGAATTTGGAAAGAGAGAGGCACCCTTGTGGGAGGATTTTTATTTCAGTTCTTCCTACGATAGAACATAATCTTTTTAATTATCCTACTAGGAGGAAGGGTAAAAAAGATATCAAATAAACCCTAAGAGTTTTCTAGGTGTGGGGATTTCACCTAATCACATGTTCTGGAGTCCGAGAGGTCTGTAATACGGTGAACTGACTTTATCGGAATGTCGCGGATAGCAAGAGTCACCACCGACTTTTATTTTATCCAAATTGTTAGAAAGTCTAAAAGAACAGGAAAAACCTTTTAAATAAAAACAGAGTTCGGGGGGTAATTTATGCAAAGGGAAGGTGTAAGGCACCCTTTGCATCCATGGTTTTCCATGGGCTCTTAATTGCTTTGCTCTTTGAAAGAAATGTAGAAGGAGAAGAAACAAGGACTTTAGCTCGTAAATTAGCGTAGCCTTGAGAGTGTTTTAGAAAAAAATGTAAGAAAAAGATTTAAGCCTGAGCAAGGCAATTAGGGGCAATTACCTAGTTAGATGAAAAATGTTCTTTTTAGCCTTTCAGGGCTATCCCTACCATAGGAGGGTAAGGAAGTCCTTTTATTTGGAGGTTAACGAGTCATCGAATTATCGTTCTCCACAAGACTGTCCCATGCCTTAGGGGGGCAGGTAGTCTAAGGGAGGGATCAAAATAGCCTTTCGTTTAGGCAACAAGAGGATACCTCAGCCCTTCGTAGGCAACTTCGAGGGACGAGATCATGTTAGAACAAGATTTGTTCTGATCAATTATCTTAGTTTTGATGATAACAATAATATGAATTTTGCTTAAGATAATATGGTACTCTAATCCAATGCAATTTCCTTTTCAGGAAATATATAAAGAGTACGCATAATTCAGCGCTCAGAAGCTTTGTCTCAAAGGGTTCAGCATGCAACATCAGAACATGGTCTGGCAAGACATCAGAAGATGGTCGAAGCAGAATCAGAACATGGGTCTATGGAAGCATCAGAAGAACAAGAGAACAGAAGCACTGAAGTACTGATGGTATCACGCTCAGAAGCACTTCAAGGTCAGAAGATCAGAAGATGCTATGCACCAAGCTGTTTGACTCTGATGATATTCAAACGTTGTATTCACAAACATCAGATCAGAAGGAAGTACAAGTGGCAAGCTACGCTGACTGACAAAAGGAACGTTAAAAGCTATTAAAGGCTACGTCAGTAGACACAGCGTGAACAAGGCTCGAGGTAGTTGACAAAAGCGTATAACATTAAATGCGATGCTGTACGGAACACGCAAAGCATTAAATGCACTCAACGGTCATCTTCTCCAACGCCTATAAATATGAAGTTCTGATGAGAAGCAAGGTTAACGATCCTGAACAAAACAACTCAAATCAACTTGCTTAAACTCTGTTCAAATCAAAGCTCAGAATCTTCATCTTCATCAAAGCTCACTACATTGCTGTTGTAATATATTAGTAAGATTAAGCTTAAACGTTAAGAGAAATATCACAGTTTGTGATTATCGCTTTTAAGAAGCATTTGTAATACTCTTAGATTTGATTACATTAAGTTGTAAGGAACTAGAGTGATCGTGTGGATCAGAATACTCTAGGAAGTCTTAGAGGTTATCTAAGCAGGTTGTAACTAGAGTGATCGTGTGGATCAGTATACTCTAGAAAAGTCTTAGAGGGTATCTAAGCAGTTGTTCCTGGAGTGATCAGTGTGTGATCAGAAGACTCTGGAAGACTTAGTTGCTGACTAAGTGGAAAACCATTGTAATCCGTGCGATTAGTGGATTAAATCCTCAGTTGAGGTAAATCATCTCTGCGGGGGTGGACTGGAGTAGTTTAGTTAACAACGAACCAGGATAAAAATAACTGTGCAATTTATTTTTATCTGTCAAGTTTTTAAAGCTACACTTATTCAAACCCCCCCCCCTTTCTAAGTGTTTTTCTATCCTTCAATTGGCATCAGAGCGCCGGTTCTAAGGTGCAAGCACTTAACCGTGTTTAGAAAAGATTCAGGAAGAGAAAAACGCTTCAGTAAAAGATGGTTGATGAAAGTGAAAAGTCTACACCTGCATCTACATCTGGCTCTGCTGAGCAATACAACGGTAACAATGGTTATACTAGACCGCCGGTATTTGATGGTGAAAACTTTGAATACTAGAAAGATAAACTGGAAAGTTACTTTCTTGGTCTAGATGGTGATCTATGGGATCTTCTGATGGATGGTTACAAACATCCAGTAAATGCCAGAGGCGTAAAGCTGACAAGGCAAGAAATGAATGATGATCAGAAAAAGCTTTTCAGGAATCATCATAAATGCAGAACTGTTTTGCTGAATGCTATCTCTCATGATGAGTATGAGAAGATATCTAACAGGGAAACGGCCTATGACATATATGAGTCCTTGAAAATGACTCATGAAGGAAATGCTCAAGTCAAGGAGACTAAAGCTCTAGCTTTAATCCAGAAGTATGAAGCCTTCAAGATGGAGGATGATGAAGACATTGAAAAAATGTTTTCAAGATTTCAAACTCTTACTGCTGGATTGAGAGTTCTTGACAAGGGATACACCAAGGCTGATCACGTAAAGAAGATCATCAGAAGCTTACCCAGAAGATGGGGTCCTATCGTGACTGCATTCAAGATTGCAAAGAATCTGAATGAAGTTTCTCTGGAAGAGCTTATCAGTGCCTTGAGAAGTCATGAAATAGAGCTGGATGCAAATGAGCCTTAAAAGAAAGGTAAGTCTATTGCATTAAAATCCAATATCAAGAAATGCACTAACGCTTTTCAGGCTAGAGAAGAAGATCCTGAAGAATCAGAATCTGAAGAAGAAGATGAACTGTCTTTGATCTCCAGAAGGCTAAATCAACTCTGGAAGACCAAGCAAAGGAAGTTCAGAGGCTTCAGAAGTTCAAAGAAATTTGAACGTGGAGAATCTTCTGATGACAGAAGATTTGACAAGAAGAAGGTCATGTGCTATGAATGCAATGAGCCTGGACACTTCAAGAATGAATGTCCAAATCTTCAGAAGGAAAATCCCAAGAAGAAGTTTCATAAGAAGAAAGGTCTTATGGCAACCTGGGATGAGTCAGAAGATGATTCAGACTCTGGAGATGAGCAGGCTAACTGTGCGCTGATGGCGACAGAAGATGACGGATCAGAATCTACATCAGAATCAGATTCTGAAGAGGTATTTTCTGAACTTACTAGAGATGAGTTAGTTTCCGGTCTAACTGAACTTCTGGAACTCAAGTCTCAGATTAGTCTCAAATACAAAAAGCTGAAAAAGCTATTTGAATTTGAAACAAAGAAGCTTGAGTTGGAGAATTCTGAATTAAAAGAAAAACTTTTAAAATTATCCAATAATGTTGGATCTCCTTCTGATTCAGAAAAATCCACTCCTAGTCTAAACCATATTCTGAAAGAATATGATTTAAGTTTCAGGAAGTTCTTATCTAGAAGTATTGGCAGAAGTCAGCTAGCTTCTATGATATATGCTGTGTCTGGAAACAAAAGAGTTGGCATTGGTTTTGAGGGTGAAACCCCATACAAACTTGAACTTGTTGATGAAATGAAATTCACATACAAGCCATTGTATGATCAGTTCAAGTATGGCCACTCTCATGATATTAGGCACACTTCACATGCTCAAAGTTTTCACATAACACACACCAAAAAGCATGTGACACAACCTAGGAAATATCATGAAACTCACATTAAAAATTATCATGCTGTTCCTCCTATTGCTTACAATGTTAAACCCAAGTTCAATCTTAACTTGAGAAAATCTAACAAGAAAGGACCCAAAAAGATGTGGGTACCTAAGGATAAGATTATTCCTATTGCAGATATCCTTGACTGCAAAAAGGACAAAGCACAACATGTCATGGTACCTGGACTCTGGATGCTCACGACACATGACAGGAAGAAGGTCTATGTTCCAAGACCTGGTGCTTAAGTCTGGAGGAGAAGTCAAGTTTGGAGGAGATCAGAAGGGCAAGATAATTGGCTCTGGAACTATAAAGTCTGGTAACTCTCCTTCCATTTCTAATGTACTTCTTGTAGAAGGATTAACTCATAACCTCTTATCTATCAGTCAATTGAGTGACAATGGTTATGATATAATCTTTAATCAAGAGTCTTGCAAGGCTGTAAATCAGAAGGATGGCTCAATCCTATTTACAGGCAAGAGGAAGAACAACATTTATAAGACAGATCTGCAAGATCTTATGAGTCAGAAGGTGACTTGTCTTATGTCTGTTTCTGAAGAGTAGTGGGTCTGGCACAGAAGATTAGGTCATGCTAGTTTGAGAAAGATTTCTCAGATTAACAAACTGAATCTTGTCAGAGGACTCCCTAATCTGAAATTCAAATCAGATGCTCTTTGTGAAGCATGTTAGAAGGGAAAGTTCTCCAAACCTGCATTCAAGTCCAAGAATGTTGTTTCTACCTCAAGGCTATTAGAACTCTTGCACATTGATCTGTTTGGCCCAGTCAAAACAGCATCTGTCAGAGGGAAGAAATATGGATTAGTCATCGTAGATGATTATAGCCGCTGGACATGGGTAAAATTCTTGAAACACAAGGATGAGACTCATTCAGTGTTCTTTGATTTCTGCATTCAGATTCAATCTGAAAAAGAGTGTAAAATCATAAAGGTCAGAAGTGATCATGGTGGTGAATTTGAGAACAGATCCTTTGAAGAATTCTTCAAAGAAAATGGTATTGCCCATGATTTCTCTTGTCCTAGAACTCCACAGCAAAATGGAGTTGTAGAACGAAAGAATAGGACTCTGCAAGAAATGGCCAGAACCATGATCAATGAAACCAATATGGCTAAGCATTTCTGGGCAGAAGCAATAAACACTGCATGCTATATTCAGAATAGAATCTCTATCAGACCTATTCTTAATAAGACTCCTTATGAATTGTGGAATAATAGAAAGCCCAACATTTCATATTTCCATCCTTTTGGATGTGTATGCTTTATTCTGAACACTAAAGATCATCTTGGTAAGTTTGATTCCAAAGCACAAAAATGTTTCCTTCTTGGATATTCTGAACGCTCAAAAGGCTACAGAGTATACAATACTGAAACATTGATTGTAGAAGAATCAATCAATATCAGGTTTGATGATAAGCTTGGTTCTGAAAAACCAAAGCAGTTTGATAATTTTGCAGAATGTGATATTGATATATCAGAAGTTGTTGAGCCAAGAAGCAACGCATCAGAAGCAGAGCTTCTCAGAAGCAAAGAATCGGTAGATCAAGTATCAGCTTCTCTGGAGAATCTAAGCATTTCTGAAGAACCATCTGTCAGAAGATCATCCAGACTCATCTCTGGTCATTCAGAAGATGTCATTCTTGGAAAGAAGGATGATCCAATCAGAACAAGAGCATTCCTTAAAAACAATGCAGACTGTCAATTAGGTCTTGTATCTTTGATCGAGCCAACGTCTGTTGATCATGCTCTAGAAGATCCAGACTGGATAATTGCTATGCAAGAAGAACTGAATCAGTTTACAAGGAGTGATGTTTGGGATCTTGTTCTTAGACCAGGTGGATTCAAAACAATAGGTACAAGATGGGGCTTCAGAAATAAGCCCAGAATGAGAAAATGAAAAGTTCTTATGAAAGGGTATCTTCTGAAATGAAATTGTTTTTAAGAAGTTCTGATTGAAATCAATTGGAATTACGATTCAGTTATTACTAACGTTTCATTGTCTAAGTTGATTCAGAATCTCTTTAAAAGCAAAACAGCTGTAACTGGCTATCCAGATGGTAAACACGTGTTCACTACTCCTGGACAAGCGTGCGTGCAGTTGAGGGGACGTCTACTTAGGTAACTGTGCAAATCACGTCTTTTGTCATTATTATCTCTCCTCACGTCACGTAACATTAAATGCTTTTCATCATTAACTCTCTTTCAGTTCTCTTTTATATTCTTCAAACGTTTCTTTTCCCTCTTATATTTCTCTCTCTTTGCATACAGTTTCTTTTTCGTTCTCTCTCTTTGCATTCATATCATAAACCCTAGCAGTTTCCAATATCTGCAAATTCATCATGAATCCATCGTCAAGCTCTGGGAATCAAGATAATGATCGGAAACAAAAGAGAAAGGCAACTGCTGAACCAGAAACCAAACCAAAAAGAGTAAGGATCACTTATGACCCTCTCAAAGTGTATCAACCCCTTGACGGTACCCCTCTATCACCTCCCTCTTCAAAGACCTCCACCACCTCTTCCTCCTCATTCATCCTCTCGGAACCACCTTCTTCACCATCTGATATCTCCTCTCCTTCAACCCTTCCATCAGATATTTCTTCATCTCTCTCACACCCTTTTCCCACCAGAACACCTAATCCCTATAGTGTTGTTCTTCCCGACTCCAGGTTCACTGTCAACCCTCCAAACCCTACCACTCAATCATATCTGGAGCTTTTACATTCTGATGTAAATGGCTGGTTGGAGATTCTAGGTGCTGCTCACCTTAATCATCTGGATGAGTATGCTACAAGCAACCTTTGGAATACCTTTCGTCAGGATTTTCTGGCTAAGGCTACAGACACTCAGAGAAGGATTATGTCTGAAGCTCCTGGTGTTCGTGGTCTTCGGTTGGAAGTTGGTGAAAGCAGCCATCACCATCTCATCAGGAACAGAAGTGTTCTTGAAGGGAAGATACCAGCAGATGAGTTGGAAGAAGAGAATCTCTGCAGAGACATCGTGGTGTGGAGACCATGGTTTCCTGTGCTGACTGGAGATTTTCAGTGGCTGTTCAACTGGTTCAGAATGAACCCTTCTGAAAAAGCACCTCACATGGTCTTTCCAGTAGTGGTTTATCCTGCTGAAGTTGCTGGTCCTATTCCTCCAACAAACCTAGCAGCTATTCTTCAAGCATTGGAAGATGGAACTTCTGAGCTGCCTGAACCAGAATATGCTAAGGCTACTTCTGAGTCAGACTCAGATGAGGAAATGGAAGATGCACAAGCTGAAGATCTCCCAGAAGATCACCCTGCTGAGATTGCTGTCCCTCTTGGCAGAAATACTGGTGCCTCCTCTTCTGGTGAAACCTCAGCTCTGATGGAGACCTTGGAAGCTCTTCATCAGAATCAAGCTATGCTGGCTTCTCGTTTGGACGCGCAAGAAGTAGCCAATGCTGAGTTTCGCTCCTTCATGGCAAGGCAAGCTACAAGCACTGACGGGATTCATGATGTTCTGGCGCGGATTTTGCGTAGGCTAGGATCTTAGTCCTTTGGTCTTTGTAGTTTTCGTTCCTTGTTGCATCTGTTTTTCCTGCATTCCTCTCTTGTAATCCTTTTTGATTATCAATGAAAACTTTCTTGTTTTACATTCCAGTGATTTTATTTGTCGTTTTATTCATCTGAATCTTTTGAAATATTCTTTTTGATGTTATGACAAAAAAGGGGGAGAAGATAAATGATAAATGATTTGATTAATCTATCAGTTGCTGGGTAAAGCTCCCACACATTTAC
The DNA here is from genome assembly GCF_029867415.1 of Vicia villosa. Lineage (NCBI taxonomy): Eukaryota > Viridiplantae > Streptophyta > Magnoliopsida > Fabales > Fabaceae > Vicia > Vicia villosa. The sequence continues at coordinate 97,096,611 of NC_081184.1, read as the reverse complement.
TAACAAGAACTGCAAGTTCTATATGGTTTAAGTGTTTTGCAGGTATAAAGAAGTGAAGAGAATCTTCAATCTTCAAAGAAAACACAAGAAGCTAAACCATGGAAACTGAAGCAAGCCGAGTGCTGTCAAGCTTCAGAAATCAGAAGCAAGAAAGAAGAATGAATCAGAAGCACTGATAATAGAATTTGATCCATATTTGTCTATTTGATCTGACAAAATTCTATTTGCTCTGATACATTATTTTAGCCTATATGGCTCTGATACATATAATGTGTTCTAATATACATTTTCTGACTCGTTCATGCTGACTTTTGTCGTTTAGTTTTTTGTTCTGTAACATTTCAGGATGTAGAGATGCTCAGATGATGCTCTGGTACATTCAACAATGTTCTGATACAAATCTAGCATGAAGTGATGTTGGTAGAAATTCAAAGCTCTGAAGCTATCCGAGGGAAGCAGAAATCAGAAGCTGTGAATGTTCTAAAGATCCAGAAAACTCAAGTTCTGAAGCTGTCCTAAATGGAAGCAGAAATCAGAAGCTGTGAATGTTCAGAAGATCAAAGAAATTCAAGTTCTGAAGCTGTCCTAAATGGAAGCAGAAATCAGAAGCTGTGAATGTTCAGAAGATCAAAGAAATTCAAGTTCTGAAGCTGTCCTAAATGGAAGCAGAAATCAGAAGCTGTGAATGTCCAGAAGATCAAAGAAATTCAAGTTCTGAAGCTGTCCTAGATGGAAGCAGGAATCAGAAGCTGTGAGTGTTCTAGGGATCTAAAGAAATTCTAGTTCTGAAGCTGTCCTATGGAAGCAGAAGTCAGAAGCTATGAATTCTCTAAAGACAGAAGCTTATATGATCGTCTCTACCGAAATAATCAGGGAAGTCTTTTATTAAAGTTCTTCGAGTATTTATTTCAGGGGGAGATTATTTATCTCAGGGGGAGATTGTTAATCTCAGGGGGAGACATATTCATATGCTTATGCTATAGCTGTGTAATTTGTCTTTTGCCGTCTGTTCTTTCTGATCGCAAATTCATATCATTTATATATGTTTTTGTCATCATCAAAAAGGGGGAGATTGTTAGAACAAGATTTGTTCTGATCAATTATCTTAGTTTTGATGATAACAATAATATGAATTTTGCTTAAGATAATATGGTACTCTAATCCAATGCAATTTCCTTTTCAGGAAATATATAAAGAGTACGCATAATTCAGCGCTCAGAAGCTTTGTCTCAAAGGGTTCAGCATGCAACATCAGAACATGGTCTGGCAAGACATCAGAAGATGGTCGAAGCAGAATCAGAACATGGGTCTATGGAAGCATCAGAAGAACAAGAGAACAGAAGCACTGAAGTACTGATGGTATCACGCTCAGAAGCACTTCAAGGTCAGAAGATCAGAAGATGCTATGCACCAAGCTGTTTGACTCTGATGATATTCAAACGTTGTATTCACAAACATCAGATCAGAAGGAAGTACAAGTGGCAAGCTACGCTGACTGACAAAAGGAACGTTAAAAGCTATTAAAGGCTACGTCAGTAGACACAGCGTGAACAAGGCTCGAGGTAGTTGACAAAAGCGTATAACATTAAATGCGATGCTGTACGGAACACGCAAAGCATTAAATGCACTCAACGGTCATCTTCTCCAACGCCTATAAATATGAAGTTCTGATGAGAAGCAAGGTTAACGATCCTGAACAAAACAACTCAAATCAACTTGCTTAAACTCTGTTCAAATCAAAGCTCAGAATCTTCATCTTCATCAAAGCTCACTACATTGCTGTTGTAATATATTAGTGAGATTAAGCTTAAACGTTAAGAGAAATATCACAGTTTGTGATTATCGCTTTTAAGAAGCATTTGTAATACTCTTAGAATTGATTACATTAAGTTGTAAGGAACTAGAGTGATCGTGTGGATCAGAATACTCTAGGAAGTCTTAGAGGTTATCTAAGCAGGTTGTAACTAGAGTGATCGTGTGGATCAGTATACTCTAGAAAAGTCTTAGAGGGTATCTAAGCAGTTGTTCCTGGAGTGATCAGTGTGTGATCAGAAGACTCTGGAAGACTTAGTTGCTGACTAAGTGGAAAACCATTGTAATCCGTGCGATTAGTGGATTAAATCCTCAGTTGAGGTAAATCATCTCTGCGGGGGTGGACTGGAGTAGTTTAGTTAACAAAGAACCAGGATAAAAATAACTGTGCAATTTATTTTTATCTGTCAAGTTTTTAAAGCTACACTTATTCAAACCCCCCCTTTCTAAGTGTTTTTCTATCCTTCAGATCATATTAGCGAATCGAAGGCAGCATCATTAGGAACTTATGATCTGAATGAACTGAGAGCAACATTGTTGAGGTATCCTCGTATTTGAGGGACTTGGCTATTCTGCATTAAAAAACACAAGGCAACATGCAACATGCAACAAGAGGGGTACCATAAAATGTGTATGGGTGCAACAATCACGTGATCAGATTCAGAATAAATTATCTTGTAATTAAATGACTCTAATTCAATTCAAGGTTACACTCCCTAGATTACTAACCATGCAGTAATATAATGCAGTTTAAGTGCCTTCAAGGCCAAACAATACAACCTCGAAGCAGTTACATGATAAAATATGGGGAAGGGGAGAAAAAGTAATAAATTTAAACCCCAATAGGGTTTGCCATAAGTAATAATTAAAAAGAAAAATAAAAATGAAAAAAGAGGAATTTTAGGGTTACCGAAAATTCGAGCTTTGACTGGTTGGTTAACCCTGAAAATTGGAAAAAGAAAAATAAACACAAAGGGGTAAGTGTATGGCCAGTTCATTGATATTGAATATAAAACCCTAATTTTAAATTAACTAGGCAAAAATAATTAATTAAATTACAAGGCAAAAATAAATATAAAAAGAAATAGAATCGGGAACTTAGCTTTGATCTGATATGGTTCGTAATCGGAAGAAATCCTGGTGCTAACTCTGAAAAATTGCACAACAAAAAAGAAAATTTTCAGTGTAGGCACGATCTTCCTAAACCCTGATTAGAGCACAAATTAATTATGATTAATAGAAAAAATATAATCAATTTAATTAATTATTGGTTTCTCAATCTAATTAATTAAATTGGTAAAAAAAAAAGTTTCGATTAAATATCTAACATTAATATATTTTATCAATTAATAAAAATTATGATTTATTAAGTTATTAATTTAAAATAAACAAAACTATTAATTAAAATAAAAATAAAAGAATTTAATTTTATTATATATGTGTATATATTTTATGAAAAAAATAAATAATTAAGAAACAAGTTTTTTATAAAAAAATAATATTTATAAATGAAAATAAAAAAAGAATAATAAAAAAAACAAATGCTATATAATTAAAAAGAAAAAAAAACGAGGAACTTAGCGTTGGATCCTGTGTCGCGCATCTATGGTGGTCCATGGTGCACATGCATCCTCTAGTGCACTGGATCAATCTAGAGAGCAATTAGACGGTTGAGATGAGCCCGATGCATGATAACATATGGATGGCACACACATGGTGCAGAGCGCCAAAATCTTTTTGAAACCAGCCAATGATGCTTCGCCACGCCATCATCTTCTTCACCGATCCCACCTGCAACATTTGCTACAGTTGTAGCTACGAATTTGCTACGGAAATATTTGTAGTGAATCCCTCGATCTTGATACCTGCATGAAAACTCAACCAAAAGACACAAGACCAACCCAGATTGACTCTAATCGTTCTTACGAACTGGATTTGAAGAATGATTACCAGGACGAGAACTGGATTTGGAAAATGATTACCAGGATGGGAACTGGATTTGGAAAGATGATTACCAGGACGGGAACTGGGTTTTAAAGTGATTACCAGGACGAGAAATGGGTTTTGAAATTATTTGAAGGTCGGAAGGCAAATGATTCACAACACGGGGGTTGGATCCGAAAAGGTCGTCCGCATGAGGGAAAATGACCACGGAGAATAGTGACGACTAGAATCGACTAAAAGACATCAGTAAACACTGAAGAATCAGAGAGATATTGATGCTTGCGAAGTATAAGAATTACACTAATCCCTCAGGCCAAAAGGCGGGGTGTAACTTGTAACACCCCAAATCTAACTTGCAATTATAAGTAAAAATCAAAGTGCATTTAAAAATATTCATCAAATATGGGATGTCACAATTCGACTTAACAAAACAACCATACTTATATTGCATTTAACAAAGATACATAGAATTCGGAACAAAACTTCATTCACCACTTACAGCTTAAACTTATAAACATCTTTATTATTCAACTTAACACAAGTGTCATCATGGAATACAATAATCAAGTAGTAACGACTAATCCCCCCCCCCCCCGAGTGCTACGTATCAGAGCAATAGACACCTACTCGACTTGCCATAAAGCAACATAAATACTTCACATCAATAACCTCGAACATCCATGACTAATCTTGAGTACCTGCCCATTTCCTATGGTAGGGGAAATATCAGCAAAGGGGTGAGATATCTTACAATATAAAGGAATGCATTATAATTAATATAGGAGATATAGATCATACATAGTTTCACCACTTCACATCACATAACATCTCACAACATATTTTCATTGCAAAATAACTTATCAATATAATACAACTTTCAAAAACGGAAATAATGTCATTAATCAATTAAGACAACATACTCAATTTCCCAATTATAATATCATCACGTCACAACAAACATATCATCGTCTCAACAATTCAAATCACATAATAAACTTATGAAATGGCAACAATGTCAACAATCAACCATGACAATTTATGCAATCCACAAGTAAGATTCCAACATATCACGACAAACATCCCATCATCACGACAATACAAACACAATTCAAATGCAATTCAAATGCAACTCGAATTTGACTCAAACTTATGCAAATGCATGTGGTACCATTTGGAGTAAAACTCCCACCGTCTCAAAATTTGCCATTGGGCACACCGTCGCTATTTGCCATCAAGGCCACCGTCGTTTTTGCCATTAAGGCCATCGTCTCTTTATGCAATGGATGTGACTCAATAAATGTAACATCCACCCAAACACAACACACATAATTAATACGTCACAACATCGTCTAAATCACCATTGAACATTATCAGTATAATTTCGAACTTCAACAACAACAAAATAATCATCATTCATAAGAATGCATCATTTCACAATCACGTCACTATGTTGCATCATCATACAAAAATAATTAACCTTAAAATACATCACAATACAACTTATCAACATTGATCATAGGGTCTACGACAACAACAACAATTTCCACATACTAGCGACAATGACAACAAATTCATCATGTTACAACAACCACAAATTCATCACAATTTTAACAAACATCAACGATTCATCATATTGCCAACAACATCAACACATTCATAATATTCCTTAATTCAATTAATCATCATAATACGTTATATTCAATTTCATATATATTGTTAAGTCATCGCATGGCATCATCGTCGACTCATACATATCAATACGCACAATTAATCGCATATAGCATACAACATCTTTATTAATCATGCATGTCATCACATACATCATTATCTCATTCATCATAAGGAAGTTACTTATAATCATCTCAATCACATTGTATCATCATAAGAAAACATACATCGAGTTATACTACAACACAATTATGTCAATTCGTCGCAAAGAGTATACCTCATATGTTAACACAACATAGTTCATCACTTAATCCTAATAAACATGATAGGAAACTATATCATATGGATCATTTTATTGCATCATGGTTTAGTTCTTTGCGTTAGCTTTCCAACGCTTCGAACAGCGCCTAAAACAGAGTAACGGATCAAAAGTTACATCATTTCAAAGGTTGGAAAAAGTTCTTTAAAACAGGGTTCACGGCGCGAACTGAACGAATCAAATATTCCTAACTTTCTACCAAGCAGTTCGCGGCGCCAACAAAGTTCGCGGTGCAAACTGGCGATTTTCAGAAAACCCCAAACACAGAAAACAGCATACGAAACCCATCCCAAAACCCCTAAACTCAACCCAATCAAGTTGGAAAACACCAAGCATCACGAATAACAATAGAATACATGTTATAAACACAATTACAACACCTATTATGGGTCTTCTAACATCATAACATCATCAAACATCAATTAAAGCACATTTGAAATCATAAATTCATGCATTTGTTCATAAACCCTAACATCTCTACACACAACTTCCATGGAGAATAACATACAATCTAACCCACTATAAACATCATCATGCCAACCCTTAGAGAGTAAGAACCCCACCCTTACCTTAGCAAAAGCTTCACTTCCTTCAATGGATATCTTCTTCTTCATGCCATAGCTTTCCCTCTTCCTTCCATTCTTTCTCTTCTTTCTCTTCTTTCTCCAAATGAGAGTTATGTCTCTAAAACCCTAACTCTCTTACTATCTTCTTTTCTTAATTGGGATTAACCCACAAACCAATCTCATATTCTATATAGGCCCAATTCATAATATTCCGCTAATTACCCAATTAAGCCAAATAACACACATAAATAAATAAACACAACATAACCGAATATTATTTCCAATAATATCCCACATTTACCATCGATCCATAACTTTAACAATACTAACTTGCAATTGTAATTCTCTGACTAATCCGACTAATTAATTTGACCATAACTTAACTGCTCAAATCAATATATAATCCATTATGTTTGTAGAATAATACCGATAAACCTTGACTTCAACTAATTCCGATGAATAAATCCTCGATCAATTTAATTAAATAATTAATTAAATTCGGGGCGTTACATAACTCTTCAAGCGCGACAATTATTCGAATTGCCACACACCAAGTATGGATATTCAAACGATTGAAAAATGAGATGGGTTGAATGCCCACCCTCATTCACACTCTAATCTGCACGCAGCACACGAGAAATAACCTCGGAGACAATGATTCTGACGAAGAAATACATTGTATGTGATCCACACTGGGGAATGAAAATGAGACTTCTTATGGGGGATATATATTACTCCGTGCTCCTGGGCACATACAAACTGGCTTATGCATTGATGCATGTTTGAATTTTTCAATGGCGTAATGATCCACTTTGATGGATATGCTATGCTTTTTAGGATGCAATGTTATATGCGATGAAAATATATGCAAAGTGCCAAATAAAGGCATTAGTGATAGAGAAGCAGGCTCGTTGGGGTCCGTTGCTTGTTGTCTTGAGATGCCAATACGAATCGGTGTTGGAACCCAGCAGTACCAAAGATCATTGGCAACTGCGCTGAGGGTCGATATGTAGCTTTGTTGGGGAGGAAGTGACTTAGCCTGACTTTCCCTACACCTTGAACTACTTGGGAATGGCGAGCTTGAGGAGATTCCCTCAATTCACCATGTTGAGGATGAAAAATTCAGATAAGGAGCCCAGGTTGGGGAAGTAGAACAACTCTCATGAGAAATAAACTCATGTACTTGGGGAGAGGCCAAAGTTCCAGGAGAAATAAACTCCTATGATCGTGGAGAGACAATAAAACTCAAAAGATTGTGCCCCAAGCTTCGTGACTTATGGAGGAATTTTCCCAAAAGGATCCTTGGAGAGATTTGTCAAATCTCGACGTAACTACCCCAGATTGGTTGAACTCAAGAGAGATTCCTCGACTTGATTGCCCCAGATTGACCAACGGTGAATGGATGCCTCAGTTGACAGAGTTTTCACACAACTTGTCCCTCGAAGTGATCAGCCTTTTGAAGTGAATGGCTCATGGAATCGATCAACTTTTTCTGCAGTTATTCATTGTTTGATCTTCCTTGATGTCAAGTCTTTTTTCACAAGTAAAAGATGATTCTTTTGAAGATGATAGTCCTAATGCAAGGTTTATGCTAGCTTTGAAATCAAAGTTTATTGAAACCATGTTGTAACATTCAGTGTTTGAAATATTTGTCATATCGATATCAACATAAATGGTAAGTAAACATCTAGGAGTCAGTTTTAAACAACTTGGTATAGTGTGCTTTTGAAATAAACCCTGCTACAATTAGGTATTTTGAGGGTTGTAACGCGGCTTGGTTCACGATTTTAGAAAAAAAGGATTTAAGGCTCAAAGTCTAACCTAACCCACCCATTCTTCGTGATGTTCTCCAGTCCTAAATTCAACTTAACCCGATACAAGCATTCATTCTTCAAGAGGAGTTTGAGATGATTGAGGAACCAATGAGGCCTTCTGAACATGGCAGTCACTTTACCTTTCGATTTTGGTGTCTGATCACACGACTTTGTTCTTTTGATGAGGATCTTTATTTTGTAATCCTCGTTTTTCGCTTTTGCCTTTTTTGTTTCCCTAACTTTTGCCTTGACAAATTCTTCTGAATTTTATTTTGGAGTCCAGCGGGATGCCTTAATTTTTTCCTAAGTCCCTTGCTTCCAAGTTGTAGACTTAGCGGGCTCTTTTTTTTATTCAATCTTTTTTTTATAAGTCGTGTGATCCTGAATCTCTTATTTGTTGGAGGTGATTGTGATTGCCACATTCTTTGATTTATAAGGGATTACCATTGTGGTATTGATTTTTCTCAACCTTTTGAAGGATAACCATTGTTGTATCTTTAGATACGGACTCCTGATGAATTTTGAATGCTCGGTTAGATTAATTGAATGTTACCCTTCCCCTGGGTTAAACGTGAGGGTTTTTTTCGTATAGAAAAGAAACTGCTACTTCAAGGCTCAAAGGGGTTAACGAGGGTCTATCTCCCTTATATCTCCGGTGTTTGGGGGTTTGAAACAATGCCTGTACATCCTCAGCGAGGTTTTATTCAAAAGCACACAATTTGAGATTTTGCGTTTTTATTATTTTTCATCATTCTCCCTTTGATGTTTTTATGCTTTATTCAAGATTTTGATATCGATAGACATAAAGATATGAGTGAACACGAATGGATTGATTCGAAACTAGCATATGCAGTGCATTTTTATTTTTGTTCAAAACAAACAAGTTTTACATGGAAGAAACATTTAACAAAACAAGGAAAATTACAAATGAAAATGCAGAAATGAATTGATGATTGCCATAATAGAGGAGGCTTGACTTCGCTTGGACTTGTTGATCTCGAATACTTTCTTCAATTCCTTCAAAACACTTCAGATTACTTCAAAAGAAAACTCTAACGAAGTCACCCAAGAGTTGTAAATTTTTGCCTCACTTTAGGGATTCGAGCAATGCGAGTGATGCAATGCTCAAGATAAGAGTACGTCTTGCTTATCCCTCAATCGAGAGCCCCAAGCATAAATGTTGGAGAAGTATTCACCATCAAACATGAAGGAACCTTGCATGGCCATGAAACTTGGAAAAGCTATCTGTTGTGAGGAAAGACCAAAACATCAACTGAAACACCAACCCTCAGGGATATAACTGAGCACAAGAACCTTGAGAATGAGGGATGCTTCTACAAAACACTCTTGATTGCCACGTGGAAAAAGATTCCGAAGAAGTTGCACAAGAATTTAAGGTGCTTTTATTATTATCATACCAACGAGTTTAAACAGGGAATTTGTTGACTTTGGAGACTTTCTGAAATCCGAGCTTTCACTCGGGCAAGGGAATTCCATTCACCCACATGTTTCCTCCTTGAAGGATTATATGCCTCTCGTCAATCAATTGTTGTACTTTGGCTTTGAAAGCGTTGCAGTCCTCAATTGAGTGCACTGCTGATCCAACGTGATACCTACATTGTAGATTAGGGTCATACCCAGGTGGAAACGGCTGTGGTGGAGGTTTCAGATATTTGGGAGTCACCAACAAGCTTTAAACTAGATATGGCAGAAGTTTACTGTATGTCGTAGGAATCTGGTCCAAAGGAGCATTTCTTCGTCCCAAATTACTTCTAGGTGGGAACTGATTCAGATGACCTTGTTGATGTGGAACACATTGTTTTTGTGGAAAATAATGAATTGGTTGTTGTTGGACCATTTGGGGTTGTTGATTGATAGTGGTGGAAAAAGCTTGTGGAATATACAGGCTAGGAGAAACTAGGACCATCTGACAGTTAGGAACCTGAACTAGAGGATAAATTGGGATTTCCTCTTCTCCATTCTCCGAAACTGCGCCTGTTTCACTTTTCTCTTCTTCTGTGAATTCGGAAGCATCAACAATATCCTGGATTTTACCCGTCTTTAAGGCGTTTTCAATTCGTTCTCCTACGACAACCAAATTTGAAAATTTGGAGGAAGCACATCCAACCATCATGTTCAGATAAGGATCTTTCAGAGTATTCATGAACATATCTACAAGCTCTCGTCCCAAAAGAGGAGGCTGTACCCTAGCAGCTAATTCTCTCCATCTTTGTGCGTACTCTTTAAAAGACTCATCAACCTTCTGAGTTAAATTTTGGATTTGTATCCTAGTAGGAGCCATGTCACTGTTGTACTTGTAATGCTTGAGAAACGCCTCTGCTAGTTCATCCCATGTGCGGACATGGGTTCGTTTGAGTCGTGTATACCACTCAAGGGATGCCCCACTTAGGCTATCCTGAAAGAAGTGCATTAGAAGCTTATCATTTTCTGCATACGGAGCCATCTTGTTGCAAAATTCCTTGATGTGACTCATCGGACAAGTGGTACCTTTGTATTTCTCAAAACTAGGGACTTTGAATTTAGCGGGAATCTTGATATCAGGCACTAGGCACAAATCAATAGCATTCAAACTAGAGGAGCTTCGACCTTCTAAAGCATTCAATCTTTCTTCCAAGAGATGGAATTTTCTCTCATTTTCCTCGATCGGGAACTTGAAAGTTTCAAGTTCAGAATCGTTCTCATGATGTGAACCCTCCTTATTAGGAACTTACACGGGCACATGTTTTGATCCCTCATTAGCAATAGTGGTCGGAGTACCATTAGTCAACTTAACAACACTTTGTCTGAGCTCTTCTTGCCCCTGAATAACAGCTTGGAGAGTCTCCAAGAGTTGGGTCATCCTCTCCCCCATAGCGTCCAAGTCCTTACGAAGTTCAACCTGATTTTGTTCAAGATGGTCCATGATTCTCCTCTGATTAATCCTTGTATGATACAGATGTAGGGAAGTCAGCTTTGTTGATGAAGCAGAAATCTACTAAAAGGGACCCCAATTAGCTTCTGATATGGAACCATGACATGCATTATGATATGAATGCAATGTTTCATTTATAAGGGATCATAAAGTCTTTTCATCAAATTTTGTTTCTCTTTTATTAATTTTTTTTTGCATATAGTATCTTTTCTTTTTTTTTCTTTTCCATCTTTTCTATTTTTCTACATTTTTTCGTTTCCTCTTTTTTTTTGGAAATTGACTTTAGAATCCCCCACAAATGAAGTGGATAAAGTGATAATGTTATTCAATGCAAAAGCATGGGATCAAGGTCCATATAGTCTTCGTAACCACTGTACAATCCTCTGAATAATTGATGTAAAGCCTCGGTAGGTCAAATGTCATGAGATCAAATGTCCGACAACTTTTTGAATACCAGGAGAACCGATAGTCACCAACAGAATATGAATAGTCACCAATGGTACCTGTCATGTATATCCCTCCCGACTCACAGGTGAATCTTGGTCAGGGTAGGTCAAAAGGTCTCCAGCGTTAACAACTCTCCTTAAACACCATCATTGTTGCAAATACATGCCAACAATGGTATCCAGTTCGAGTCTCGACTGGTCGTAGGTCTCATGATCGCAATCAACAGAACCTGGCATTCTTTTGGCGTCATGACTATCCACTCTATCCTAGGTATCCTATGTGTAAACTCTGGCTTGGGTATTGGGCCTTTTACCTCATAGAACATCCCACCCAGCCTGCAAACAGAGAAAATATGTGGTCCCCACGGGGACCCATAATATAGTCCAGATGCATGCGGAAAGTAAACATGATATGCAAGCAAGAAAATAGACATGAGATGCAAGCATATATAAAATATGTAAACATATAAACAAATAAATAAACACACAATAAACAAAACAAACAAAGGCTAGGATTGACTCGCTAAGAATGGACCAGCACAGGTCTATCACGTCCCCAGCAGAGTCGCCAGCTGTCGCATGCTCCCGAAAAAAGAACAGAGTCGCCACCGATATATTTATCCCATAAGGGAAAGGAATATCAGAAAACCTAGCAAAGGAAGGAACAAGGTCTTGCGACCAGAGAATCTAGGTACGGGAGTCGGTTACACAAGGGGAAGGTACTAGCACCCCTCGCGCCCATCGTACTCGATGGTATCCACCTATACTTGTTTCTATTTAAAGGGTGTGTACTATGTCTATTTCTATATGCGAATGAATGCAAAATGTAGGGAAAAGAAATAATTGTACTCGCACGGGCCCTACCCCGGTGCCTACGTATCCTTTTTAGGAATCAGAGTTACCGTAGCCCGGCTCACAAGTTTCTGTTTGTTTTTGTGTTTTTTAGTTGGGCGGAGTTAACGTTCGCACTCTTGCATAAGGGATCGACCTACGATGCGTTCGAGCGGAAATAACATTGCCCTTAGGAAGAAGAAAAGAGATTGGTTTGTGTCTTTTAACGTAGATGAGTGATGAACAGTTCCCAATACCGGCCACTCACCACTTTCTCCATTTTGTTTTAATTTGAACCATTGTTAGGTGTTTTAAGTGTTTTTGGTTGGGTGTTTTTTGAAGGGGGATTGTTTTGTGATTTGAATCACATAAAAGTGTATAACAGTGGAGAAACAAATTAGGGAATGAATCCAACTCATCTCTCTTCCAATATATAGTGATCGAGAAACAGATTAGGGAATGAATCCCACTCATTTCTCTCCCACTAAGTGATTAAGAAACAGATTAGGGAATAAATCCCACTCATTTCTCTCTCACTATTAGTAATGTGTGATTCACATCTTCTGTTTATTAAGTGTTTTAAAAGTTGAAGAGAAAAAAGAATGAAAGAAGGGAACTAATTTTATGTTCTAATCTAAGTCGTTGTTTACAAGTCTAAATCCTAATGTTAAAATGGTAAGGAAAATACTCTAAAAGGAGCATGCAAATGGTATCAAAATAGGACAAAAATATGGCCAAAGACAAGTAACAAAATCACACAACAATTATACAAAAATAGCATGAAAATGATAAAAAAGCATAAGAGCAGCAATTCAAGTATTAGTACAAAATTAGTCTAAAAATTACTACTATTTTTATGAGTTTTTTATGAAGGAACTTAAATGTCAAAAATAACCTAAAGTCTACTATTATTTATGGCATTTTTTATTACCTAAAACTTGAACAAAAATTATGATTTTAAATGTTTTTTTTTATTATCTAAAAACATAGTAAAAAGAATTAAGTAAAAAAAACCTAAGATCAATCAACTAAGTGTGAATCAGGGGGGGTGTGAAATCAGAAATGGTGGTGCGAAAAGCAGTGGGGCGCAGGGTCTACCCAGAACTGGCCCAATGGTGATTTTTGTGACAATTTTGTATCATGCCAAAAAAAGAAATTGGGCTGAGGGGGGTGAAAGCCCGAAACATAGCGTATTGACAAAATGGTACGTGGGCTCACAGAGGGTGCGGGTAGCATTTCGTGATAAGGCCCATGGTTGTTTTCAAATTTGTTCTTAATAATAATAATAAAGAAAATAAAAAGTAAAATAGAAAGGGCAATTAGGGTTAGATTAATGTGACGATTGAACTTCCACTCTCAGACTCTCATCTCTTCATACGAGAGCGGCGACGGTGCAACAGAGAACCCTTCTTCTCCGATCAGACACACGGCACAGTCCGGCCGCCGTCACCTCTCCTCTCATCTTGTTCGTCCTCTCCACTCTAACTCACAATACTCTACAACAATTCAAAATCAAAACCAAATCGAAATTGAACCTGGAATCGAAGAAGGAGACAGATTAGAGAATTCCAGGGGAGCCTCTAGTCGGAGTTGACGCACACGAGAACGAAGGATATGATGATGACTCAGGTAGAACTTTTTTCTCCGTTCTTCTGATTCCTCGGTTCCTTCTTCTTCTACTTCTATCTTCTTTCTTCTTTTTTGGTTTGATTTCTCTGGGAACTTTTGGCATGTTGCGTGTTGTTGTTGTTATGAATTCTGTGTGCGCGTGAAGAATGGATTGAGGTCTAGCTCTATCTCAATGAAGTTTCAATGTGAAACTTATGTCGAAGAGGCTTTGTATGAGTGAGGTCAAGAAGGGTGAGGGAGACAAAGATGGAGAGAATTGAGCGATTAAGAAGGTTCAGAGAGAGAGAGATAGGCTCGGAGAGAGGATTTACAGAGGTGTGGAGGTTAAGGGATGAAGATGGTTATGGATAGAGGTTGAAGATGGAGGAGGGTGAAGAATTGGTGGAGAAGATGAGATGAAAATGATGATGAGTGAAGGTGTTGATTGGTTAGAGTTGAGAGTGAAGGTTGGTGAGCGTGTAAGGTGAAATTGGTGGAGGAGCGTGTGTGAAGAAGTGTAAGAATGAATGGTTCAGAGATATTTCAAGAGGAATGAGGTGTGGTTATATAGAAGTTGATGATGGAGAAGTTAGTTAAAGGGAGAAGTATAAGAGCCGTTAGATGAGGATTTTATGTTATGAACTTCAATGGTGAGATTGAGTTTCGGCTAGAGTGATTTAGAGTTTGTTATAAAGGTTACATTCTGTTAGGGGTGGTTATAGGTAATTAGAATCTGTTAGAAAACTGTTAGGTAGTTACAAATATGGTTAGAAGTTGACTGCTGTTAGTTATGGTTAGGGATTAGTTATGAATTGGGCTGTCATTTTGTTTCCCATTTGCTTGTATTTTCTGTGATATGCTTAGCTCTGATTTTTTTGTTTGTTATATAGAGTTGAATGAAGCTGAGTTATGCTACTCCTTGTTAGTTCACCATGACTTGAAGCTGATGTGGGCAGTAGGCTGGTATGGCAAGAGTAGTGAGGATACTGATGTGATTTTTTGGTTTATGGCTTGTTATGAAAAGTTGTATTTGAAGTTATGTCTCTGTTTGGAAATTGAAAGAAAATGGGGCTGGTCTGTATTGATCTTTTGAATAGTGCAGGTCTGTTTTGAATTCTGCAAGTTTGGACTTTGGTTTTGACTTTTGTTTTTATTTGCATATTCGTCACCTGTACCTTCAGGATTCCCATCCAAAAGAACTTCAGAACCCTCATCTCTTCTGAGATTCAATGCTCTGAGTAGTATAGCTATGTTTTGGGATTTTATCAAGAAATTGGTGTGGTTTTGTATGTGTGCAGGGCTGATCTCGTTATTCTGCTGGTGCTCGAACGATCTCTTTGATGCGGCAAAGTTTGACCCTAGTGTACCTTGTATTGATGCAGGTCTGTGATTGTTTTGTAGGTAGCATCTTCAGCCTTTCGCTAGTGGATGATAGAGAGGTTGACAAAGGTGCGATGACTTATTGGATATGTTGTGATGAATCATTACCGCCAATTGTTTTGAGCCTTTTTCTTTGTATTGCAGGGAACCGACACCCGGGTCTGAATTCCTTCTGACATAAATCTAGAGGACACTAACACACATCCATGTGACTGTACTTGTAAGGCGACTTAGCACAAGCTGATGCTGCTAGTTTTGTTGCACCCTCTTTCATAGGAACACAAGAGCTTTGTAGTTTCTTTTTGTACCTCACTGGCATATTTTTTTGTACTGGATATTCGTACCTTTTGGATAGCACTGATGTGGTTTATTGTATTCCCCTTTTTTATGAACTTTTGTACTTGTAATTGAATGAACATTGATGGAGCTTTGATGGAAGCTTGAACTATGAAACAACTAGGATCTTGCTTGGTATTAGGTTGAGAAAAGTGTGGATTCGGAGTCAGAGTTAAGGTCTCGGTCAGTAGTTGACCAAAAGTCAACAGTTGATTAAGAAGTCAACTGTTGCTTAATTTTTTTTTTAGTTTTCAATGTCCAATTCTGGCTTTTTGTAATGAATTCTTGTATGGTTAACTTGCATTGTATGAATCTTGACTTGAAATATTGGAATTCTCTTCAAGTAGTAAGGCTCTTGCATTTTCCCACTGTTTCTATTTGAATATTTGAGTTTATGCTTGCAACTCTGAATAGGATTTTCTTATGAGTGAATTGTGAATGATACTCGAGCGGATATTGAATGACGACTTGAGTCTTGTATGAACACTCACCTTGAACTCATAATTACGCACCGCTTTGCCATTAGTCTTCCAACATGTTCCATATGCACTTAAACTTGCACCACGAGCCAATCAATGAATACTTTATGCATACCATGAAAGAACTTGAACATAGCCAATATTAGATCAACTTCTTGAACCGTAAGTAGCCTAATTGATTAAATGAAGTATTTTGAGTTGCCAATTTCGTATCCTCAATACAACTCAAGAATGTATCATGTCTTGATTGAAATGTCTCCTTTAACAAACTACTTTAATATGACACCCTGAGGAATCCTCTGATGAAGATAAGAATTGAAGCACAGGAGAACATTTTAGCATGAAATTCAATTGTCCTTTGCTGATGGACTTTAACAAACTCGAACACCGCGAATAAGAAACCCTAACTCAACGATCCTCGGTCAAACTTCTGATGGATGAACACCTTGTAACTTGGTGAAGAATAAATCCATGAATCAACCCTAGTACGTATTTCAATACATACAGGGAAACCAGTTGAGATAAGTTTATCTGAAGTAGAAACCCTAAACTTTCAAACCTTGATCCCAAAGCCAAGTTATTGATTAATGAATGCATGAGTTGTGTTAATGACCTAATGGGAGGTATGTACATGAGACTATGAAATGCGTAAGCCTAAGCCAGATAAAATTGAAAGGGTAGGACAAATTTGGGGTATGACAATACACATTGACTTGATTCAACTTGAATCAAGGGGAGGATCAAATTGTATTCAATTTTACTGCATGTCTGTAGTTGGTGATTGGTACTTTCTATCCTTGTTAAACATTTTGCAATCTAATAAAACTTTCCTAATTTCATTTGAAATTAGGGGAAGACGTACTCCTGCGAGGACGATAGAGGAACTGCCTAAACAAATATCGTGTTCTTTATCGCTTTTACTTTATCTTGTTTCCGTTTGTTTTCGTTTATTTCCATTGTTGAACAAAAACTAAGGTTAGGTAAATATCGATTACCAAGTGTTCGATAAAATTACTCAATCAAATTTTTGTTCAAATTTTAATGAAAACGTTCATTGTGAGTAATATACCATATAGTGTGCAATTGATACAATTGATATATTCGTTAAAACGTAATTCATTACTTGACATTTTCATCTGTTCGGATTATTGCACAAATCTGGTCCCCGATAACGTAATCGCTCTTAGACGATTAAGTGATTCAGGGAAGTCACGTTTCAAAAGCTAAAATTTTCTTAAGTCGAAAAAGGTGGTCTATTCACCCCCCTCTAGACCATTCCTATCGTCTAACATTTTCAACTTGTTGGGTGTACATTTTTTTTGTATATATCCCTAACTTTTGCCCGAACCCTTTTGGTTCGCCGGGATGCCCTTACTTTTGCCGTGGTACATCGACCTAGCGGGTCGTATTTTTGCCTAGTATTTTTTGACTATGTCTGCGTTCACAGGATGTGGAAAGTCTTCGCCATCCATAGTAGTGAGTATCATTGTCCCTCCAGAGAATATCTTCTTGATTACAAATGGTCCTTCATATGTGGGCGTCCACTTGACCCTAGGATCTCCTTGTGGTAGAATAATTCTCTTTATAACCAAGTCACCAGTATGGTACGTTTGTTGCTTGACTCTCTTGTTGAACGCCTTGATCATACGCTTCTGATATAACTGCACATGACAAACAGCCGCAAGCCTCTTCTCATCAATCAGATATATCTGATCTAGTCGAGTCTGAATCCATTCGTCTTCGTCTAACTCTGCGTCTTTCATGATCCTTAGAGACGGGATCTGAACTTCAATCGGTAACACAACTTCCATGACATAGACTAGTGAGAACGGGGTTGCCCTAGTTGAGGTACGTGCCGAGGCACGGTAACCATGAAGAGCGAACGGTAACATCTCATGCTAATCTTTGTAAGTAACAGTCATCTTTTGCACAATCTTCTTTATGTTCTTATTAGCGGCCTCCACTGCGCCATTCATCTTTGGTCTATAAGGAGAAGAGTTGTGATGTTTGATCTTGAACTGCGTACAGAGTTCAATAATCATCTTGTTGTTCAGGTTGGTGCCATTGTATGTGATAATCCTTTCGGGGATTCCATATCAACAAATAAGGTTGTTCTTAATGAATCGAGCCACCACATTCTTAGTAACGGAGGCGAATGAAGCAGCTTCTACCCATTTGGTGAAGTAATCAATGGCCACAAGGATCAAACGATGTCCATTGGAAGCGGTAGGTTTGATTTCCCCGATCATATCAATGCCCCACATTGCAAAAGGCCAAGGAGCAGTCAGAACTTTTAGTGGAACTGGAGGTATGTGTACTTTGTCGGCATAGATCTGGCACTTGTGACAAGTTCTGGAATGCTGATGGCAGTCAGTTTCCATAGTGGACCAGTAATAACCCGCTCTCATAATCTTTTTAGCCATAGTATGTCCACTGGAATGAGTTCCAAAGGTACTGTCATGCATGTCTTCCATAATCTCTTCTGCTTCCTTCTTGTTCACACAACGAAGCAAAGTCGAATCATGATTGTGCTTGTATAGAGTAATTGCTTAAGAAAAACTTGAAAGCAAACCTCCTTAAGAACTTCTTATCATTGATAGATGCCCCTTCAGGGTATTCCTGAGCTTCTAGGTATCTTTTTACTTCATGAAACCATGGCTTTTCTTCGACTTCGTCAGTAGTCATCTCGTAGCAGTATGCCGGTTCGTCATGTCTTTCAATAATAACTATAGGAGCCTCGTTGTCCCATCTGACCTTGAACATGGATGATGTAGTATCTAATGCATCTTCCAATTGATTCTCCTCTCGAGGAATGTGTTTAAAAGTAATCTCTTCAAAGTGTGGAATCAAAGATAACACCAAATTCTTGTAAGGCATGAGATTAGGATGCTTCGTGTCCCATTCTGCTTTGATCTGACTAATTACTAAGGCTGAATCCCCATATACTTCCAAGAATTTCATTCTTAGGTCAATAGCACCTCTGAGACCTAAGATACATGCTTCATACTTAGCCATATTGTTGGTACCATTGAAACAGAGTCTTGTTGTGAACAGGGTGTGTCCACCTGCAGGAGAGATAATCACAACACCAATACTATTGCCAAGTGCGTCCGAAGCTCCGTCAAAAACCATAGTCCATCAGGATCCTGGCTCAGGTCCTTCATCCGGACCAGGTTGTTCACAATCAGTTATAAGCATAACATCTTCGTCTGGAAATTCAAAACTCATAGATTGATAGTCATCTACAGCTTGCTGGGCCAAATGATTTGCTAACACACTCCCTTTGATTGCTTTCTGTGTTGTATATTGTATGTCGTACTCTGTTAATATCATTTGCCATCTTGATATTCGTCCTGAGAAAGCAGGTTTCTCGAACACGTATTTGATAGGATCAATCCTAGAGATCAATAAAGTGGTATGGTTTAACATATACTGTCTTAGTCGGCGAGCAGCCCATGCCAAAGCACAACAAGCCTTCTCAAGCAGTGAGTATCTTGTTTCACAGTCGGTAAACTTTTTGTTAAGGTAGTATATTGCATTCTCTTTTCGACCAGACTCGGCATGTTGCCCCAGTACACACCCCATTGAGTTCTCCAATACTGTTAAGTACATAATTAGAGGTCTTCCTTCAACATGTGGTATCATAATCGGAGGTTCTTGGAGATATTTCTTGAATTTGTCAAAAGCTTCTTGACATTGGTCATTCCATTTCACTGCTTGATCTTTCCTCAATAGTTTGAATATTGGTTCATAAGTAGCGGTCAGATGGGAAATAAACCTGGCAATGTAGTTCAAACGTCCCAAGAATCCTCTAATTTCTTTCTCATTCCGTGGAATCAGCATTTCTTGTATGGCTTTTGCCTTCGCAAATGTTGCACCCCAAAATTTGCCCACACTTTAATACCAAATCGCTTATACTTCTCATTTTATTTTTATACTTCCATTAAGGCATTAACATAACTCATGCATCATTAACCAATAAATCTTGCATGAGATGGGTTCCGAGTGTTCGGGTTTCTCTACTGTCGTGAGTTTCTCATCTTCTTTCAAGCTTGTTCCACACGGTTCCTCCATCAGTCATAGGCGGTGGAATTGAGGGTTTTGAGTCATGGTTATTGTGAATTTCTTCTTCCTCAAGCTACGTGGTTATTGTTCTTCAAAGTCTTCTAAGGGATGAAATCAGAGTTTATTTTTTTGTATGTCTCAAGCATGTGATATAAGTTACCTAAGGATCATCATCTAGGGTGTCTGAGTTTTTTGAGGTTCGACTAAGGAGTAATTGGATTGTATGTTGAGGTCTCCTTTTCATTATAGTTTTGGTGGTTTGAAATACAATTACAGTGATATATGTAATTGACTTGTTCAGAACCGGCAGCTAAAATGAAGAAAAGGAAATCAGTTCAGAAAAGAATCAAGGAGCTATTAATATGAAAACCGATTCAAAATTATGAAGACCAGATTCAACATAACAGAATTAGAGAAAGAAGAGCATAACAAAAAAAATCAGACTGAAAAAGAGAGGAAAAAAGATTATAACAGAAAACTCAGAAAACATCACTGAATATTCATGATAACAAACCTTCAATCGCACATCTCAATTCTCCAGAGCCATTTCTCTGCATCCACATCTTCATCATCTTCAATCTTCCCTCTCCACACATCTCGAATTCTCCAAAAAAAACTTCATCGCATCATCATCGATCACCATCTTCAACTACTTTCTCTAAAAAATCTGCAGAGAAATAGATAACAGAAACTCATGATCTTTCACTTGCAGAGTTCTCAGCAATATTCAATTGCAATCATTTCTTCAACCTTAAATATCTCTCAATCACTCTTCATTTCGCATCAAAAAAATTCCCTTTCATTCTTCAACATCATCTTCATCCGCAACGACAATCAAGCTTCGGTTCATAACTACATTCATCTCCATCATCACAACTACATAGCAACAACATCTCAATGAATTCACAAGTGCTAACAAATTGCAAGAATTATAAAAGAAGAAGAAGATGACGTCTAAGAACCTCTCCGTTGCTGAATGATGCATGTGCGTGTTTGGTGCTCTGTTTTAGTGATTGCGAAGGCGACGATCTACAATCAGGGACGAAGAGAGACTGAGAGTGAGGGACATCGGAAAGAGGATAGTTGAGATAAAGTTTTCTCCAATTCATGGCGGAGGAAGGCTTCGATCAGAGAAGAGAATGGTGTTGTTACCGCCTCCGGCCGCCGTTGTTCGCGAGAAAGAGTGAGAGATTGAGCCGAAAGAGAAGGATGAGAGAACCGAGCGAGACGAGAGCTTGAGAGGTCCGACGATAAAGCATGTGTTGTTTACAGCGCCGAGCGGAATCTCACCAAAGAGAATGAGATCCGGTCGCCGCTTGTTTGAGGAGAAGAGAGAGTCGGAGTAGCTCAAGAGTCATACCACATAAACCCTACAATCCCCTCTTGATTTATTCTCTTTTCTGAATTAATCTACTTAATTGACATAAGGTTTAATGTGCATAAAGTATGATATTAATTTCATTTGATATAGTTTGATTTTGGATTAATTGAATTAAAGTTTTCTAATTAATTGAGATAATTAGAATAAAAATTTGAATGAAATTCAAATAATCTGAACAAATTGGGCTGCAATAGATCTATGGGCCATACGATTTGCTAGAATCACCCCATATGAGCCCATCATCCTTTTTGTGCTGAATTGAAAATTGAACAACAAAAAAAATTCTGTTGGGCCTAATTCTAGTGGCCCTGCGCCCAAACTGCTAGTCAGCACCAATTTTCAACATAAACCCCCCCTTGAGCCCATCTTAATCATGTTAGAATTAGTTTTTTTGATCATATTTTCTTTAGTGAATAAAATGACATATAATCACAACAAAGTTTGGTTAGACTTTAGAATTTAATCGTCCCACTTTGATAGCTTTTGTTAGATTGTTGGATAAAAAGGTCATGACAAACAATTTTCTCTTGTTAGGTTTTGTTTTAGAATTTAATTAGAATTTAATTCTTATTATTTTCTATGGTGGGTGAAGATACATCCTTGTTGTTATTAATGCATTCGTTAACCTGTGCAAGGCGTTTCAAGGGAGCTTTCAATCGTTTATTTCGATTGAAAAATGTTTGGGTTCCACTTTATTTGTGGGACACAAATTCATGTCCGATGCGATTTCTCTTTGTCTCTCATTCACGAGATGTATATACATTGGTCATCGTTCTTGTGTTTTGTTGTCCCTTGCAGGATGCGGTTGCGATTTATTTTCGCAACCGACCATATTGCTTTTGTTTCTTTGAAGAAGCATTCTGACTTTGCATGATGATAGCTTGGACCTCTGGATTTCTTAGTTCTGCTTGCGTTGCTAGCTCATTACGGATTTGCTATCCGTTGGTATCGTTTCATATTCGCTTTTACTTCTTTATGTACTTTATTGCTTTCTGCACCATACATAACATGAGAAGTAGGGTAGACATTCATCTAGCCAAGCCCTCGAAAGAGGCTCTATTTTTGTTGGTGTGTTTACATTTGTTCTTTGCGGAAGGGATTCACGGTGTAATAAGACCTTTAAAGGCACTCCGTTAAATCCTCATGGAAGGCATACGGAAAGGGTTAGCAATCAACCCCCACCCAGTCTCATCCAGTCTGTTCATTAGCGCACGCCACACATTGCTCGCTTTTGGACTAGCACGAGATCTTATTTTCGAGTATGTCAGGATATGGTTCATGTAATCGAACCCCCCACATTTCATATAGCTCGCGTTGTCTGACGTTGATGCTTGGTGTACGCTAGCACCATTCCCCCCAGATCTGAGACGACTTAGTTGTTGAGAGAGACTCGCTCCTCTTGTCTATGGCCCGATCGTACGCGAGGTCTAATGCTTGGTTGACTTGGGTGATTCGCTCCCCTTGGCTATGGAGGGACCGCTTTTCTACTTCTAAGGCTTGCACCTTGTAGTTTTGTTTGCTTCACGAGCGGAGCTTGTTTGTGTGCCATCATGATGTGTGCTTGTTATCTATGTGTGATGCTAGCCTGTTCAGGTTACGACTTTGTTAAGTTGAACCTTGTTAGGTGGGCCTTAAAATATTCTTCCTCATGTTTGTAAATATATTGAGATGCTTGTATAAAGTCAGGAGCTCCTTTGGGTTATTCACTTGAAATGTGCTTTTTCTTTAGGTGGTAACCTTGTGACTTGAAATGTTGTCTTTGTTTTAGGTACTTCACTTTGACTATCTTGTGTGAGATGCGTGTTGACATTAAGTGATACTTTGTTTGATCCTTGGTTCTAATGCTTTGTTGTTACAAATTGCATGTCTTACTTGTTAGGATAGAACTTGGATGTGATCCTTGTTAGGATAGACTAGAATTGCATGTATGCTTAGGTTTGCAACTTGTAAGTTGTTTAAACTTTCTCTCACGGTCAATTATGGTCATTGTGGTGTATTGGAGTTCTTGGGTCATTTACATCCATTTTTGTTAGAATAGGATTCATTTTGATGCATTGTTATGCAAAATGTTTTAAGTTTTGTTGATTATTGTTGCTTGAAAGCATGTTTGGTCGTTACCTAAATTGGAAAGTGAGTTACTTGCTTGATTGCTTTGTTAAGTATGTCTTGTACCTAGTTTTGTTAAACTTATAAATAGATTGTTGTCTCTAACACTTGTAAGTGTTTGATGTCAAATGTTTGTTAATGTTTGATCCATGTTGGTGGTTACCTAAGTATTGTGATGCTACTTTGTTAATTGAATTTTGTTTTGAGCTTTGTTAAGCATAGGTGAACCGTGGTAATGGTTTTGCTTTATTTGTCTTGGGTTCTTGTTAGGGCTTAGAATAGATGTTGCTTGGTTGTAACCTTGATTGTCATGTTTTTTTATTACCTTGTTAGGTATGATTTTCTTTGATACTTGTAAGTATTTGAAATAGGAATGTTATCCTTGTTGTTTGTGCTCATTGATAAGTGTTTTGTTAAATGCTTATGCTATGCTTTCTCTTTTCATCTTATTGGAGTTGTAACTCCATTCTTTTGCCATGTTCCCTTAGACTCTTCCTTCTTTGTTAAGAGGAATGGAGATAAGTTAGGATAGTTATCCTTGACCTTAAGGCCATTTTGTATGTTAGCATTAGGTTAGAAATGTATTTTCCCCTTTTTGCATAACAAACAAAACACAATAAAACATTAATAAATAGTGAAAAAATAATAAAAGGAATGGAAACTCTCGTCCCTCTCGGTTAAAGGGATCACTTGAGTGGAAATTCCTAAACTTAAAAAACACAAACCAAGAGTCGATTGAGTCTTCCTTGTTTAAGGTTCACTCGAGACGCTCGACATACTTTTGTTTTTTTTAAGAGCATGTCACTTCCATTCCAATCTCAACGTGAGTCTCCAAAGGTCGAGCGGCGGAGTGTGATGTAACTGTTCACTAAAAAATACCAACAAACAATAAAAAACATAGAAAATCTTGAGCAGAACTACAGCGCTCTGATTCTTGTTAAGAGGATACGTAGGCATAGAGGCAACTCTAGCGAGCAAGATAATTATTAAAAAAATTTAGGTTTAATCATGCATTGCATTAGTGATAGATACACCCTTTAGATAGAAATAAACATAGGTGGATACCATCGTGTACGATGGGCGTGAGGGGTGCTAGCACCTTCCCCTTGCGTAACCGACTTCCGTGCCCTGTTCTCTAGTCGAAAGACCTTGTTTTTATTCGAGTTAGGTTTCCTGGTATTCCTTTCCCGCGATGGGATAAATATATTAGTGGCGACTCTGATCCATTTTTCGTGGTAGCGACAGCTGGCGACTCTGTTGGGGACGTGATAAACCTGTGCTGGTCCATTCTTAGCGAGTCGATCCTAGCCTTTGTTTGTTTAGTTTATTGGGTGTTTATTTGTTTATATGTTTACGTCTTGTTTGCATATCATGTCTATTTCCTTCTTGCATATCATGTTTACTTTCCGCATGCATCTGGACTATATTATGGGTCCCCGTGGGGGCCACATATTTTTCCTGATTTGTTTTGTAGGTGGGGGGTTTGTGTGAGGTAAAAGGCCCACTACCCAGGCCAGTGATACTTAGGATTAGTGTGGATGCCCATGTCAACTCCCGTAGCATTTGATACGATCGATCTTGACATGGGGTACCACGACCAGGCGAGGTTCTTTCATGGAACATTGTGTCTGGCACGTTTGTGCCTCAAAAACATTGTACCCCATGGGAATCGTTAACCCTGGTGACCATTAGGGACCACCCGTCTGTGTCTAGACTTCATACCCGTGAGATTGGGGTGGGACAGGATACTAGCCTTCATCATACCCGGATTTCTATATTGCAATCTGAAGCGGGAATTTTGAACCTGCATCATTCAGAAAGATCAGTATAATTCAGATATCCAGATTGCGAGACGTTCAGTCTCACCACTTTGCATTGCATAACATCATTACTTTATCCACTTCATTTGTTGGGGGATTCGAAAGTCTACTTCCAAAAAAATAAAAATAAAAAAGAGGAAAAGAAAAAAGTAGAAAAATAGAAAAGATGGAAAAGAAAATAAAAGAAAAGATATTCTATACAAAACAAAGCCTTGATTTCAAAAAAAAAGGAAAGAAAATGGAAATAAAAAAGTGTGAAAAGACTTTAGAATTCTCCATAAATGAAACATGCATTCATACTATAATGCATTTTATATTTCTCTCAGAAGCTTGTGGGGGCCCTTTCTACTCAGATTCTGACTTCGGCAACAAATTGACTTCTCACCGCTATGTGCTCAAAAGTTAACATTGGAACAACTCCGTGAGGTTTTCTCACTGAGATGGGAATAGAAGTGGGGATTAACGTGAAATAGTGTATGGAGGCTATTCAAGCTTTTTCTATTTGACAAGAAGATTTGAAACAGGTTCTTTAGAGGCCAAATGCAGATGTTAATCTCACTCCAAGAGGAGGTCTTACGAATCAGAATGTCTGGAGTACTGTTGAGATTCCTATTACTGTTAAGGAGGGAACCCATCATGAGAAAAATTTGGGAATTGAAGTCTTCAAGTTTCCGATCATTGAAATAACAAAAAGATTCCACCTCTTGAAGACAAGGTTGAAAGCCATAAAAGATTGTGACTCGGTTGATTTAGACATTGTTGGATTATGCCTAGTGCTTGATGTCAAGAGCTACAAAGGTCATTTATTCTCTTTTCAGATAGTTTGGACATGCAAGCCAAAGTGGTAATCATCACTTGTACATATGTCGGAGTTGCTTAGGGCTCTCGACCGAGGGATAAGCAAGACATGTTCTTATCTTGAGAATTGCGCCATTCACATTACTCGAATCCCTAAAGCATTACTAATTCTTGTGTGACTTCATCAGAATCTTTTGCCATGTGATAATCAAGAGTGTTTTGCAGAGGCATTTCTCATTCTTCGGCTGTTGCTTCATATCATGGGTTATCTCTTCCCGAAATTTTCTTCTCAGTGGCCTTTGCTCGTCAATAGAGAAAGAAAGAATATGATACAGAAATAATATGGGAAACAAACTAATGTAATTTTAGTGCCTAGTGTCCAAGTTGCTCCCCTACTTGTTGGAATCTCAGTTGGTTAAGATTTATGTTGTGGGTCTTCCTTACCACATATAGCTCTCTTGAGTTTGATGATCATACTAGCTTCTTCCATTTTATGATAGTGATTATTGTTCTAGCATATATATTTGGGGCTCTCGACCGAGGGATAAGAAAGACATTGTCTATCTTGAGTATTGCATCATTTGCATTGCTCGAAACCCTTAAAGTAAGGCAAAAATGCACCAATATTGTACGCCTATGTTGGAATATTCTCTAGGAAGTAGTCTAAAGTGTGTGGAAGGAACATATGATAATGCTAAGTGGCTACCATGATGGGGCACCTAGCCATTCAACTGAAGGTGGTAGGACATTCAAAGGCAGAATTGAAGTCCTCGTTGATTTCAGAACAACCACATCCACTCCAAGAGGTCCTATGCACAAATGGAAGTCTAAATGGGGTATTAAAACTACAAAAATCATTCAAGAGCAATAAGTCCATACGGAGTCAAGTCTCCTCAACAATGACATTCATTTAGTTCTTTATTGCATTCTCATTTGTAACATTTCATTGTTTGTTTAGGAATTTCTAGCATATAAAAATTTGTTAATTTCTGAATGAAAATCATAGTACATTGTTTATGTTTGTCTTGAAGTAATCCATTCGTTTTCACTAAAAAAAAAGTTTCTGGCATTAAGATACCAATTTCAAAAATCTCTTGCTTAGGCAAGAGGCGGAGGGAGAATGATAAAGTAAAAATGCAAAATCCTTAATTGTGTGTTTTTGAATAAAATCCTGCTGATGATGTACAGGCATTGTGTTACGACCGGCTTTAAATTTTAAGCTTTTTAAACTTAAACTACAGAGTCGCCACCTATATTTATTCTATCCTAAGGATAAGGGAAAATATGGGATAAAACCTAATTAAGAGTTTTCTAGGTAAGTCGAGAAATTAGGATTTAGGGAAGGTGTTAGGCACCCTAAATCCTTCCTTAAGGTTTATAGAGTCTCTTGGGTAAGGTTTATGGTAAATAGTTTGTGGTTAAAAATTATATTATATAGTAGGGTAAAGAATAAAATCTTAAACCTACAGATGAATTATATTTTAGGAAAAGGGGACTCGTTTCGGTTGTCCGAATGCCTACGTACCTCCTTAATGGAGGATCAGAGTCAACGTAGTTCGTATTGTTTGTTGGTGTTTTTTATGGGATTGTACACCATTATTTTTGTATGTTGAAGTGTGTTTTAGTGAGTTCACGCAGTTCGCAGTTATCGTAGTCCGTAGTTTTATAAAAAACAATTTTGTGTACAATCCCTATTTTTTGTATTTTTGTGTATTGAATAATTAATAAATTATAAGTAGATATTTTGGTGTTTTTTTAGTATATAGAACTTTGTAAATTAAAAGTATAATTTTATAGCTCAGAAGTATGATGGTAGAAAATAGATTTTTTTTTATTAGTTATTTAATGAAACTTTATAAAAAAGATTAATAAAAACAAAGCAATGTAATTTAGAATTATGAATATTTCAATAAGTTAATAGTAAAACGAATCCTTCTTATATTTTTAGATATTAAATTAAACAAATTCTATTAATCTAAATTAGTAGGATAATTAGTTATTTAGATGTATTTGATACATGGTATTCAAGAGGTTAATTATAAAAAAGAAACATGTGTCGTTAAGTGTTTAGGTAATATTTAAAAAAAAGTTTAACTATTGTATTATTAAAATAGATTATTAAATAAAAAGTTAGTAATTTTAATTAAAAGAACAAAGGGTGTGTTTTATGTTGATTAGCAAATTTTAGGAGGTGTAAATATTATAAGGCCAGGCCCAATATGATTCAAGGTCTGTTTGGACAAGGTGAGGGTACGCGTAGGATGTTACGGTGAGTTGCAAGATCTTGATGGTTTGATCCATATCTAATGGTCCACAGAAATACGATCTGGGACGTAGATACAGAATATTACAATCAAAGGGTCTGCATGTATATGTTTTAAACGAGGGAGTATGATAAGATTTTGTGGGGCACCGCCCATTTGACCAATCACGTGGCCATTTAAAGGCCACGTGTCGCGATCATGCTTGAGGTGGAGAATTAATTATATTTTGTTTTTTAACAATTTTTAATTCATTTCTTTTTTATCAATATCTCTCCTCAATCCCCTCACTCTCTTTTCCAGAAAACGAGAAAAACAAAATCAAAGTGAAGATCATAAGATCTTCATCCTCTTCCTCTCTCCCTTCGTAAAAACCCAAAATAAGAACCCGTAACCCAAACAAATTGTGAACCCAGAAATCAATCATATTCAAACACAAACATGCATGCAATCGACAATATTTCCTAAGCTAAGTGGTTTTCGGTTTACCTCTTCCCAGGAATTCTTTTCGTATTGCTCCTCTAGTTTCCGCGGCTAATCCTTCTTCTTCTTCCTCGCAGGTACGTCGGAACGGCGGTAGGTGCGGCGGTGATCGGCGAACTCGAAGGCTCTCTTCTCACTTTTTCCTACTCCTTCTTTCTCTTTTTCTTCTTTTTCGTTGTTTTGATTTTTCCTCCTCTTCTGTCTATTTGAGAGTTTTAATTTATAGCGATTTAGGACCAAACGAATTAGGAAATCTCTTTTAATAGCTTTGATTCAGATTAATATTACGATTTGATTTAGTTTTGAATAGGTTTGATTTCAATATGAATTGTTTCCGGATTTGGAAATGGATTTAATATTTTGGGATTTGTTGTTTTTATAAACTCTTGATTCGATTTGGTTGTAATAAGTTTATTTCTTTAATGAAGATCTTTTCCTTTCTCAAACCTTTGATTCGATTCAAGTTTGTTCATTGATTCAAATTTTGTTTTAGGGTTGGTGTTGGATGAAGGGCGGCGGCCGCTTGGTGGTTGGGGAAGAAGAAAGGGTTTCAAAACCCTATTTTTTACTTGGTCAAAATAAATAAAAAATATTATTTATAAATATTAATTAGCCATATAAAAATAAAAACAACTTAATATAAGACATCTTTATTTTATTTTATAAGAAATTAGATTAAAAGTGATTACAATATCCTATTTAGTAGATATTTAACAATAAAATTAAATAATTAATAGTATTGGTTAATAGCAAATAATGAATGATATTACAATTAGATGTTAATATTAACATTAATTATTAATTAATAATAATCATAATTGAAATGATTTACGTGGTAAAAAGAGATTGAACAATTATAATATCAATTACTTGATAAAAAAAATAGTTAATGTCACAATGCTAATGGTTTAATCATATTTATATTTTATTTTTTTTTTTATATTGGTAAAAATAAAACAACAACAACAACAAAAATCTAGCCTAGAAAAAGGATAATGAGCGCCCACCCTTGTTACTAATTTTTTTATTATTTAAATTAATTAGTTTTAGGAAATTATTTTGTTTTAATTTTGAAAATGTCAAAAGACCATGGTTTATAACAAAACGTGATTTAAAAAAAAAAACTATCATTAATTTATAATATTAACAATTAGTATTACTATTAATTATTTAAAAAGTTACACATTTTAATAAATATAAAAAAATGATTTTACTAAAAAATATTAAGAAATGATTAGTTGATTTGGTATTAAAATATATTTATATCTATAAGATGTAAAAAAAACCCAAGTATATATATTTTTTTAAACAAGGTTTTCTTTCTTTTTTTTTTAATAAATGGGCTTGAACTCTATTTGGCCAAAAGGACAAAAATTGACAATACACCCCTTTATTATTGAGTATATCTTTAGGAAAGGAAATTCTTTTGAAATTAGCTTAGGAGTCACAATGTAAAGCCCATTAACACCCTTAATATTTATACACCTACTATGAATTAGATATAAACAAGAATAAAAATAATAATAGCATATTAAATAAATAAAAATATAGGGTAAATTTTGGGGTATGACAGCTGCCCCTATTTAATTACTCTTCGATTGAAGGATGCGAGAGTGCGCAGTTCTCGTACGTTCAGATCGAATGGTAATTAAATAATGGAAGACCCCAAAATTTAACCAGTAAATAGGCATAGATGACGCGGTTAACTTATCCATACCAAGGTTTGTGAATTGACATATCCGTTTTGCTATAAGATTGACACTCATAACCATAAGATATGTTTGTCACATGTTTCGCTCCTTCAGACTGACTTATGAGGTAAGGAGTACTGATGTCGACCCTATATTTATAATAGAGCCGAGAATGTTCAATGATGATTATGCATTCTTACCGCGACCTAGGGGGCAAGGAACGCGGTTCCAAACTCTGTTTGAGATCCGTCCAATATAGTTGGGGAAACATGAAGAATTAACTTGCTAAAGCCTAGAGACTGACATAGCAAGTGCTCGATGATGCGTGTGTTTAGTTGCGTGCTGTGTATGTTTTGTTTTAACTTGTTTAACCTGTGAATAGGTTTTAACCTGTGAATAGGCGCTCTAACCTGTGAATAGGCGTTTTTACCTATGAATAGGTGCCTTTGGCTTGTGAATAGGCGCTTTTACCTGTGGATAGGTATCTTTGGCCTATGGATAGGCGCTTAGCATGTGAATAGGCGTTTTACCTGTGAATAGGTGCTTTTGGCCTGTGAATAGGCGCTTAGCCTGTGAACAGGCGTTTTACCTGTGAATAGGTGCTTTTGGCCTGTGAATAGGCGCTTAGCCTGTGAATAGGCGTTTTACCTGTGAATAGGTGTTTTTACCTGTGGATAGGTATCTTTGGCATGTGGATATGCACTTAGCATGTGGATAGGCGTTCTTGACCTGTGAATAGGTGTTTTTGGCCTGTGGATAGGCGCTTAGCCTGTGAATAGGCGTTCTTGGCCTGTGAATAGGTGCTTTTACCTGTGGATAGGTATCTTTGGCCTATGGATAGGCGCTTAGCCTGTGAATAGGCGTTCTTAACCTGTGAATAGGTGCTTTTACCTGTGGATAGGTATCTTTGGCCTGTGGATAGGCGCTTAGCCTGTGAATAGGCGTTTTTGACCCGTGAATAGGTGCTTGAACCAGATGAGAACTTGTTACTGAACGAGAATCAAACTTTGACGTAACAGTCAGACGGGAACTGACTACTAAACGAGAATTAGATTTGATGGTTTGCCAGGACGAGAACTGGACTTTGTAATGATTTGCCAGGACGAGAACTGGACTTTGTAAGGATTTGCCAGAACGAGAACTGGACTTTGTAACGATTTTCCAGGACGAGAACTGGACTTTGTAAGGATTTGCTAGGACGAGAACTGGACTTTGTAATGATTTTCCAGGACGAGAACTGGACTTTGTAAGGATTTACCAGGACGAGAACTGGACTTTGTAAGAATTTGCCAGGGCGAGAACTGGACTTTGTAATGATTTACCAGGACGAGAAATGGACTTTGTAAGGATTTTCCAGGACGAGAACTGGACTTTGTAATGATTTGCCCATATACCACGGCTATGCTTATGCCGGCTTGGTAATGTTTATGTATGTGGATAATGCTTATGCTTATGTATATGTTGATTGATGTAACGAGTGGAGCAAAATAACGTCTTATATAAGACTACCTGAAAAGGTTTCTGGATTGGATATGAAAATTTGTCTTAAAGAAGACTACCTGAAAAGGTTCTTTAGAAAGGATAAAAATTTTCTTAAAGAAGACCACCTGGAAAGGCTGAAAGATGTCTTAAAAAAGACTACCTAAAAAGGTTCTTGGAAAAGACGATGAATGTCTTAGAAAAGACTACCTAGAAAGGTTCTTAGAAAAAGAATGTCTTAAAGAAGACTACCTGAAGAGGTTCCTGGAAAGGATGACAATTCGTCTTAAAGAAGACTACCTGAAAAGGTTCCTAGAAAGGATCGTAAGATTTGTCTTAAAGAAGACTACCTAAAAAAGGTGTGGTGTAATGTATCAACCAATGTATGTAATTGTATTTGTGTTTTGATGTACGTAATGTTTTAACCAATGTATGTAATGCGTGACTTGGGCATGGATATTGAAGTGCCGATAAAGATTTGGGCTCTACGAAGTTAGGTTTATGCTATATGAGATGAATGAAATGATATGTATGACTTGACGCAAGGGCGAAGTGCTTTGATGAATGCATGATTGAAGTATGTTTGAATGATGCCCCAATGATGGGTCGTGGATAACGAAGGCGTAGAGAGGTTACTAATGTAACAAGGTTGTTTGTCATACGATGGTTATGCTAGCATGATTTCTTGATACTCATTTTGAAGTCGAAGATCGCAGGCGTAGGAAAGAGATTCACTGGGGATTGTGAAGATACGAGGACAATTTTCCCCTTTGTGGTATGTCATGCCCCAATTTTTCGGGTATTTGCAGAGATTTGTCTTGATATGAGCTTGGACGTAGTTTTGTCGTAGTATGCGCTTGAGATGGCTAGCCTCACTAATTTGAATTCACAACATGATGCCACATGTTACGCATCTCTTGGAATGATTTCAATATGATGATCTATTTCGAATCAACTCCTTTTGATCAAGCCTCATAGTGATTGCCCCTGGGAAACTATGTTTTGAATCAATTCCTTTGGTCAAGCCTCGTAGTGATTTGCCCCAGCATTTGAAAGATGTGCCCCTTAATTTGAAGGAAGTGCCCTTAGAGGGAACTTGAATTTTACCAGTGAACTTGATATGCACTACCCCAATATTTGATAGTTGAAAGGTCTGCCCTCAATCTCCAAGATATGGAGGGCTAACCATGTGTGATATCAATTCGATATGAATTGCCCCAATATTTGGATTTTTGAAAGATATGCCCCTGATTGTTATTGCTTCGAGATGTGACCCAAGTTGATTGACTCTTAGGATGAATGCCCCTAGTCCATAGGATCTTTCTCTTATGTTCCCCTATGATCATTGGGATTTTTCCCATGATTAGGAGAACCCCCTAGACGTGGTCCCCCTATTTAAGAGTTTATTAGATATGATCGCTTTTGATTAAACCAATTTAAGATCTCCTTGATGCCAAGTATTTATTTGAAAGTAAATTTGTACCCTTTGAAAAGTAATTCTTAGTTATGCACATGCCAGTTTTGAAATTGAAGTTCGTTATGGAATAGAAATGGATGATTAGAAATGGATGTTTGAAGAAACGAAGTGGTTAGCAATAAATTAACAAACATGGAAGTCAGTATAACACAAATTTTGCCGAGTATGCTTTCGTAGTTGACCTAGCTTCAATTAGGGCTTTTGAATGTTGTATCGTGGCCATGGTTCGTGGTTTAAGAAACAAAGATATAAGGCTCAATTTTTATATAAACCCACCCCATTCTCCTTGATGTTCTCCAATCCTAAAATCCGCTTAATCCAATGAATGCATTCAGTTTGCAAGAGAAGTTTTCGTAGTCGTAGTGATGATAATAAGCATTGATAAAGATTCAAGCGCCAATGAAGAGCATTAATAAGATCCAAGCGTTGACAAGAAGCTTTTGATGATTTTTGAGATGGCAGTCACGAGATTATTCTCCGATTTCCTTTTTTTTTAATCCCTTATTTTTGCATGAACCAATTCTTTTGAATGTGCGGTCCATCGGGATGCCCTGATTTTTTTTGCCTAAGTTTTATTTTTTGACTTAGCGGGCTTTCTTTTCTCGGAATTGTTCTTTTGAAATTTTGCTTTTTGATTTTGAATGTTGTGACTGCCGTGTTTACTTTGATTATTGTAAGCTTCATCTTCGTTGTTTCCTTAACTTTAGATGATGATTGCGAGAGAATGGGCGTGTTTGAACCTTTGCTTAGACAGACTGATTCTCTTGAGATATGAATGCATCCTTGAATTAATCGAAGTCTACCCTGCCCCTGGTTAAGATTAAGGTTTATTTTGAAAAATAGAAACAACTCCAACTTCTGGCTCGAGGGGGTTGACTACGGATTATCTCCTTATTTCTCCACTGTTTAGGATTGAAATAATGCCTTACATCGTCAGCTCGGTCTTACATTGAAAGCATATGTTTAGCAAGATTCAGTTAGTTATTCTCCCTTAAGTTTGTTAATAATTGAAAGTTGCAAGTTGAAATGAAATCAAAGAGTGAAGATGGAAAGTCGTGGTAATGAAGAAGCGAATGAATTATTTCCAAAACGTGCATGACTTTTTATTGAATTACTAATCGAAAGGTACAAAGTTTTACACAAAATACAACTTAGCAACTAGGAATTTACAATTCAAAATGATAAAACCTATTGATCCTAGGGACAATCTCCTTTGTTGATTCAATGCCTTTGTTTTACTTCTTAGTTCTCTGACTTGTAGAAGTAAATGGTGATTTTTTTACTCTCTTTGGGCATACCAATCTTGTTGATAATGCAATTGATCTCGATGTAGGGGATCTCCAATGATAATTGAATATGAGGCGTAGGCATGGGTGTGAGCATAGGCGTAGGCATGTAGCTTGAATAGTGAAGGGCAACCTTTTCTCCTTGTAGGACTAATCTCATTTGAATATCCAATGATAAATCTCCTCTCTCCATAGCTTAAGAATCTACTTGAGTTTATTCACGAATTTCGAGAAATCAGCAAGCATAGCAAAGATTGGATAAGGGCGAAGGTGGAAATGCAAATGCAAATGTATGAATGTATGAAAATGCGTGGGTACGAGGAAAGAAACCCCTACAGGATAAGTATTATGATATATAAATGGAAATCCCTACAAAATAGGGACTATGACACAACGAAGGAAATCCCTATAGGCTAGGGAATGCGTAGAAAAGAATACATGGTGACTATTCAAGACGGTCACCCGATCCCATGAGTTGTTCACTTCAAATATAATGGCCCAAGGGCGTAGGTTCAAAGTCTAATGAACGAATGACTAGGTTTGAATATTGATTGAGAATACGCGGTATGCGAGCGCTCGGGGATCCATCAAGAGTTTCCTCATCATGTGGCCATCATGAGGCCACATGTTACGCATTCGGGGACGAAGGGACACCCACTTAAACCAAAATCTGAGAGGTCTTACAGACAATGTCAGATTAAAAGGGAATCCCTACAGGCTAGGGATCCAAGTTAAGCAAAATAATATCCTTATGAGTCTAAGGGATGATAATTGTGGGAGGTGATAGACTTAGGCTTACAAAACAAAGTCCTTCTCGGGAAGGCTTCCCAAGATGGATGGGATGATATAATTACCTTAGTACGTAGGTTCATAAGTTTGTCCTACGGATTTTCTACCCTTCCCAAAGGTGGTTTAATTCTAAGGGTCTCATGGGGCCCTTCATATCCTCCGAAACTTCTTGTTTCTTTGGATTTTTAGAAGGACTCTTTTGTCCGTGAGGTTTGAATTTTAGGGGTAGGTTCCCAGAGAGATCAGCCAAATTCCGCATCCTACCCTCGACAAGGTCTAGCCTCGTCTAAGATATTTCTCGGAATTCAGCCCACTCTGAGTGGAATTGTCACTAAAGCTCGTAGGCGATGCAAGTCTCCTCTTACTTAGTGACAATTCCCACACTTAAGGTTTAACAACATTTTATATATATTTTATCCCAGCAATAACAAAGCAAATAAATATTTTAATAATAATATTTGACATTATTAAAAAAAATAAACAAAGAACAAAATATATATAAAAAAGAAATTACCAAATAAATATAAACCATAAACCCAAAACCTAAACCAAAGAGACATGCCCCAAACCTTAAGTGTTTCTCTGCCCTAAGGGTCCCCAGCAGAGTCGCCAGCTGTTACGACCGGCTTTAAATTTTAAGCTTTTTAAACTTAAACTACAGAGTCGCCACCTATATTTATTCTATCCTAAGGATAAGGGAAAATATGGGATAAAACCTAATTAAGAGTTTTCTAGGTAAGTCGAGAAATTAGGATTTAGGGAAGGTGTTAGGCACCCTAAATCCTTCCTTAAGGTTTATAGAGTCTCTTGGGTAAGGTTTATGGTAAATAGTTTGTGGTTAAAAATTATATTATATAGTAGGGTAAAGAATAAAATCTTAAACCTACAGATGAATTATATTTTAGGAAAAGGGGACTCGTTTCGGTTGTCCGAATGCCTACGTACCTCCTTAATGGAGGATCAGAGTCAACGTAGTTCGTATTGTTTGTTGGTGTTTTTTATGGGATTGTACACCATTATTTTTGTATGTTGAAGTGTGTTTTAGTGAGTTCACGCAGTTCGCAGTTATCGTAGTCCGTAGTTTTATAAAAAACAATTTTGTGTACAATCCCTATTTTTTGTATTTTTGTGTATTGAATAATTAATAAATTATAAGTAGATATTTTGGTGTTTTTTTAGTATATAGAACTTTGTAAATTAAAAGTATAATTTTATAGCTCAGAAGTATGATGGTAGAAAATAGATTTTTTTTTATTAGTTATTTAATGAAACTTTATAAAAAAGATTAATAAAAACAAAGCAATGTAATTTAGAATTATGAATATTTCAATAAGTTAATAGTAAAACGAATCCTTCTTATATTTTTAGATATTAAATTAAACAAATTCTATTAATCTAAATTAGTAGGATAATTAGTTATTTAGATGTATTTGATACATGGTATTCAAGAGGTTAATTATAAAAAAGAAACATGTGTCGTTAAGTGTTTAGGTAATATTTAAAAAAAAGTTTAACTATTGTATTATTAAAATAGATTATTAAATAAAAAGTTAGTAATTTTAATTAAAAGAACAAAGGGTGTGTTTTATGTTGATTAGCAAATTTTAGGAGGTGTAAATATTATAAGGCCAGGCCCAATATGATTCAAGGTCTGTTTGGACAAGGTGAGGGTACGCGTAGGATGTTACGGTGAGTTGCAAGATCTTGATGGTTTGATCCATATCTAATGGTCCACAGAAATACGATCTGGGACGTAGATACAGAATATTACAATCAAAGGGTCTGCATGTATATGTTTTAAACGAGGGAGTATGATAAGATTTTGTGGGGCACCGCCCATTTGACCAATCACGTGGCCATTTAAAGGCCACGTGTCGCGATCATGCTTGAGGTGGAGAATTAATTATATTTTGTTTTTTAACAATTTTTAATTCATTTCTTTTTTATCAATATCTCTCCTCAATCCCCTCACTCTCTTTTCCAGAAAACGAGAAAAACAAAATCAAAGTGAAGATCATAAGATCTTCATCCTCTTCCTCTCTCCCTTCGTAAAAACCCAAAATAAGAACCCGTAACCCAAACAAATTGTGAACCCAGAAATCAATCATATTCAAACACAAACATGCATGCAATCGACAATATTTCCTAAGCTAAGTGGTTTTCGGTTTACCTCTTCCCAGGAATTCTTTTCGTATTGCTCCTCTAGTTTCCGCGGCTAATCCTTCTTCTTCTTCCTCGCAGGTACGTCGGAACGGCGGTAGGTGCGGCGG
Organism: Vicia villosa; assembly: GCF_029867415.1. Lineage (NCBI taxonomy): Eukaryota > Viridiplantae > Streptophyta > Magnoliopsida > Fabales > Fabaceae > Vicia > Vicia villosa. The sequence continues at coordinate 97,058,570 of NC_081184.1, read as the reverse complement.
TGATCGGCGAACTCGAAGGCTCTCTTCTCACTTTTTCCTACTCCTTCTTTCTCTTTTTCTTCTTTTTCGTTGTTTTGATTTTTCCTCCTCTTCTGTCTATTTGAGAGTTTTAATTTATAGCGATTTAGGACCAAACGAATTAGGAAATCTCTTTTAATAGCTTTGATTCAGATTAATATTACGATTTGATTTAGTTTTGAATAGGTTTGATTTCAATATGAATTGTTTCCGGATTTGGAAATGGATTTAATATTTTGGGATTTGTTGTTTTTATAAACTCTTGATTCGATTTGGTTGTAATAAGTTTATTTCTTTAATGAAGATCTTTTCCTTTCTCAAACCTTTGATTCGATTCAAGTTTGTTCATTGATTCAAATTTTGTTTTAGGGTTGGTGTTGGATGAAGGGCGGCGGCCGCTTGGTGGTTGGGGAAGAAGAAAGGGTTTCAAAACCCTATTTTTTACTTGGTCAAAATAAATAAAAAATATTATTTATAAATATTAATTAGCCATATAAAAATAAAAACAACTTAATATAAGACATCTTTATTTTATTTTATAAGAAATTAGATTAAAAGTGATTACAATATCCTATTTAGTAGATATTTAACAATAAAATTAAATAATTAATAGTATTGGTTAATAGCAAATAATGAATGATATTACAATTAGATGTTAATATTAACATTAATTATTAATTAATAATAATCATAATTGAAATGATTTACGTGGTAAAAAGAGATTGAACAATTATAATATCAATTACTTGATAAAAAAAATAGTTAATGTCACAATGCTAATGGTTTAATCATATTTATATTTTATTTTTTTTTTTATATTGGTAAAAATAAAACAACAACAACAACAAAAATCTAGCCTAGAAAAAGGATAATGAGCGCCCACCCTTGTTACTAATTTTTTTATTATTTAAATTAATTAGTTTTAGGAAATTATTTTGTTTTAATTTTGAAAATGTCAAAAGACCATGGTTTATAACAAAACGTGATTTAAAAAAAAAAACTATCATTAATTTATAATATTAACAATTAGTATTACTATTAATTATTTAAAAAGTTACACATTTTAATAAATATAAAAAAATGATTTTACTAAAAAATATTAAGAAATGATTAGTTGATTTGGTATTAAAATATATTTATATCTATAAGATGTAAAAAAAACCCAAGTATATATATTTTTTTAAACAAGGTTTTCTTTCTTTTTTTTTTAATAAATGGGCTTGAACTCTATTTGGCCAAAAGGACAAAAATTGACAATACACCCCTTTATTATTGAGTATATCTTTAGGAAAGGAAATTCTTTTGAAATTAGCTTAGGAGTCACAATGTAAAGCCCATTAACACCCTTAATATTTATACACCTACTATGAATTAGATATAAACAAGAATAAAAATAATAATAGCATATTAAATAAATAAAAATATAGGGTAAATTTTGGGGTATGACACATTGTTTCAAATCTCCAAACACCGAAGATATAAGGGAAATAGACCCTCGTTAACCCCTTTGAGCCTTGAAGTAGGAGTTTCTTTTCTGATAAAAAAACCTTTATCTTAACCCTAGGGCATGGTAGTGTTCATTTAACTTGATCAAGTGTTCAAAACTCACAAATAATATGCATCTAAGGATACAGCAATGGTTATCCTTCAAAAGGTTGAGGAGAGTCAAAACCATGATGGTTATCCTTCAAGAGTTCAGAAGATGACGATACCACAATGGTAATTCTTCATCAATCATGGAATGAGGCAGTTGCAATCACTTCCAACGAATCAAAGACAATGCGAGGTCACACGACTTGTTAAAAAAAAGAGCAAAAAAAAAGAAGAAGAAATGATGAAAGAAAAATATAGCAATAAAAATAAAAATGATAATGAAATTGCAAAGCAAGAACAAAGTCGTGTGACAATGAATCAAGAGAATAAAAGGTGAGCGATTGCCATGTCCGAAAAACCTCATTGATTCCTCAACCGTTTAAAAAAAAATCCCTTCTGAGGGATGAGCACCCATGTTGAGTTAATTGAACTTAGGAGTGGAGAACATCACGAAGGTGGTGGGCACCAAATAATTTTGAGCCTAAAAATCCTTTGTTTCTGAAAAACTGTTAACCCGGCCAAGTTACAACCCTAAAAAGTCCTAATTAAAGTAAGGTTTATTTCAAAAAATGCACTCCGATGAGATAGCGTTTAACTGACTCTCAATGAAGCGTAACATATATCTATGTTGGTACCGTATGCTCGATTTATCTTTCATTCATAAGAGGTGGCCACCTTATTTCATAAAAAAAGTTTCTTTAAACTTCAAGATTAGCATAAACTTTGCATTAGCATTATCATTCTTAGAATTAACATTCTTTACATACGAAACATTTGCTTAACATCAAGGAAAGTTTCCATGATGAGAATCCATGAAGAGCTTGATCATGTCAAAGTGAAAGAGACTTGAGAACTCTGTAGAATAAAAAGCAATCGTTTCAGAGACTGATTATCAAAGCAAGTTTTCTGGATACTCCATTGAGCATGTGCAGTTTGATGCCCTCGTTGTTTGATCATTAAAGGACAAGTTCCTGAGAACTCCGCTGAGCCTGATCAGTTTGATACAGTTCTTGATTGGTTACGCTGAGGGGAAAGGGTTAAATGCTCCATTGAGCGAATCAGTTGATACCTTCTTTAATTGACTACCCTGAGGGGAGAAGTTTGAATACTCTGTTGACTATATGCATTTTGATTAAGTACCCTGAGGGAAAGAGTTTGAAGACTCCATTGAGCGCGATAAAGTTTCTTCCATGGTTTGGTTGACTTCAAGGGAAGTAAACTTGAGGATTCTGATAAGATGTACATAATCAGGGGCAGTCACGATGAGGAATCTCTCTCGTGAGTTCAGCCAATCTAGGGAAATTAAATCGAGGTTTGACATCTCAAATTCCAACAATCTGGGTCAATCAAGTCGAGGAATCTCTCTTTTGATTTCAACCAATCTGAAGTAGTGATATCGAGACATCTCTCTATAAGTTTAGTTAATCTGGGGCACTTACGTCGAGATTCAAAAAATCTCGTTAAAGATCTGTTGATTAGGAGGGACCATTTCAAACGCTTGAATATGCTAGGGCAGATTGTCTCAAGTAAGCGTGGTGTAAAGATCCTTGTAAGGAAAATATCTTCATAAGTCAGGCAGCCTGGGGCATAATATTTTGGTTTGTATTGAAGGAGCCGTCATTCACTTGTAAAGTACAGTTGGCCATCACAAAATGGAGAAGTATCATAATGCTTTTCCCCAGAAAGTTACTCTCTCCTCAAGCATAAGAGTTTATTTCTCCTGAGAGTTGGTTCCATTCCTCAAGTATAGGAGTTTATTTCTCCTACGAGTTGGTTCCGTTCCTCAAGCATAGGAGTTTATTTCTCCTAAAAAAGTCTCTCCCCGAGCATAGGAGTTTATTTCTCCTGAAAATTCATTCTCTCCCCAAGCATAGGAGTTTATTTCTCCTCGGAGTTGTTCCACTCATCCCAACTAGGGTTTCTTATCCGGATTTCTAATCCCCACCATGGTGAATTAAGGGAATCTCCTCAAGATGAAAATCTTACGAGCAATGTCATATGGTGAGAAGTACGAAGTTATTCTTCAAGCCAACGAAGAGATATATCTTGCAAGTTAAATTCCAATACTTATTGGCACCCCCACAGAGTTCTTAACACTAAGGGGATTCTCCCTGGTGTTTACCTCTCCCGAGGTCAGAGACAAAGTTTAATCGACAATTCAGTGGAATATTCTCTAAAGGGCCCTCGACATCTCTGCATATAGTAATCATTGCATTCACATTGCATCTACAAAAACGCGTAGCATTTCCATGAATATGGAGAATTACGCCATGGAAAAATTCAAACATGCATCAATACATAAGTGAAGTTTGTATGTGCTTCAAAGGCACAAAATTGATATATCCCCAGAAGATGTCCCACTTTCTCTCCCCAGTGTGGATTGGATACAAAGTCATTCTTCGTCAAGATCATTGTCTCTATGGTTATTTCTCGTTTGCTGAGCTCAATCATTTGGATAACCCATACTTTGTGTGTGGCAATTTGAAATGATTGTCACTCTTAAAGAGTTACACCCCGTCTATCGGCATGTGGGATTCATGTAGTTCTTGCACTCTGCAAACATCAATGCCTTTTGAAAGCCCAGTGTTTACTGGCATCCCCTGATTGATTCTAGTTTTTCCTTTAGTCAAGTCCAATGATTATTGGCATCTCTCTCAAAAGTCCCATGGTTATGGGCATCCCTCAAACCAGCAAAAGTCTTGTTGTTACAGGCATCCTTTGGTCAGTTCTAATTGTTACTAGTCTGTTCCTTTAAAGTCATGTTGTTACAGACATCCTTCGGTTAGGTCTGATTGTATTGGTCCTTTCCTTTAAAGTCTGGTTGTTACCAGCAAAAGTCCTGTTGTTACAGGCATCTTTTGGTCAGTTCTAGTTGTTACTAGTCTGTTCCTTTAAAGTCCCATGGTTATGGGCATCCTTCAAAGTCTGGTTGTTACCAGCAAAAGTCCTGTGGTTACAGGCATCCTTTGGTCGAGTCTAGATATTACTATCCTTTTCCTTAAAGTCATGTTGTTACAGGCATTCTTTGGTCGGGTTTGATTGTTATTGGTCCTTTCCTTCAAAGTCCTGTAGTAACAGGCATTCTCCGGTAGGGTCTGATTTTTATTGGTCCTTTCCATCAAAGTATGGTTGTTACCAGCAAAAGTCATGTGGTTACAAGCATCCTTTGGTCGAGTATAGTTGTTACTAGCCTTTTCCTTAAAGTCATGTGGTTACAGGCATCCTTCGGTTAGGTCTGATTGTTATTGGTCCTTTTCTTCAAAGTCTGGTTGTTACCAGCAAAAGTCCTGTGGTTACAGGCATCCCTTGGTCGAGTCTACTGGTTACTAGCCTTTTCCCAAAAATCTTGTAATAACAGGCATTCTTTGGTCTGGTCTGATTGTTATTGGTCCTTTCCTTCAAAGTCCTGTAGTAACAGGCATTCTCCGGTTGGATTGATTGTTATTGGTCCTTTCCTTCAAAGTCCGGTTGTTATCGGCAAAGGTCCAGTAGTTGACTGGCGTTTCTTGTTTATACCAAGCATTTAATAGTATCCCTTGTTTGGAATCAGTGGTAACTGGTGTCCTCTTTCAAAATCGTAATTGCAAATACTGCCTCAGAGTTGTTACTCGAGACCGCAAATTTTTGGGTTCTTTGGTATTCAATCCACTTACACCTCAAATGTCCGGAACTCGTGTTGTTCGTACATTCAGGTGTAAGAAGATTGAATAGGGGCAGCTGTTGCACCCCAAAATTTGCCTACACTTTAATACCGACTCGCTTATACTTCTCATTTTATTTTTATACTTCCATTAAGCCATTAACATAACTCATGCATCATTAACCAATAAATCTTGCATGAGATGGGTTCCGAGTGTTAGGGTTTCTCTACTGCCGTGAGTTTCTCATCTTATTTTAAGCTTGTTCCATACGGTTCCTCCATCAGTCATAGGCGGTGGAATTGAGGGTTTTGAGTCATGGTTATTGTAAATTTCTTCTTCCTCAAGCTACATGGTTATTGTTCTTCAAAGTATGCTAAGGGGTGAAATCAGAGTTTATTTTTCTGTATGTCTCAAGCATGTGATATAAGTTACCTAAGGATCATCATCTAGGATTTCTGAGTTTGTTGAGGTTCGACTAAGGAGTAATTGGCTTGTATGTTGAGGTCTCCTTTGCATTATTGTTGTGGTGGTTTGAAATACAAGTACAGTGACATATGTAATTGACTTATTCATTTACTTTGGTCAATACGGTTTTTGATTCTCAACAAATTATTGTTACTCTATTTACAAGTTAACTTGGATTGTGAGAATTAAAATAGAAGATTCAAGAATTTCCAATTTTCCATTGACATTCGAAGGTGAAGATATGTTGAGTGAACCAAACTTTCTCAAGATGCAAATATTGAAGTTAATTCATTGAGGTTCAAAGGGATTTAAATTTTAAAAAAAAAACAATCAAGTTTCATGCTAAGTTCTTTACAAGGAAGATAATTCAAATTCATTTTAAATGTCACAAAACAAAAGACCTGTCTCAAAGTATTGCAAGTTGAACCATTACGTTCTAAGGTCTACTACAAGCATACATATCCAATACATCCACCTCCAATTACAAAGTTGTTATGACCATTCCAATGCAAACGATTGGATTTAGTTACGGGGTGGAGAAAGATTGAAAATTTTAAAAACAGAGCATATGGAGAAAGCAATTACATTTGAAAATTTGAAGGAACCATCACAAATTCAAAGTCCTTTACAAGAGAATTTGAATTACAAAAGATAAATCCTATTATAATCTAGAAGCCCAAATCTTGTTGCACAAAAGTTCAAGACCACAACTACGGTATCAAAACACCTCTGCAAATAACCAACAATTCTGCAATTCCCCAATTCCAAACGAGCCTTGCAGCATCCAAAATCCAAACTAAACCGCATCGGTTCGGCAAGGCCAAAGCCCCCGTGAGAAAAAAACCGCTGCATAATTGAACCATGTCTCATCCATACAACCGGCAGCTAAAATGATGAAAAGGAAATCGGTTCAGAAAAGAATCAAGGAGCTAGCATTATGAAAACCGGTTCAAAATTCTGAAGACCAGATTCAGCATAACAGAAATAGAGAAAGAAGAGCATAACAAAAAAAAAAATCAGACTGAAAAGAGAGGAAAAAAGATTATAACAGAAAACTCAGAAAACATCACTGAATATTCATGATAACAAACCTTCATGGCGGAGGAAGGCTTCGATCAGAGAAGAGAATGGTGTTGTTACCGCCTCCGACCGCTGTTATTCGCGAGAAAGAGGGAGAGATTGAGCCGAAAGAGAAAGATGAGAGAACCGAGCGATACGAGAGCTTGAGAGGTTCGACGATGAAGCCTGTGTAGTTTACAGCGCCAAGGGGAATCTCACCGGAGAGAATGAGATCCGGCCGCCGCTTGTTTGAGGAGAAGAGAGAGTCTGAGTAGCTCAAGAGTCATACCACGTAAATCCTACAATCCCCTTTTGATTTATTCTCTTTTCTGAATTAATCCACTTAATTGACATAAGGTTTAATGTGCATAAAGTATGATATTAATTTCATTTGATATAGTTTGATTTTGGATTAATTGAATTAAAGTTTGCTAATTAAATGAGATAATTAAAATTAGAATATGAATGAAATTCAAATAATCTGAACAAATTGGGCTGCAATAGATCTATGGGCCATACGATTTGCTAGATTCACCCCATATGAGCCCATCATCCTTTTTGTGCTGAATTGAAAATTGAACAACAACAAAAATTCTGTTGGGCCTAATTCTAGTGGCCCAGCGCCCAAACTGCTAGTCAGCACCAATTTTCAGCATAAACCCCCCTTGAGCCCATCTTAATCATGTTAGAATTAGTTTTGTTTGATCATATTTTCTTTAGTGAATAAAATGACATATAATCACAACCAAGTTTGGTTAGACTTTAGAATTTAATCGTCCCACTTTGATAGCTTTTGTTAGATTGTTGGATAAAAAGGTCATGACAAACAATTTTCTCTTGTTAGGTTTTGTTTTAGAATTTAATCATACTAAATTATAATCCTAAAAGTTCTTCCTACTAAAATTTCCCACCAAAATTATTAATAATTAATTAATTAAAAATCATATCATCATATCATCATACTAAATTATCATACTAAATTATAATCCTACAACTTCTTCCCTCCAAAATTTTTCCGCCAAAACTTTTTCTTTTAATTAATTAATAATTAATAATATAATTCTTCCCTCCAAAATTTGTCGCCAAAACTTTTTCTTTTAATTAATTAATAATTAATTAATTAATAATATAATTTATTAATTAATTAATAATAATATATATAAGAATTATTAACATTATTTTTTAAATTAATATTATTCAAAACTTCCAACTAACTCACGTCATAATAACTTCCCATACATTATTTAAAACCTCCTGCTAACTCACATTATCATAACTTCCCACTAACTCACTTCATCTTAATTTAACTCACGTCATGTTAATTTAACTTAATCTCTATTTATAGGTGCCATTATAGGTGCCATCAAATTCAATCAGCTCCTCATATTTTTCACAGTAACAGTTCCATCTCTTATCTTCTTTTCATCCTTCTAACTTTTGTGCTTTTATTCTATAATAATAAAGATTCTATTCTCATAAGATCTTCTTCCTCCTCTTTTTTTTATTTTAAATTTATTTATTTTACTGTACTAATTTTATTTGCTCTCTATTTATAGGTGTCAGCAAATTCAACCAGCTCCTCATATTTTTCCCGGTAACAATTCCATCTCTTATATTCTTTTCATCCTTCTAACTTTTGTTTGCTTTTAATCTATAATAAAGATTCCATTCTCATAAGATCTTCTTTCTCCTCTTCTTTTCTATTTTAAATTATTCATTTTATTGTACTAATTTTATTTGGCTATTGATGCAATTGCAAGAAATATTAAATTACAATTCTTATCTAATTTTAATTTGATTAATTTTGAATTTGTTTATTAATTTTAATTTCATTTTCTTAGTAATCAATAATATAAAATTAATTCTATATTTTTCAAATAAAATACAATATGTGCTATAGAACTCCACTTTACTAAATAAATTCTATTAGTTATTAATTAATGATAATGTGATTAAAAATTATTATTAATGATTAATTTAAAATAAGACTAAAATATAAGATAATAATTTATGTATTTTTATTAAATAAATAATACGAAAAATAAAATAGGTCACGTATTCAATCCACTACTAATTAAAATTAATTAATTAATTAATTAATTACTATTGTTAAAATCGAGCAATAAAAATTCCATTAGTTAGTAATTAATGATAATGTGATTAAAAATAATAATTATTTATTAATTTAAAATATGACTAAAAAATAAGACAATAAATTATGAATTTTAATTAAATAAAAAGTACAAAAAATAAAATAGGTCACGTATTTAATCCACTACTAATTAAAATTAATTAATTAATTAACTAATTAATTAATTACTATTGTTAAAATCAACCAATAAAAACAAACCACTATCTATTAAAAAAGCAGTGCAAATACAAATATTCAAATAAATTGTTATTACAACAGACACATAATGTAATTTATGTTAATGAGCTTTACACATAAAAACAACTGAGTTATATTATAAATTAGAGATGCAAGCAATATAATCTTATTAATTAATATTTTTAAATTATGATAAGCTTTACACATAAAACAATTAAGTTATATTATAAATTAGAGAAGCAACTAATATTAAAATTATTTATATTAATATTTTTAAATTATAATAGTTATCGTTAATATTTAAATAGAACATAATCGTGCATCCTATGTGCTCTAGAACTCCACTTTATTAAATAAATTCTATTACCTATTAATTAATGATAATGTGATTAAAAATAATTATTAATTATTAATTTAAAATATGACTAAAAAATAAGACAATAATTTATGTATTTTTATTAAATAAAAAATACAAAAAATAAAATAGGTTACTTATTCAATCCATTACTAATTATAATTAATTAATTAATTAATTACTATTGTTAAAATCAACCAATAAAAAAAACTACTATCCATTAAAAAACCAGTGCAAGTACAAATATTCAAATAAATTGTTATTACAATTGAGTTATATTATAAATTAGAGATGCAACCAATATAAAAATTATCTTATTAATATTTTTAAATTATGATAAGCTTTACACATAAAACAACTAAGTTATATTATAAATTTGAGAAGCAACCAATATACATAATACTTATATTAATATTTTCATATTAATATTTTTAGATTATAATAGTTACCATTAATATGTGGTTGAAAGAGGAGAATCTTCTAGAAGCAGAAGATTTGACAAGAAGAAGGTCATTTGCTACGAGTGCAATGAGCCTGGACACTTCAAGAGTGAATGTCCAAAACTTCAGAAGGAGAATCCCAAGAAGAAGTTTCATAAGAAGAAAGCTCTTATGGCAACATGGGATGATTCGGATTCATTAGAATCAGAATCAGACTCTGAAGGCGAGCAGGCAAACATTGCACTGATGGCCACAGTTGACGATGGATCAGAATCTGCATCAGAATCAGAATCAGATTCTGAAGAGGTATTTTCTGAACTATCTAGAGAAGAGCTAGTTTCCAGTTTAACAGAACTTCTGGAACTAAAGGCTCATCTTAATATCAAATACAAAAAGCTGAAAAAGCTATTTGATTTTGATACTAAGAAGCTGGAAGTGGAAAATTCTGAACTGAATGAAAACGGTTTAAAATTATCCAAAGATGTTGGATCTCCTTCTGATTCAGAGAAGTCCATTCCTAGCCTGAATCATATTCTGAAAGAATATGACTTGAGCTTTAGAAAGTTCTTATCAAGAAGCACTGGCAAAAGTCATTTTGCTTCTATGATATATGCTGTCTCTGGAAACAAAAGAGTTGGCATTGGCTATGAGGGTGAAACCCCATACAAACTTGAACCCGTGGATGATATGAAAATCACATACAAGCCATTGTATGATCAGTTCAAGTACGGCCACTCTCATGATATTAGGCTCACATCACATGCCAAAAGCTTTCAAATAGCACACACTAAGAAGCATGTGACACAACCTAGAAAAAATCATGCAGCTCAACCTAAGAATTATCATGCTGTTCCTCCTGTTGTTTATAATTCTAAACCCAAGTTCAATCAGATCTTGAGGAGAACTAACAAGAAATGACCCAAGAAATTGTGGGTACCTAAGGACAAGATAATTTCTATTGCAGATATCCTTGGCAACAAAGAAGACAAAGCACAACATGTCATGGTACCTGGACTCTGGATGCTCGCGGCACATGACGGGAAAAAGGTCTATGTTCCAAGACCTGGTGCTTAAGTCCGCTGGAGAAGTCAAGTTTGGAGGAAATCAGAAGGGCAAGATAATTGGCTCTGGAACCATAAGTACTGGTAACTCTCCTTCCATATCTAATGTACTTCTTGTAGAAGGATTAGCTCATAACTTATTGTCCATAAGTCAATTAAGTGACAATGGTTATGACATAATCTTCAATCAAAAGTCTTGCAAGGCTGTAAGTCAGAAGGATGGCTCAATCCTATTTACAGGCAAGAGAAAGAACAACATTTATAAGATTGATCTTTTTGATCTTAAGAAGCAGAAGGTGACCTGTCTTATGTCTGTTAGTGAAGAGCAATGGGTCTGGCACAGAAGATTAGGACATGCTAGTTTGAGAAAGATTTCTCAGATTAACAAACTAAAGCTGGTCAGAGGGCTCCCAAATCTGAAATACAAATCTGATGCTCTTTGCAAAGCATGTCAGAAGGGCGAGTTCTCCAAACCTGCGTTCAATTCTAAGAATGTTGTCTCTTCCTCTAGGCCGCTAGAACTTCTGCACATTGATCTGTTTGGCCCAGTCAAAACAACATCTGTCAGAGGGAAGAAATATGGATTAATCATCGTAAATGATTATAGCCGCTGGACATGGGTAAAGTTCTTAAAATACAAGGATGAGTATCATCCAGTGTTCTTTGAATTCTGCACTCAGATTCAATCTGAGAAGGAGTGCAAAATCATAAAGGTCAGAAGTGATCATGGTGGCGAATTTGAGAACAGATTCTTTGAGGAGTTCTTCAAAGAAAATGGTATTTCCCATGATTTCTTTTGCCCTAGAACTCCACAACAAAATGGAGTTGTAGAGCGAAAGAATAGGACTCTACAAGAAATGGCCAGAACCATGATCAATGAAACCAATATGGCTAAGCATTTCTGGGCAGAAGCAATAAATACTGCATGTTATATTCAGAATAGAATCTATATAAGACCTATTCTAAATAAGACTCCTTATGAATTGTGGAAGAACATAAAGCCCAACATTTCATATTTTCATCTGTTTGGATGTGTGTGTTTCATTCTGAATACTAAAGATCATCTTGGTAAGTTTGATTCTAAGGCACAAAAATGTTTCCTTCTTGGATATTTTGAACGCTCTAAAGGCTACAGAGTATACAACACTGAAACATTGGTTGTAGAAGAACCAATCAATATCAGATTTGATGATAAGCTTGGTCTTGAAAAGCCAAAGCAGTTTGAGAATTTTGCAGATATAGATATCTCAATCTCAGAAGCTGAAGAACCAAGAAGCAAAGTATTAGAAGCTGAAGATCTCAGAAGCAAAGGATCAGAATATCAAGTTGCTGCATCTTTAGAGAACCTCAGAATTTCTGAAGAGCCAACTATCAGAAGATCTTCAAGACTAACTTCTGCTCACTCAAAAGATGACATTCTTGGAAAGAAAGAAGATCCTATCAGAACCAGATCATTCCTTAAGAACAATGCTTAAGGTCAATTAGGTCTTGTTTCTTTGATCGAGCCAACTTATGTTGATCAAGCTCTAGAAGATCCAGACTGGATAATTGCCATGCAAGAAGAACTAAATCAGTTTACAAGGAATGATGTATGGGATCTGGTTCCTAAACCAAAAGGATTCAACATCATTGGAACCAAACGGGTCTTCAGAAACAAGTTAAGCGAAAAAGGAGAAGTTGTAAGACACAAAGCCATACTGGTTGCTCAGGGCTATAGTCAGCAAGAAGGGATTGACTATACAGAAACCTTTGCACTAGTGGCCAGGTTAGAATCTATTCGCTTATTGATTTCTTTCGCTACTCAACATAACATCACTCTATATCAGATGGATGTTAAGAGTGCCTTCTTAAATGGTTATATAGATGAAGAAGTCTATGTCCACCAACCTCCTGGTTTTGAATACTCTAAGTCTCCAGAACATGTTTTCAAACTAAAGAAATCATTGTATGGATTGAAGCAAGCTCCTAGAGCTTGGTATGAAAGATTAAGTTCTTTCCTTCTGAACAATGGTTTCACTTTAGGACAAGTGGATACGACTCTCTTCTGTTAAACATTTAGGAAAGATATTTTAATTTGTCAAATTTATGTCGATGATATTATCTTTGGAACCTCTAATGCTACACTTGGAAAGGAGTTTGCTAAGTCTATGCAAGCTGAGTTCGAGATGAGCATAATGGGAGAACTCAAGTATTTTCTTGGGATTCAAATCAATCAAACTTCTGATGGAACATATGTTCATCAAACGAAGTATGTGAAGGAACTTCTGAAGAAGTTCAAACTCTCTGAAAGCAAAGAAGCCAAAACTCCTATGCATCCTACGTGTATCCTAGGTAAGGATGAGGTAAGTAAGAAGGTAGATAAGAAGCTTTACAGAGGTATGAATGTATCTCTTTTATATCTTACTGCTTCTAGACCTGACATTCTATTCAGTGTTTGTTTGTGTGCAAGATTTCAATCAGATCCTAGAGAATCTCACTTAACAGTTGTTAAGAGAATTCTGAGGTATCTGAAAGGTACTACTAATGTTGGTTTAGTCTACAGAAGATCTGAAGAATATAACTTAGTAGGTTATTGTGATGCTGACTGTGTTGGAGATAGAGTTGAAAGAAAAAGTACTTCTGGAAGTTGTGAATTTCTTGGAAGTCACCTGATCTCCTGGTACAGCAAGAAGCAGGCTACCATTTCCCTCTCAACAACAAAAGCATAATATGTTGCTGCTGCTAGTTGTAGCACACAGATGCTCTAGATGAAGAGTCAGTTAGAAGATTATCAGATATATGAGAGTAACATTCCTATCTTCTGTAATAATACTTCTGCTATATGTTTATCTAAGAATCCAATCTTACATTCCAATGCTAAACATATTGAGATTAAACATCATTTCATTAGGGACTATGTTCAAAAGGGTGTTCTTTCTTAAAACTTTGTTGATACAGACCATCAATGGGCTGATATCTTTACAAAACCCCTTGCTGAAGATAGGTTTAAGTTCATTCTGAAAAATATCAGTATGGATTTATGCTCAGAATGAGAAGATGAGAAGTTCTTACGTATGGATAAGTTCTGAAATGTGTTTGGATTATCTTCTTATAAGAAGTTTTGATAGTAATCATTTAGAAGTTCTAATTTTGTTATTACTAACATTTCATTATCTAAGTTGATTCAAAATCTCTTTTGAAGTAAAACAGCCGTCACCAGTTGTTCTAGATGATGGACACGTGTTCACTCTATTTGGACAGACATGCGTGCAGTTGAGGAGACGCCACCCTAGGTAACTGTGCAAATCATTTCAAATTTCACATTATCTCTCATAACGTCATCTCTCATTAAATTCTATTGATTCCATATTTTCTGTAATCATATTCATTCAAACAAATATTGCATTTCATTTCAAATTCGTCCCTTTATATACTCATCTCCACATTCATTTCATCTTTTTACATTCTCTCTCTTCATTCATCTCTCTCGCTCTCTTTCATTGTTTGCATAAACCCTAGTTCTAAACCGTATCTCAGAAAATCTTCATGCTTTCTTCATCAAGTTCTTCAAGAGAAGAAATTTCTTCTGCTCATCTTGCTCATCACAAGTATGGTTACGCTCCTTTGAAGACATGCTCTATTCTTTCAACTGAACTGGAAGTTCTTTGTGAATCTTCGGTAGACTTTGAAAATCTAAGGATACATGGTTTCAATACTAATGCTGAGACAATGGCACAAGGTTGGTCAAACTACCTTGAAAGATTGGTTGGACCAATATATCCTACTCTAGTAAAGGATTTCTAGGTTCATGCAACGGTTACTCCAACTGCAATCATCTCCTTCGTGTAAGGGCATGAAGTCGTGGTAACTGAGAAGTTAATCAGAAAGTTGTACAATTTGGATGATGAAGAAGGAGGCACAGGTGCTCTTCCTGGTAGAGTTGATTGGACAACAGTTGAAAAAGAAATATCTACTGCCTCTGGTGTTGCATCTCATCAAACTGGTTCATTAAAGCCGTTCTACAAAGTTTGGGCTGAGATTATTCTAGGATCTCTCTGTCATAGAAGGCGATCCTTTACTTCTACTTACATCAATCAGGATCAGAAGTTTGCTCTTTTCGGCATTGAAAAAGGGACTAAAGTTAATATCTCAAACATTCTATTTAAACATTTGAAAACAAATATTGAAGAATCACGAGATGAAGAACGCAAGAAGTTTCCAGAATTCAAGAAGAATGCTATTCCTTTCGCCAGAATGATTTCAGACATTCTGATAGAAAGTGACATGTTGGAACTTCTAAGAACTGTTGGGACGCCCAAGTTCTTTAGTGTCATTCAAGGACATCTTCTGAATGCCTTTGATCTACAAAAAATGCGTCTGGTTGAGAAGGTAACTTCTTTTCCAAGAATATTTCCAGATATTCTGACCAGAAGGATCCCTGTCGAAGGTTTTACTACTTTGTTCAAAGAAGAGCTTGACAAGGCTGTTAAGTGTTATTTGAAGACGTCTGTCATAGCTCAATCTTCTGTGGATCCTGCATGGATTCGAGGAAGAGTTATTCCTTCTCTGGCTGAGTTGCAGAAGAAGGACCAAAAGAAGAAAGAAAAGAGATTAAAAAGAAAGGCTTTAGAAGAAGAAGCCAAGCAAGCTAAGAAGCCGAAGATCACCTATGATCCTCTCAAGGTTAATACCAAAGAATTTCAAGAGAAGCACATCAGGGAAACTTTCCGTGCTTTGAATGCTGCTGGTTCCTCTCAGAGTAAGCCTCCTCCTCTTTCTAAACCTCATAACACCTTCACCATCCCAAACACTATTCAACCACTTCCTTCTACCCTTATCTTCAATCCACAACCTCTAAATGTTTGTCCCCTAACACCTTCTGATATTCCATCTTCATCTGCTCTCAAAGCAAAATCTCCACCTTCTTTAACCCATCCTTTACCAACCAGAGAATCCAACCCTTATTCTCTTCTTTACCCTGACTATAGTTTCACCTTTAACCTCCTGAACCAACCATTCCTGTTGACATTGCTTTGTTCAACATAGAGTTCAGCAAGAGGATTGAAATTATGAGAGCTGCTCATGACTCCAAGCTGGATCATGCTGCTATTTGTGGTTTATGGAATCGTTTTAGAAAGGATTTTCAGAATAATGCTATACACCTCCAGAAGAGATGTGTTGCTGAAGCATCTGGATCTACTGGTTACTTCTTGGATCTTGATGCTGGTAAGTACAGCCATCCTATCAGAAACTAGAGATCTTTGGAAGAGAAGAAGTCTATTAATGAGTTTGAAGAAGAACCATGTCTGGCTATGTTTGTATGGAAGCCACAATATCCGATTCTGATAGGAGATTTTTAGTGTCTCTTCAACTGGCTAAGGATGAATCCTTCTGAAGAAGCACCAGACATGGTCACTCCTGAAGTAGTCTACCCTTCAGAAGTTGCTGCTCCCATTCCTCCAAAGATTATGGCTGAGATTCTTCAAGCTCTAGAGAATGAAGATTCTATGATCCCGGATCCAGAATATGCTGAAGAAGCCTCTGAGTCAGAAGATGATGTTGAGATGGAAGATGATGAGGATCATCCTTCTAAGAAAAGCCCTGTTCAGGAAACTCAAGAAGATGTTCTCACTTTGGATGCTGCTGCTGGTAATGTTATCCCTCTGAATGATAGTTGTGAAGCTTCATCTTCTGAACCCTCTGTTTTGGCGAATGCTATCAAGGCTCTTCAATAGAACGAAGATGTTCTAGCTTCTCGCTTGGATAAGCATGATGAAGCACATGAGGAATTCAGAACCTTCATGAAGAAGCAAGCTGAAAGCACCTCTGAGATTCAAGACCTTCTGGCCAGATTAGTTAATAAGCTAGGCTAGCCGTAGTCCTTTGGTCTTAGTAGTTTTCTCTTGTTCTTGCATCTGTCTTTCTGCATCTTCTTCTGTACCTTCTGATATTTTTTGTTGGATCAATGAAATTTATCTTTTCTCCATATTGTATGTTTTTCATCTGAATCTTTTATTAGATTTTTGATGTTATGACAAAAAGGGGAGAAAATGTGATAATTGATTTGATTTATATTATCAGTTGTTGGGATTAAGTCTCAACATTTCTAATGATATTTGCAAGTTCTATGTCTTTGAGAATATCTTTGCAGGATTGGCATAAGAAGATGTTTTTGGCATTAGAAGCAAATATATGAAGAACATGTGATTGGCCTGAGAAGCAAACACATGAAGAATATGCTATTCAAGATAGAAGCATGTTCTTGAAATTTGAAGCAAGCTTAGTGTTGTGAAGCTTCAAAGATCAGAAGCAAGAAGGAAGAATGTTCTGATATTCTCGTGGCAGAATATGCTCTAACACATTCTTATCCCTCATATGTTCTGATATTCATTCTGTTTAAGAACTAACCAGAGTTGTTGTTCTAATATATGTTATTTCTTAAAAGAATGTTTCTGATTCATTCATGCTCTGACTATTGTCATTTAGTTTGTTATGAAAGATATCAGGATGTAGAGATGCTCTGATGATGCTCTGGTACATTCAACAATGTTCTGATACAATCTAGCATGCAATGTTTCAAGAAAAAATTCAAAGCTCTGAATCTGTCCTATGGAAGCAAGAAGCAAAAGCTTTGAATGTTCTGAAGAATTAAGCTAATGTGAAAGTCTCGACTGAAATAGAAAATACTCAGGGAAGTCTTTTATTTAAAATTCTTCTAGTATTTATTTCAGGGGGAGATTGTTAATCTCAGGGGGAGACATATTCACACTATGTTTATATGCTTATGTAAAGCTCCTAAGATAAGAAATGAGTGATGATCAAAAGAAGCAATTCAAAAATCATCACAAGTGTAGGACGGTTTTGATGAATGCTATCTCTCATGCTGAATATGAGAAGATATCTATCAGGGAAACTGCCTATGACATATATGAGTCACTGAAAATGACTCATGAGGGAAATGCTCAAGTCAAGGAGACCAAATCCATTGCCTTGATCTAGAAATATGAAGCCTTCAAGATGAAGGATGATGAAAATATTGAGAAGATGTTCTCAAGATTTCAAACGTTAATTGTTGGATTATGTAAAGAAGATCATCAGAAGCATGCCCAGAAGATGGGGCCCAATGGTGACTGCATTAAAGATAGCTAAGGATCTAAATGAAGTATCTTTGGAAGAGCTTATCAGCGCTTTAAGAAGCCATGAGATAGAGCTAGATGCAAATGAACCTCAGAAGAAAGGTAAGTCTATTGCATTAAAATCAAATTATAAAAAATGCACTAACGCTTTTCAGGCTGAACAGGAAGATTCTGAAGAATCAGAATAAGAAGAAGAAGATGAACTGTCCATGATCTCCAGAAGGGTAAACCAACACTGGAAGAGCAAGCCAGGGAAGTTCAAGAACTTCAAAAGCTCAAAGAAGCCTGAAAGAGGAGAATCTTCTTGAAGTAGAAGATCTGAAAAGAAGAAGGTCATTTGCTACGTGTGTAATGAGCTTGGACACTTCAAGAGTGAATGTCTAAAATTTCAGAAGGAAAATCCCAAGAAGAAGTTTCATAAGAAGAAAGGTCTTATGGCAACATGGGATGATTCATATTCATCAGAATCAGAATCAGACTCTGAAGGCGAGCAGACAAACATTGCACTGATGGCCACAGTTGATGATGGATCAGAATCTCCATCAGAATCAAAATCAGATTCTGAAAAGGTATTTTCTAAACTATCTAGAGGCCCATAGATCCATTCACTTTTATTTTGTTGATTTTATTTTCTTTTATTTTGAATTTACTTATTTAAGTTCAAGATAAATCAAATAAATCAAAACTTAATTGGTAAAGGATTAAAAGGTGAATCAAAATCAATCTAATATTGGCTATATGGACCAAGGCAACACGTGAAAGAAGTTCATGAAGTAGAATGAGCCAAAATAAGCAAGATTTGATGCAAAATTTCAATCAAATACTTTTCCACTTCCATCTCACTAAAGATTTGATTTCTTTCCAAGTTTCTTGACCTAATCTCCTCTATTATATATACTTAACTCATTCATGTTCCAAGGGAAAAAATTCTGGGAGCTGAAGACTAGGGTTCCAAAAGTTGCATAACTTTCAAAAGTTAGGGCACGAGTGAAGGCTTCTCTCAGCAAGTTCCAGTCGAAACCAAGCACCTAATTCTATTTCTGAGATTCCTAGGAATCGATTCCATTCATTACCCAAATGTGCAAGTGCCCAGAACAGTCTCATCCAATCTCCCATGTCAACCTCACATGATTATAGTGCCCAAGTTTATTTATTTATTTATGTTTTATGCTTTTTGTTCCCTTTTTGTTTTTGTTTTTTTCTCATTTAATTATTTTATTTTCTAAAAACATAAAAACCTATTTTAAACAAATTAACTTTTTTAGTTTAGTTAAGTTAATTAGTTTTTTAATTAATAGGATAATTATATTAAATAGTTTTAATAGAATAATTGAATCAATATGTTTTATTTAGGATAATAAATTAATTTAGGGTTTAATTTAATTAAATTAGGATTTAGGTTTTTTACTATATTAATTTTGGTATAATTTTAAACCTTAATCATGATTAATTTTGGATGGATAAAGTACAAGGGTTTGTGGATAAAGTACAAGGGTTTGTGATTTTGACAGAAAATGAAAACGCAGTAGAATTTGGAAATCATAGCCGCATGAATTGAAAAATACGTATATAGGAGGAAAATGGTGGCTGGTGGAGAACACTCGTAGAATTTGAGTGAGGCCGGTTCTTGTAACCGTCATAGGATATAAAATGTGAGTTGTACCTTCCACTAAAATGATTCTATATATTTTGTGTTAATATAACAAGAAAACAAACGACAGTTGGCTCTTACATCCGCGAAAACTATCGTCGATAAAGGATTAAGATAGTTTTTTGGTAAGTGTCACAACTCATGTGTTGTAAATCCCATTTTTTACTTTTAGTGTAAAATACCTATTTTCTAATTGTGTTTGTACATAATAAAAATATTTTGCAATAGAAAATTTGAAAAATGGCATAGAAAGATATTTTAACAAAAATTTACACCATGTAAAGTGTTTTTATTAGGAATGTTCGTGTTACACTTAGTAAAAATATTGAACTGAAATGAACTAAACTATAATAGAAATTTACTAAATGTAAACTAAACTGTTTCAATTTGCTTAGAATTGAAGCATTCCAAAACTATTGGTTTGGTATATCGTTTAGAAATTTCAAATCATACTAAACTGTTATAAGACAATTTTTTCAAATCAAATCATTTATTAAAGAACCAAAATATTAAACTACTTTTAAATTTTTTTGAATAAAAATTTTAAAACGTATTTTTAGTACTTTTCATTTTCAATTTATGTGTGGTTTGATTAAAATTTCGGTTCGGTTCGATTCAGTTCTGGTAGAATTCTAAAACTGTTTCGTGCAATATGATTTTATTTACTAACTAAACATAACGATTCAAACTATGCTTGGTTAAAATAAAGCTTCACCATTTGACCATCACAACATTCTTGTTAAAAATACACCATTATAGAGTGTGGTCAAACATCTGAATTAAGAATGATTTCTAGATAGGTCTTCAGTGCATCATGAACGAGGGTTTAACGCCATAGAATCTCCGTAACAAATGGATTAATTACAAGAATCTTCAGTTAAAAAATAATTTCACTCTAATTTGTAGACAAGGTAACTAGTGTGTAATAGGCTCGCTAATCAGGATCATCGATTTCAGTTTTTGGTGGTAGAAAATATCTCATTTCATTAAAGACAATGATGAATTAGAGTATCAAATTATCTACTTTCGTAATTTTAGTCATTGAGGACTAGAGACAGATGTAAGGTAGGCCATTATAGGATTTGATTTTTTTTTCCTTTTTTTTTTGTTATTTTATAAATAGGAACCGAGGGAATATATATTAGAATTTTTTAGTTCAATTATAAAAAAATTTAAATAAAAAAATTCAATAATAACAAAAATTAATGATAAAAATCTTCAAAAGCATTTCATTTCAAAGGTTTGACAAATGTCTCCCATAACTATACCTCAGAAAAAGTTAAAGTACAAAGTTATTAATAGTAAAAGATATTTAAATTGAAATAAAATAAATTTTATTTATATATCGGATTCGGTTAGATTATCATATTCAATCAAACATAAGTTATTCCAACCATTGAAATAAAAGCCAGGCAATTTTTAAATATAAAGATAATAGACTTTAATTATAATATTGATCATTTTCATATACTTCATGATTACATTATGATATGGGTATCTAAAAACTACTTTTTATGATACAATAATAACTACATGTAAACAAACTAATGATTTAATTTTCAAACGAATGAAGGTTTTTCTTATAATTAATTACTTCGGTAGAATCTGACATTCTTTCAACACAACCAAGCTCCACCTTCATTTGTGTACATAAATTAAAGTAGACTAGTTCATGATCTAAGTTTTGGAAGAATTTTTCGCCATTCATTCCCACGCCAGTAGGAAACAATTTGGGACCAAGTTCAATAACAAAAAGTTTAGTCCAAGATTCTTTCACCCCGATTTCTCCTAAAATTGATATGTGAAAGGTAGTTTTATCATGGTACTCGTACCCAGTAAAACAAGCAACAGATCCATTTAGCATCAACAACCTTCTAGCCACCACATATTTGTCTTTGTCTTCGAAAATTATGTCTAATGGTATGAATGTTTTAATATACACCTCATTGCTCAAATAAAATGAAACCAAGTAATATTCACCATTATCAAAGCAATGGTAAAGCCAGTGACATATTCCATCCATGTAGAGTCCATTATTGTCCCAAAAGCAATAAGGACAATCAATATCAATTTTCCTCCATAAGTTACGTCGTAGACTATAAATCTCCCATACGGGATAACAAGCTATTTCTCTTGGATAATGTGCTTTCCTAATAATCTTATAGTCGTCATTAACAGGATCATAGCCAAAAATAATTGGCATGAAATGGCCATAAGGCCGCACAGAGTAAATAGAGCTGTAAGGAAGCACTTTGAATTCATTAGTAGTTGGATTCCACAATACAATATCTTCGGATGAGTTGATGGATTGAAGAAAGAAAATTCCAGTGATACTACCGGAATACAAAATTTGAAATTGATCTTTAAATGGATTTGGAAAGTCTAATTTGACTCTATTTTGATACCTCTCACCAGAAAGTAAATTCAAAGAGACACAAGTTGTAGCATAATCAGACTCATACACATACTTGTGTTGTAGGAGGAGGGAAGTATCGTTGTAGTAAGAGTGAGGAATAAATAAAAAATCAGTGCGGAACTTGTTCATGAAAGTGGGGTTTTCAAATAAAACAAACCATGTTTTGTGTACGCACGTAAATCGCTTCAAATATTTTAAAGGGAGTTTTGATAGAATACAAAATACAAGATTATCTGGTACGTAACTCCTTACCTTTTCATTCATACATTTCTCCATCATCAACAAATAAGGTTTGGAGATCTTAAAGATTTTCTGGATATTTATGAGGGTTTGAAGGTCTTCAAGAATATATGGAGATCTTGAATATTTTTTGGGTGTTTGTGGGCATGTGAGTACGAAGGTTTGAAGATATTGAAGATTTTCTGGGTTATGTGATGGGTACGAAGTGAGATGCAAGAGGAGGAAAGAATGTCTTGTGAGAAAAAGTAAAATGGCGAATGAGAAAAAAATAATGTAGACCAAGTCATAAATAAGAGTTGATATAAATAATAAGGATTCTACTTTCCTCATTTATCACATTAAAATCGAACCATTTAAAAGAAAATAAGAGATTTTATCTTCTTTTTTTCTCATTTTATTAATATTAATAATAAGGATTCTACATTTCCCCATTTATAACATAATTTGTTAATATATATATATATATATATATATATATATATATATATATATATATATATATATATATATATATATAATATCTTATTTTTTCTTGAATGATTCTATTTTTCTTTATTCTCTTGGTATATTTTCTTCTCCCTTTTATAGCTGTTTATGTAACATTATATTATTTAGGCTTAAATACAGTTTTGCCCCCCAAATTTCTCAATTGTTTGATTTTAGTCTCCCATGTTACAATTGTTTGATTTTTGGTCTCCAAATTATGTAATTGCTTTATTTTGGCCCTTCAAGTTTCAATTGCTTGATTTTGGTCCCTTAAGTTTATCCCTTGTTGCATTTGATAGTCCACTAATGAGATGTAGACTAATTTTTTTTTTTTTTGCTTTTCCCTTTTCTTTTCTTTTTTTTTTTTAATTTTTCTTCTCTACAATTTAATTTTTCTTCTGTTTTTAATAGTTAGACTTTGAAAATAATATTTAAAATATCTTAAATATTTCATTCAACTTATGCGTAATAACAAATTATTTTAACAAAATAAAATAGACCACTACCTAATTAAAATAAGAATTTTTTTGGCCAATAGCTCCATAATGGTTAAGCAAAAGTCTCAAAATTTAGCAATCCTATTAGTAATATAGAATTTTAATTTTGTACAAGAGATATTGCATGTTTGTCCGTATATTCTAAATTGAATAAAATATTTAAATATTTCATTTAAAGTTTAACTATAAAAAAGAGAAGAAAAATAAAATTGTAGAGAAGAAAATTTATAAAAAATAAAAGAAAAGAAAAAACAAAAAACAAAAAAACAAAAAATCAGTCTACATGTTTTTAGGGAAATATCAAATGCAAAGGGGGACAAACTTAAAGGGCCAAAATCAAGGCATTGAAACTTGGGGGGCCAAAATCAAACGATTATAAAACTAGATGGACCAAAATCAAACAATTAAAACATAGGGACCAAAATCAAATAATTGAGAAATTTTGGGGACTAAAACTACATTTAAAAAATTTTGTATACAAACTTTAAATAATAACTAACATTAATAATTCAGATTATTTATTTATCTCATTCTTTTAGTAATTTATTTATACATTCACAATATTAGACTTTATTTTACAACCTATTTCATTTAATCGAAAATAAATGAAAGAAATAAAAAGAGAGGAAAAGATAAAATATCTTATTTTCTCTAGAATGGTTTTATTTTTATTTATTTTTTTAATATATTTTCTTCTCATTTTATAACTTTATGTATTATTATATAAAGAAAAAAAATTTTGTATGCAAATTTCAAATAATAAGTAAAATTAATAATTTGCATTCTTCATTTCCTTATTTATCTCATTCCTTTAGTAATTTATTTATGCATTCACTGTATTAGACTTTATTTTTCAATCTATTTCACTTAAATAGAAATAAATAAAAGAAAAAAAATAACTATCTTTTTTAAAGGTTCTATTTTTCTATTGAGTGAATATCAATTTTTATCAAATGAGATATTTTTCTTCTAAAAGTCAAATGATATTTTACTTAAAGAACTTTCCTTTTTTTCCTTCTAATAAACTAAAAGTAAAGTATAGGAACTCTTATATTAGAAGAGACAATAATTCGCCATATCTTCACTTGTCTTTTAGTATTTGTCTTTTATACAGGGTGTATTTTACTATTTATTTATTAATTTGAAATAACACATGGTTATTATGAGAAATGAGAACAATGAATCACGACCATTAAATTTTGATTTTGTTGATTTTAATGAACTGGATTGGTTTCTCTTTCTATAATCCTTAATATTTATTTTAAATCAACATAGAAAGAGAAACCATTCCAATCCATTAAAATCAACAAAATCAAAATTTAATGGTCGTGATTCATTGTTCTCATTTCTCATAATAACCAAGTGTTCTCACTTGAGTCGTCCCATATATATCTATATAAAAATATATAATCTCTTTATATATAATTTTTATACTTCTTGTTTAAAGCCCAAGATTAATGCAGACCTTGCTGAGGAAATTTCAGATGTGAAATCTTGACTCTACTAAGGAGAAGACTGAATGGAGATTGAAGATATGGGTGACAAAGATTGTCCATGTCTCTCATTCCAAAAGGTGAAATCAATACTGAGATTGAGACATTCTTAGCTTGTTTGGAGTCTGGTTTAAAGAATAGAAGAATCTCACAAGGGTAAGCTAAAAGGTGACTAAAGACCTGTTCCTATGTTTATAAGAAACCTGATGGGTCCTTGTATACAAGCTCAAGAGAAACTGTGAACATGCTTTTAAGAAGCCTGTGGGTCCTTGTATTGTAAGCCCAAGAGGAGGCTAATCGAGGGTTATCGACGGTCCTTGTTATAGCACAAGAGAAAGCTATGTTGGCTTTGAACTTAGTTTGGCTCTAAGCAAATAGGTCAGAGGTTTCACCGGGAATAATTCCTCTTGGATGGATGTGCCCTATTTTTGTTCTAAGGGTTTTCAAGATGTTTCACTGGGAATAATTCATCTTGTGTCAAGAAACTATGGAAATCTAATTAGGAGCCTTCACCGGGAAGACATTCTCAATCCTAGGTCATAGTCCTATAATATATATATATATATATATATATATAAGTTTATTTGTCCTAAGGTTTATCTCAGACGGAGTTCTAAACAGTGTATATACAGTTTATATTTGACAGTAATTTAAATGAAAGCTGTAAATTGAAAGTTATAAAGCCTAACCTGGATGAAGAGGAGGCCTTTGAAAGATGTATGTACAAAAAGGGGATTGGGACTTAGACTCAAGTAGAGGCCCATGTGAAATGGATTTGAAATTGAAGTTGTTTTGAAAAAAGATTGAAAGTTGATTGAAAACAGTTGAATTGTTTATTATTTTGAAACTAGAACAAGTGAAGATGGACACTAGGTCGCATAGGTATATGAAGATTTTCACCGAGAATAATGCCCTTCAATACCGAGAAGAAGTTTTTGAAAACAGATGAGGAGTTTGTTTAAAAAACAGATTGGAAGATAAAAATAAAAAGGGATGGGACTTACACTCTTTAATATTCAAGAGGCCCTAAAGATTTATTTACTGTTTGTGAAAAACAGTTGAATGATTTGAAAATGAGCATCTTTAGAGAATGGCATGCCATGGGCATCTTCATCTTCAACCTATCATCACTAAAGAATTTGAAATTCTATCTCCCTCGTTTCTCAACCAATTGCCATGAAGTAAACATGAAACTCACTCGTTTTTGGACAAGGAACATGATCACGAGCTCATAAATTATTTACTCTGAAAATGGAGGTCGATGGCTATGGTGAAGGAATCTCATCAATGAATTGATGATTGTAAAAGCTTCTTGGTAGCTCAGTGATGCTAACTGAATGTGTAGCAACCTGCCCTAAAATTAACCTTTAGAGTCGCCACCTATTCTACCAAGGCGAATAGGAAACCTTTACACAATTAAGAGATTCAGGATAAGATACTATATTCAGGTCGAGGGAAGGTGTTAGGCACCCTCAACCATTTCCTAAGGCTTGCATTATAAGATCAAGGTTTATGGCAAAAAAATAAAGAAAGGTAGCAGACAGTTAATAGGGTTAAAGGCCAATTATTGACATGATTAGAGTTTGGAGGAGGGAGACTCGCCTTGTTACCAAGTGCCTACGTACCTCCTTATGGAGGATCAAAGTCTACATAGTTCGGGATAAGGGTTGTACGCCTTTTTAAATTTGATCTGATATGGTTTGAAGGCTTTTGAGTTGCCTTATCGTAGTTGTGATAAATCGCAGTTTTGAAAAAGGTTTGGGAAGTGTTTTAAGGTTGCGGGCAGCGAATGAAATGTGTTTTAATAAAGTTATTTTTACCATCAACTCTCATAACCGATAGATTCAATTACTACACGATGACGGGTTAATTTGTATTTTTTATTATCTCTTGCCTAATGCGACCAATAAATTTAGTCGGGTCGAGAAGGGAAATCAAACAAAGGTAAATATCAAGTAATATTAATGAATTAAATAAATAAAAATTAAATCAATTAAGTTTCATCCCTCGTCAATGCGATTAATAATCATAATCGGATCGAGGAGAAAATAATTATATATAAACAATTAAAAATTATTATTAATTTTATAATTATTATTTTTTATGTGACAAGGGGGGTGTATTTTAATTTTAATAGCCAAATTAGGGGGGTGTTATTAGTTAAAAGCCTAATCCATTAAAGGAAGCTGAGTGATTTAGTGTGATATTCGTGAGGGTTCATGGTATGGTCACTCAACTAGGTGCGTTGGATCCATATGGGTGATGAATTAATGGCTAGATCTAGAAGACGCATGGTAGAACCTAGCGATGCAGGCACATGGGATCAGGGATGGATAATTTGTATAAAAAATAAGGTGAGGGCCAGGGATCGAACCCTGGATGTAACACCCGTATAATTTTAATATTAATTTAATTGGAAAATTGAATTAATAGTTAGAATTATTGAGGATTTTGTGAAAAATAATGGTTTATGGCATTTGGGTCATGTGAGGAAATAGTAAAAGAAGGGGGTGTAATATAGTAATCATTTTACTAATTTTATTATTATTTTTCATAAAATAATTGGAATTGGGAAAAAAAGAAAGAACGTGAAAGAACAGAGTTTTGGAAACGAAGAACGTAAAAAGGAGAACTGAAGAGGGAGAGACCAAAGATTAAGAAATTGTCTAAGGTAAGGGGAGACTCTCCATTTAATCTTTATTATCCTATTATGGATGATAGTATGGATTAGGAGTATTGTTTGGATTAATTGGTGCTATATTTTGGATTTTTTGTTTGTGTTCATCATTTGGATTGGATCTATGGCTGTTAAATCCCTAATAACTGAGAAGAATTAGGGTATGATGAATAAAATCGACTATAGAATCATATACTGTGATTGTTGGGTAAATTCTTGTGCTGTTAAAATGTGAATTTTCTGGTTTTGAGACCCAAATCGCAGGCTATACAGATGAACTCGCGAGGAAGTCGAATGGGTAAGTTGCAGGTTTGGTAAACTGCTGCCCATTTGCATATAATACGCATATGGTACGTGTAGGGAGGGGATGATACGCGTATGATACGCTCCCCAAATGTGCTTCAGATTGCACTTCCTTCTCGTACGCGTATGGTACGCGTATGGCATGTGGCTGGTACGCGTATGCCTGGTTGGTACGCGTATGTGTTTGTTTTGTGTGGAATTTTGGATCCGCTCATACGTGTATGGTGCTTGTGTTTTGGTCTGGAAATGTGATTCTGTCCATACGCGTATGGTACGCGTATGGTGTGTGTTTTTGTGAAATTCGGGCTTTGTTGGTACGCGTATGGCCAGCGTGATTTGCAGATTTTTGTTGTTTTGTGATTTTGAAAGTTCGATGATGAGTAACTTTTAATTTGCTTATCTGTTTGAAAGGATGTTTGATTTATGATGATTAGAATGAGATAAATCGTATGATTAATTGATATATGATTTTATTGAATGACGAAATGTTATATATATATTGAACATACTTGTTAATGAGGCATGATGAAGATGAATGAGTATAGATGATGCTACTCATAGTATGATGATGATAGTATGTTATATATATTGTTTGCATGCATTCATAATCATTGTTGAGGGATGTATCCTAAAGATGAGAGGATTCAGTGAATGGCAAGATTCCCATTGTGTGAAATCTGTGCTGGCAGGGCCGTATCTGGATGATGATAGATCGGTCGGTGGATTTTTCCACTAGTGATGTTGGTACCACATGCATAGTGTCAGTTTCATACATATGCATGATTTTTCTAGTAACATGGTTAATATATGTTATGCGATGACTGGATGTTTATATATGTGAGATGATGATTTGTCTGAATATGAATCAATTGGGTGAATGATATAACTATGATATGTTATTATTTATGATGCAATAACATTGGTTAACTGTGATGAGACTCACCCTTACTTGTTGTCATTTTCAGATTGAGGATAGCGGCGTGACTTGGTGAGGATTAGCTCATAAGTCAATTTAGTTGTCGTGTCGGTGTCATGCTCTGGTAGATGTAACACTGGGAATGCGATGTTTTGAGTTTTGATTATAACTCTATTTGTTTTATGTTGTTCAATTCTAATACGTTAATGATGAATGTGACTTGATGATTTAATTCTGCTGTGTAAACATGATTTTTATCGAACGAGTTATAATTGGATGTTTTCAGTGAATGCATGACATATGCCGAACGTGTGTTTTCTTTTATTTATGAATTGTGGCACCGCTGTACATGTTACTCTGATTAATATTTGTTTAATTGCCGCGGGTTATTAGAGAGGTGTTACAATAGTGGTATCAAAGCATAGTCGGTCGTTGTGACCAGAGTCTTAGTGTCACTCTTTCCTGTGTATGCGACTAATACAAGTTATTTGTCGATACTTTTGTTCTGACTAGTTGTTTGTGGTTTAGAAGAACAATGGCTGTAAGAGGAGGAAGAAGCGACGATGCTATCGCTGATGCTCTGGGCATGATTGTTGGTGTGCTTGGAGGGAATACTTTAGGAGAAGGGATTGGTGCTGAGAGGCAATTGGGGTATTTTCATGGGAACAATCCTCCATTGATCAAAGGCACGCATGATCCTGAAGGTGCTCAGAAATGGCTTAAGGAGATCTAGAGGATTTTCAGAGTCATTGACTGTGCTAAGAATCTCAAGTTGAGCTATGGCACTCACATGTTATTTGAGGAGGCTGATGACTGGTGGATGTCAACCAGAGCTGAACTGGATGCTGGTGGTATAGCAATTTCTTGGGCTATATTTAAAAGGGAATTTCTGAGGAGGTATTTTCCTGAGGATGTTAGGGGCAGAAAGGAAGTTGAATTTCTCGAACTAGTTCAAGGTAGTATGACGGTACCAAAGTATGCTGCCAAGTTTGTGGAACTGGCAAAGTACTATGTGCACTACAATAATGATGAAGCCAGTGAGTTCTCAAAATGTGTCAAGTTTGAGAATGGTCTTCGTGATGAGATCAAGCAAGGTATTAGGTACCAGAGGATTCAGAGGTTTGTTGACCTGGTGGATTATAGCAGGATTTTCGAAGAAGATAACATCAAGCTGAAATCATCTCACTCTCGCGAGTTGGTTGACAGAAAGGGTAAGAAACATATGGATAGAGGTAAGCCATATGGTAGAGGCAAACCTGTTGATTGGAAGAAACCCAGTGGGGGAGATTCCAGTGCTCGTATCAGATGTTATAATTGTGGTGAGATGGGACATCGTAGGAACGAGTGCAAGCTTGAGCAGAAAAAGTGTTACAAATGTGACCAAGTGGGTCATATTGCTGGTGACTGCAAGAAGAGGGTTGTGACTTGTTACAACTGTGGAGAAGAGGGTCACATCAGTCTGAACTATCCTAAGCCAAAGAAGAACCAATCAGGAGGAAAGGTTTTTGCTTTGACCGGGTCAGAGGTTACTCCAGAGGACAAGTTGATTAAAGGTACGTGTTTCATTCATGGCACACCTTTAGTTGCAATTATTGATAATGGAGCAACTCATTCTTTTATTTCTTTGGATTGTGCTGAGAGGTTAAATCTTGAGATATCTGACATAAATGGAAGTATGGTTATTGACACTCCTGCGTCGGGTTCAGTAACTACTTCGTCCACATGCTTGAATTGCCCGGTTGACATTTTTGGTAGAGAATTCGGGATGGACTTAGTGTGCCTTCCGTTGAAACAACTCGATGTAATCCTGGGAATGAACTGGTTGGAATTCAACCGTGTTCATATCAACTATTTTGCGAAGACGGTAATTTTTCTTGAAGAGGTTAGTACTGATGATCTGGAAATGATTGCTAGACAAGTGAATGAAGCTATCGGAGATGGTGAAACAGTGTTTATGTTGTTCGCATTGATGAATTTGAACGAAAAAGTGGCGAGTGGCGAGTTACCTGTGGTATGTGAATTTCCAGAAGTTTTTCCAGAAGACGTGAACGAATTACCACCGGAAAGAGAAGTGGAGTTTTCTATTGATTTGGTTCCGGGAACTAGTCCAGTGTCGATGGCACCGTATCGTATGTCGCCGTCATAATTGGCTGAACTGAAGAAGCAGTTAGAAGAATTGCTTGAGAAGAAATTTATTCGTCCTAGTGTTTCGCCGTGGGGTGCGCCTGTGTTGCTGGTAAAGAAGAAAGAGGGTTCAATGAGCCTATGTGTTATTACAGACAATTGAACAAGGTTACTATCAAGAATGGGTATCCAT
The DNA here is from genome assembly GCF_029867415.1 of Vicia villosa. Classification (NCBI taxonomy): domain Eukaryota; kingdom Viridiplantae; phylum Streptophyta; class Magnoliopsida; order Fabales; family Fabaceae; genus Vicia; species Vicia villosa. Next base: position 97,027,498 of record NC_081184.1, on the reverse strand, counting down.
TGCCGAGGATTGATGATTTGATGGATCAGTTGGTTGGAGCGTGTGTGTTTAGTAAGATTGATCTGAGGTCTGGGTATCATCAGATACATGTGAAAGATGAAGATATTCAGAAGACTGCTTTTAGAACGAGGTATGGACATTACGAGTATTCTGTAATGCCGTTTGGAGTTACTGATGCACCTGGTGTTTTTATGGAATATATGAATAGGATCTTTCACCCTTATCTCGATAAGTTTGGGGTGGTGTTTATAGATGATATCCTGATATATTCTAAGAATGAGGAAGAACATGCAGAACATCTCAGAATTGTGTTAGAGTTGTTGAAAGAGAAGCAACTTTTCGCCAAACTGTCGAAGTGTGAATTATGGTTGGAAGAAGTCATTTTTCTTGGACACGTGATCTCTAAAAATGGTATTGTTGTTGATCCTACAAATATAGAGGCTGTATCTTAGTGGGAAGCGCCGAAGTCAGTGTCAGAGATTCGTAGTTTCCTCGGTTTGGAAGGTTATTACAGTAAGTTTATAGAAGGCTTTTCAAAGTTAGCATTGCCGTTAACTAAATTGAATAGGAAGGGTGAGGCTTTTATTTGGGATGCAAAATGTGAAGAAGGATTCCAAGAGCTGAAGAGGAGGTTGACTAGTGCTCCTATCTTGATTTTTCCGAATCCGACAGAATTGTTTGTGGTCTATTGTGATGCATCGTTGATGGGTTTTAGTGGTGTATTGATGCAGAATCAACAAGTAATCGCTTACGCGTCGAGACAACTCAAAGTACATGAAAGGAATTATCCGACTCATGATTTGGAGTTGGCGGCTGTGGTTTTTGTTTTAAAATTATGGCGACACTATTTGTATGGTTCGAGATTTAAAGTGTTCAGTGATCATAAGAGTTTGAAGTATCTCTTTGATCAGAAAGAGCTGAATATGAGGCAGAGAAGGTGGTTCGAATTTCTGAAAGATTATGATTTTGGTTTGAATTACCATCCGGGTAAAGCAAACGTAGTTGCTGATGCATTGAGTAGGACGACTTTGCATATGTCTATGCTAATGGTGAAGGAATTGGATTTGATTGAACAATTCAGAGACTTGAGTTTGGTGTGTGAAGGTACTCCTATTAGTGTTAAACTGGGTATGTTAAAGTTGACTAGTGGTATTCTTGAAGAGATTAGAGAAGGTCAGAAAGCTGATGTTGAACTGATTGATAAACTGACTTTGATTAACCAAGGCAAGAATGGTGAATTCAGAGTTGACGAGAACGGTATACTGACATTTGGTGACCGAGTTTGTGTTCCTGATATTGCTGAACTTCGAAAACGTATTTTGGAGGAAGGACATCGTAGTGGGTTAAGCATTCATCCTGGTGCTACCAAGATGTATCATGATTTGAAAAGGCTGTTTTGGTGGCCTGGAATGAAGAAAGAAATTGCTGAGTTTGTATATTCTTGTTTGACGTGTCAGAAGTCAAAAATTGAGCATCAGAAACCATTTGGGTTTAGGCAACCGATGTTTATTCCTGAGTGGAAGTGGGATAGAATATCGATGGGTTTTGTTTCAGGTTTACTAAGAACTGTCAAGAATTGTGAAGCTATCTGGGTCGTGGTAGACAGGTTGACGAAGTCTGCACATTTTATACCGGTAAGAATGGATTATCCGATGGAGAAGCTGGCTCAGTTGTATATTGAGAGGATAGTTAGTCTACATGGTATTCCTTCAAGTATCGTGTCATACAGAGATCTAAGGTTTACGTCTAAATTCTGGGAAGGTTAGCAGAATGCTTTGGATACTAAGCTGATATTGAGTTCTGCTTATCATCCGCAGACGGATGGACAGACTGAGAGGATGATTCAGTCGTTAGAGGATTTGTTGCGGGCTTGTGTGTTGGAAAAAGGAGGTACTTGGGATAGTTATCTGCCTTTGATTGAGTTTACCTACAACTATATTTTTCATTCGAGTATCGGTATGGCTCCGTTTGAGGTGTTGTATGGTAGGAGGTGTAGGACGCCGTTGTGTTGGTACGAATCTGGTGAGAGTGCTGTGATTGGTCCGGAAATTGTACAACAGACTATACAGAAGATTAAGATGATTCAAGAGAAGATGAAAGCTTCTCAGAGTCGTCAAAAGAGTTATCATGACAAGAGGAGGAAAGCACTTGAGTTTCAAGAGGGATATAATGTGTTTATGAGAGTTACTTCTATGACGGGGATTGGTCGAGCATTGAAGTCAAAGAAGTTGACTCAGTGTTTTATTGGACCATTCCAAATTTTTGAAAGAGTGCGAGAAGTGGCATATCGTATCGCTTTACCACCGATGCTTGCGAATTTGCATGATGTATTTCATGTGTCTCAGTTGAGGAAATATATTTCAGATCCGTCCCATGTGATCCAAGTAGATGATGTGCAAGTGAAAGACAACTTAACAGTCGAGACTTTACCTATGAGGATTGAAGATCGAAGGCTGAAGCAATTGCGTGGCAAGGAAATAGCTTTAGTCAGAGTAGCTTGGGGAGGGCCTGCTGAGGGAAATGTTACCTGGGAGCTAGAGAGTCAGATAAAGGACTCTTATCCAGAACTTTTTACCTGACGTATGTTTTCGAGGACGAAAACTCTTTTAGTGGGGGAGAGTTGTAACACCCGTATAATTTTAATATTAATTTAATTGGAAAATTGAATTAATAGTTAGAATTATTAAGGATTTTGTGAAAAATAATGGTTTATGGCATTTGGGCCATGTGAGGGAATAGTAAAAGAAGGGGGTGTAATATAGTAATCATTTTACTAATTTTATTATTATTTTTCATAAAACAATTGGATTTGGGAAAAAAAGAAAGAACGTGAAAGAACAGAGTTTTGGAAACGAAGAACGTGAAGGAGAACTGAAGAGGGAGAGATCAAAGATCAAGAAATTGTCTAAGGTAAGGGGAGACTCTCCATTTAATCTTTATTATCGTATTATGGATGATAGTATGGATTAGGAGTATTGTTTGGATTAATTGGTGCTATATTCTGGATTTTCTATTTGTGTTCATCATTTAAATTGGATCTATGGCTGTTCAATCCCTAATAACTGAGTAGAATTAGGGTATGATGAATAAAATCGATTATAGAATCATATACTGTGATTGTTGCGTAAATTCTTGTGCTGTTAAAATGTGAATTTTCTGGTTTTGAGACCTAAATCGCAGGCTGTATAGATGAACTCGCGAGGAAGACGAATGGGTAAGTTGCAAGGTTGGTAAACTGTTGGCCTTTTGCGTATGATACGCGTATGGTACGCGTAGGGAGGGTATGATACGCGTATGATACGCTCTCTAAATGTGCTTCAAATTGCACTTCCTGCTCGTACGCGTATGGTAGGCGTATGGCATGTGGCTGGTACAAGTATGCTAGGCTGGTACGTGTATGTGTTTGTTTTGTGTGGAATTTTGGATCTGCTCATATGCGTATGATACGCGTATGGTGCCTGTGTTTTGGTCTGGAAATGTGATTCAGTCCATACGCGTATGGTACGCGTATGGTGTGTGTTTTTGTGAAATCCAGGCTCTGTTGGTACGCGTATGGCTAGCGTGACTTGCAGATTTTTGCTGTTTTGTGATTTTGAAAGTTCGATGATGAGTAACTTTTAATTTGCTGATCTGTTTGAAAGGATGTTTGATTTATGATGATTAGAATAAGATAAATCGTATGATTAATTAATATATGATTTTATTGAATAATGCAATGTTATATATATTGAACATACTTGTTAATGAGGCATGATGATGATGAATGAGTATAGATGATGCTAATCATAGTATGATGATGATGATAGTATGTTATATATATTGTTTTCATGCATTTATATTCATTGTTGAGGATGTATCCTAAAGATGAGAGGATTCAGTGAAGGGCAAGATTTCCATTGTGTGGAATCTGTGTTGGCAGGGCCGTATCTGGATGATGATAGATCGGCCAGTGGATTTTTCCACTGGTGATGTTGGTACCACATGCATAGTGTCAGTTTCATACATGTGAGATAATGATTATGCGATGACTGAATGTTTATACATGTGAGATAATGATTTTTCTGAATATGAATCAATTGGGTGAATGATATAACTATGATATGGTATTATTTATGATGCAATAACATTGGTTAACTGTGATGAGACTCACCCTTACTTATTGTTATTTTCAGATTGAGGATAGCGGCGTGACTTGGTGAGGATTAGCTCATAAGTCAGTTTGGTTGTCGTGTCGGTGTCATGCTCTGGTAGATGTAACACTGGGAACACGATGTTTTGAGTTTTTATTATAACTCTATTTGTTTTATGTTGTTCAATTCTGATACGTTAATGATGAATGTGACTTGATGATTTAATTCCGATGTGTAAACATGATTTTGATCGAACGAGTTATAATTGGATGTTTTCAGTGAATACATGACATATGCCGAACGTGTGTTTCCTTTTATTTATGAATTGTGGCACCTCTGTACATGTTACTCTGATTAATATTTGTTTAATTTCCGTGGGTTATTAGAAGGGTGTTACACTGGACCCTGGGATTATCAAACGCACGCTTTACCACCCCAACCAATTCACTTAGTTGTTTACAGTTTGGAAAACAAAGATATTATATATTTATTGCCAGCTAACCCCAAAAACAGGCGTGCAAATTTAAATGACCCAATGGTGTGGAGACACCTCATTGTCTTCCCCACAAATCTCCTAAAACCTGCAATTTTTTACCTACGAATCTGCTACAATTTTCTTCGTAGCAAACACACATGGAAAATAATGATTAGCACATGCACGCGTATAAATATTTCGCGACCTATTCACTCCCTTTGTTTTCACCATGCGAATCTAATCATATCATTATTTTAACCTAATTTTACCCCTACGAGAAACCCCCAATTTAAACCCTAAAAGCTTCATTCGGCCTCCAATGGCCGATCACATTAAAATGCACAAAAACTCAATTAATCAATCCAGAAACATCCACAGCAATAAGACAAAGTCAAACACACAATCAAAACGTCATGGATATGCACATATCATGCTAATCGATCAAGAATTTAGAATGACTTACTTTAGCTTATTGGAGGTTGTTCTGGGGGTGTTGACGAAGCGTGGGGATCCAAACACCTTCAGAATGTCTTGAGGAAGCTTCTGCACCCTTCAAATCTTGTTGAATCCTCTTATATCTCAAAAACCGAATATGATTTCTTTGGAGATTTTTTTTTGCATTCTTGCATATGCTTCCTTGCCCAGAATTTTCGTCCCCTAGTCCCTGGCCTTGTATTCAGTACTTATAGGGTACGAATTAGGTCACTTAAAACAATCAAAAATCTTCTTGAATCCAATCTTGCCAAGGCTTGAATATTTGATTTGAAACTTGAATGGGGACTGTCTTTTTTTGCCAAATTTTCTATTAATTCTTTCCCAATCAATACACCACGAAAATATATTGCAATTTTATCATAAATGTGATTGGAATTGATTAATATAATTTCCTTAATCCAATTTTTCATTTTTCTTCCAAATATATCATTTTAAAATCAATTTCTAAATAAAATAAAATGTATAAAATTGATAATTTCGTGGCACATGGTTTGAATACCGTAGATAGCTTGTGGACCAAGATTAATTCTTAAAAGGATAGGCCCAGTTGCAAAAAATTCTAATTTGAACCCCTTTTATTTCACATTTTGCCTCCAAAATCACCCAGCTTTGACAAGGTGTATCTCTCTCAATTTTTAAGCTATGAAGGAGTTCTAGGACTTTTTGGAAACCTCAAGAGGTCCTCTATAAGCCACTTTGGAACATATTTTTCATTTGGGGATTTTATCTTGATGATATGCCTTTTGAAAAAAAAAAGTCTTTGGTTGACTTTTGAAAAGGACCTATAATCTTTTTTGCTATATCCCCCAAATGAAGCATTTCTGGCCTTGGCTTGTGAGTGACAAAGTTGTAGACAAAGTAGGCTTTGAGTGAGGAATTTTTTATGTTCTATGTGAAAGTTATGGTTAGTCAAAGTTGAGTTGACTTTCTCCTATAAAAACCCTAATTTGAATCTTTTTGCATTTGTTCCTTTTTGAGTTTCTATTGATGAATCATGATCAACTTTTGATCAAATGATGGATACATTCTTCCATACTTGATGTTTACCAAAAGTCAGAGGTTTTGACTGTGCTTTAATTATGGTTGACTTTTAAGTCAAACCAGTTAACTGTGAATCATCTGAGCTATTGAACAAATAAACTTTGGAATTGGGCCTTGACTTTTGACATGGAGGTACCTTGGATCATAATAGGTCATGGAGAACTTCATTAGAGGACTTACTTTGCTAATTCCCTGTGGGGAGTACCAAACCCTAGCTTTAGGAGATTCTTGCTTTGGAGAATGTCTTGATGAAACACCTGAGCTTTGAATCATTGTGAATGCAATGTGGAAGGCAAATTATGGGGTATGACAGCTGCCCCTATTTAATCACCTTTGATTGAATGGCGTGAGGATACGCAGTTCTCACGTCTTTGGATCGAAGAGTTATTGAATAATGGAAGACCCCTTGAATTTGCCTTGTACCCGGTGGTGAAGAAAGGAATGCCTTGCTAATGCTTGAGATTTACGTAGCGAGGACTCATAGTTTGCTGCGTAGAAAGTAGTTACCTTGCTATAGTGCTAGCAAGGGTTTGCAGTTTGTAAGTAACCCACTTACTATAGTCATTGTAAGTCGTCGCGGCTGGTATACCCACTCCCTATCGTAGTTTGAGTACGCTCATCGTAGATGGTAGGGCCCACTTACTATAACTCTAGTAAGTCGTCGCGGTCGGCCGTACCTACTTACTATCGTAGTTTCGACAAGTTTATCGTAGATGACGTGGCCCACTCACTATAGCTTTAGTAATTCGTCGCAGTTAGCCATATCTTCTTGTTATCGTAGTTTTAGTAAGCTTATCGTAGATGGTGTGGCCCACTTACTATTGTGCTAGTAAGTCGTCGCAGTTAGCCATTCCTGCTTACTATCGTAGCTGGAGTGAGTTTATCGTAGATGGTATGACCCACTTACTATCGTCCTAGTAAGTCGTCGTAGTCAGTCATACCTACTCACTATCGTAGTTGGAGTAAGCTTATCGCAGATGGTGTTGCCCACTTACTATTATGCTAGTAAGTCGTCGCAGTTAGCCTTACCTGCTTACTATCGTAGTTTTGATTAATCCCAAAAGGGTTACTTTCCATAGCCCTAGCAAGCTCACCTGGACCAATAAGATTCGCTTGCCTCGATGTGGGAAAGTTTACCTGCATAGAAGATTACTTTGCAAATACATTATGCGTATGCTTATGATCTTGTTGTTTGTATGATGTAAACGTATGAATGTTTGCGTGCGAATGTTGTGTGTGTGAGTGTTGGTGTGCCAGTGATGTTTATGTGTATATGAATATGTATGTGTGATGACTTTAACGTTTTATCTCTTTGTCACCCATGGAATTTGTTTTAACCCTTTCAAGCTGTTTGCAAATCCTTGTTCAGATTTTTCTGGGATGATTTAATAGTAACGTCCTCGATAAAAGAGATTGTGGTGGATCAGAATGATCGCAGCGTGGGGCTTATATTGCCTGCCGGAGATGTCATGGTTTCATTCCCATTGCTTTTTGTTGTTGTTTTTTTTGCAAATTTGTAAGTTTCTCATTTAGAGTTCCATGCAAAAGTTTATGAAAATAATTTTATCCTTTGCACATTGAAATGATGAGAAAGCGTAGTATGAACGAAAAAAGAAAGCTTTTATTGATGTTGCTTTAAATTGGCGAATGTACAAAAGTGAGAAAAAGGAAAATGACAAATAGAAATGATAATAATACTGCTGTTGCTGTTTTGCTATCGAGGGTCCCAGTAATCCTTTGATTTCGGAAGTTGGTGATTGCACGACTCTTATCCTTTGCGAATCATCTTGGATTTATGGTTTAGGATCTTCCCTTGGCTAAGCATAGTACTCCTTGATTGCATCTGAATTGATTGGATGTGGTAGCTCATCCCCATCCATGATGGTGAGGACGAGTGCTCCTCCTGAGAACACCATTTTTATGTCATATGGACCTTCGTAGTTGGGTGTCCATTTTCCGCGGGCGTCGAGTCGAGGTAGTAAGATCTTATTGAGGACAAGATCTCCTTCTTTGTATGTTCGAGGACAAACTTTTTTATCGAATGCCCTTTTCATCCTTTTCTGATAGAGTTGCCCGTGGCACAAAGCTGTCAGTCGCTTTTCTTCAACGAGATTAAGCTGATCAAAACGAGTTTTTACCCATTCTGATTCTTCTAACTTTGTGTCAGCCAGGATTCTTAGTGACGAAATTTCTACTTCGATAGGGAGGACTGCTTCCATACCTTAAACCAAAGAGAAGGGTGTTGCCCTTGTAGATGTGCGCACCGAGGTTCTATAACCGTGTAGGGCGAAGGGAAGCATCTCGTGCTAATCTTTGTAAGTCTTCACCATCTTTTGTATTATCTTTTTGATGTTCTTGTTCGCAGCTTCAACAGCGCCGTTCATCTTAGGCCTGTATGGTGAAGAATTGTGGTGTTCAATTTTGAACTCCTCGCACAGCTCCCTCATCATGTTGTTGTTCAGATTCGACCCATTGTCAGTGATGATACTATTTGGAATCCCGTACCGGCATATAATGTTATGCTTGATGATCGGGTGACATCTTGTCTTGTCACGTTGGTGTAGGAAGAAACTTCCACCCATTTGGTGAAATAGTCTATGGCAACCAATATGAATCGGTGTCCATTAGAAGCTTTGGGTTCGATCATCCCTATCATGTCTATCCCCCACATTGCAGATGTCCATGGTGAACTTAATACGTTCAACGGATTTGGCGGTACGTGTACTTTATCAGCGTATATTTGGCATTTGTGACATGTTCTTGCATATTGGAAACAGTCAGCCTCCATTGTTAGCCAGTAGTACCCCGCTCGCAATATTTTTCGCGCCATTGAGTGTCCATTTGCATGAGTTCCGAAGGTCCCTTCGTGTACTTCTCTGATAATGTCTTTGGCTTCGTTTTTATCTACACACCTCAGTAACACCGAGTCGTAATTCCGTTTGTATAATATATTTCAACTTAGGAAGAATTTGGATGCCAACCTTCTTAGTGTCTTTTTGTCAATTGTAGAGGCGCTCTCTGGGTATTCCTGTTTTTCCAGGTACTTCTTGATATCATGGTACCAGGGTTTGTTGTCAGGTTGCTCCTCGATTGTGAGACAATAAGCAGGCTCATCAAAGTGTCTGACTGTTATTTGTGGTTCGTGGTTTGGCCAAGTCACTTTGAACATAGAGGAAAGTGTTGCCAATGCAACGGCCATTTGATTTTCTTCCCTTGGAATATGAGTAAAGGTGATTGTCTCAAACTCAGCCATTAACTCCAGTATAAGGTCTCGATACGGGATTAGCTTTGCATCTCGAGTATCCCACTCTTTATTGACTTGGTGGATTACCACGGCTGAATCCCCATACACATCAAATAGCTTGATCCTTAGATCGATTGCTGCTTCTAACCCCAATATGCATGCTTCGTATTCTGCAATGTTGTTGGTGCAGTCGAAACATAGTCTTGCAGTGAAGGGTATGTGCCTATTGTCAGGAGATGTCAAAACAGCCCCTATACCGTTCCTTAGTGCATTCGAGGCCCCATCGAACATAAGTGTCCATATTGCCCCTGGTTTGGATCCTTCGTCGGGTCCTGGTATTTCGTAATCTCTTATCAACATAATATCTTCGTCAGGAAAGTCGAACTTCTTAGACTGATATTCTTCGATGGGCTGATGGGCTAGATGTTCTGCCAGCACATTCCCTTTTATTGCCTTTTGAGTGACATATTGTATGTCATATTCTGACAGTAACATTTGCCATCTAGCAATTCTTCCCGTTAGAGCCTGTTTTTCGAACACGTATTTCAAAGGATCCATCCTCGATATTAACCATGTGGAATGGTTCAGCATATATTGCCGTAGACGTTTGGAGGCCCATGCTAGGGCACAACATGTCTTTTCCAATGGTGAATACCGAGATTCGCAATCCGTGAATTTCTTGCTGAGGTAATAAATAGCGTGTTCTTTTCTGCCTGTTTCATCTTGTTGCCCCAATACACATCCCATAGACCATTCGAGGACTGTGAGATACATGATTAATGGTCTTCCTGGTACGGGAGGTACAAGTATTGGTGGTTCTTTTAAGTACCTCTTTATAGTTTCAAATGCTACCTGACAGTCGTCATTCCACTTGATCGGCTGATCTTTCCTTAGTAGTTTGAATATGGGCTCACACGTAGCTGTAAGATGTGAGATGAACCTTGAGATGTAGTTCAAACGACCCAAGAACCCACGAACCTCTTTCTCTGTCCTTGGAACAGGCATTTCTTGTATAGCTTTCACTTTGTCAGGATCTACCTCTATGCCTCATTGGCTCACAATCCATCCCAACAGCTTTCCTGACCTTACACCAAATGTACACTTATTTGGGTTCAACCTCAGTTTGAACTTCTTTAAGCGTTCGAACAACTTTTGTAGGTGCGTAATATGTTCCTCTTCAGTATCGGATTTAGCGATCATATCATCCACATAAACCTCGACTTCCTTATGGATCATGTCATGGAACAGTGTGGCCATGGCTCGTTGATATGTTGCCCCTGCATTTCGTAACCCAAAAGGCATTACCTTGTAGCAGAAGGTGCCCCAAGATGTCATGAAGGTTGTTTTCTCCATGTCTTCGGGTGCCATTTTGATTTGATTATTGTTATACCCCAAAATTTGCCCACATCTTTTTCAGAAAGAAGGCAACAGTCTTTTATCTAAAAATTGGGAGTTTCATATACTCTTGGATTTTATTTCACCAATATCCTGATTTTATGAAAACTCGGTTTTTAGAATTTTTCTTATACGGTATTTTGGTTCGCTGTTGAATTTATTCTTACACAAACGCTAATTACTGTTTGTCACTTCACACACGCTGTTTATTTGAGATTTATTTGCAGTTAAATAGTACTGACGCAATTGGTACAGAATTAAATTTTCTGCAGGCGCAAAGTTCGGGGATTCAGATTGTACTGATAGCGAGTAAATTATTATTAATTTTTTGTTTCCCACTAATTTTTGTACTATATTCTATTATTTTCAAAATCTTTTCCTTTCTTTTCAAATCTCTTACTTTCAAAATCAAATCTTAACTTTATTCTATACATCTCTCTTTTCAAACTCTACCATACACTTTCTTTAAAATCCTACTACCACTCAAATTTTCCTTTTTTGTACGGAATCATTTCATTCCCCAACGTCTCTATCCTTCTTTTCACTCTATAAATACCTCTCATTTTTTCCATAAATTCTCACATCAAATTTCAACTCATCTCTCAAATTTCTACATCATATTCATTCCCTCTTCTTCCCCGGCAAAAATGGCAAAATGGATGGGTACGTGTTTTCTTATGGTCATCACCATCGTGGTGATAATCATGTCCTTTTTCTGTCTGCATAGTCCTGAAAAATGCGGACCTGGGTTGTTTACACTCCCAATCATCTATATGTTATTATTTATAGCATGGGTTATTAATCGTCATTTTTAAAGTTTGTCGTATCTTTTGTTTTCAAATAATGTACCGTTTATTTGTCGTACTGTTCATTATATTATGTAATATTTGTACTGTCAGTATTAAATGTCGTACTATTTGTCGTACTGTAGTTTAATTATCCAGGTAATATTTTGTGTGTTTTCTGCCAGTTAAATATTTATTTTTCTGTGCATTAAATATTTTTCAGGGTTATTATCGGTAATTTTGTTCGCAAACAGTATACTTTTATTTATTTATTATGTCTGTGTTTTTCTAACAACTCATGTAAATAAATTTTCACCATTAACACAAAAAAAAAACAAAAAGAAAAAATTAACTTTGACTGTTGAATTTTCACTTTAACTGCTACGTTAATGCCTGAACAGTCAGTTGACAGTCAAACCCGCTGACAGTGCAATTCTCCGTGTTTTGTACCATCAATCAAATCAATATTTTGCATTTCAAAATTACAAGATTTTTGTTCTATAAGTCTTCTGAATATCACATGATTAGCAGAGACTCAGCACTGCACAAAAATCAGGTACGCTTAACTGTCTCTCCTACACGAATAGTCCCTAATTAGGGTTTTTGTTTTTTTTTTCAGGAGAAAAAGTTTTTTGAGACCTCAAATGGATTTCATGGACCTCCATATATCTCAAAGTACCACCTTACAAATGTTCAAACTTCAATTCGCTCAGACGCATAGTCACAGCTCAAACAGTCAACAGACGACCAGTTTGACCGAAAAGTCAACAAACAGTCAAAAATGAAATTTTTTGTCAACATCCATATTTTGTCAAAAGATTCATCATTTGATCAATGGTTGATCATAATTCATCAAGGAAAGATAAAAAATCAACAAAACCCTAAGTTTCAAAATTAGGGTTTTCTCCTAAAAAGTCAATTGAACTTTGACCGGCCATAACTCTCTCCTAGTTCATTCAAAAAATTCCAACCAAAGCTTGTTTTTAAGAAAATTCAATTATCTTTCGAATGAAATTGATCCCATGGTCATTGGATTCACCATTTGAAAAATATGAGCTTAGACATTATAGGTCATTTTCAAAGTCAACAAAAAGTGGTTTTTTGTCAAGGGCCATAACATCAAGATAACTTCTTCAAATGAAAACAAGTTTCCAAAGTGGCTTGTAGAGGACATCTTGAGGTTTCTAAAAAGTACAAGAACTCCTTCATATGATAAAAATTGAGGGATTTATGCCTTGTTGAAGTTGGCTATTTTTTTGGGAAAATGCATGAAATCAACATTGATCAAAAATGTTTTTTTTTTCCAAAAGGGGCCAAGTTTTCATGATCCAAACATGTTCCCAATAATGTTAAGCGCCTCCCACGACCAACCTAAGGCCCGTAACACTTTATTTCTTTTTTGGTTTAATTTTATTACATTTAAGATTAAACTGAAAAAGAAATGGTGCAAGATAATATTATGTAGCTTTGTTCTTAAGCTAGAGCCCTCAAAATTGATTCAACTCTGCCCCAAAGAGATGGTACAGCAGGCCTAGAGCAAGAGGGTGAAGAAAATCAAACCATAGTTGCTTGAATTCAAAGCTTTATATTATTAAAAAAGTCAAAAATTCAACAAAGCTATCAATGCTTCTTAGCTTAGTTTTTAAGCACTCCGTGGCCTATGAATGAAGAGGAATACTTCAGTAAGCAAGGACACACAAAATCATTCCCAAAAGAATAGCCACAAACATAAAAAAAAACTCACAAATATCTAAACACTTGTAATTTTCGTTTCCTTTGTAAAAGCTATTATCAATCAAAAAAGATCTTTTCAATCATCTTCTGAGATCATATAGAGTAAGCATGAACCCTTAATATGGTCCCATGAGAGTCATAACACGTGCTTAGTGTTTTCCATAAACATACATGTATAGCTTTCGTTTTCTATATTAATGTTTGTGTCAACATAATATGATCACTCTAATTCGTTTCTGACACCATTTAGAGGAGATTGAACGTGCTATATGGAAGCCATAAGCCTTGAACCATGGTGTGCCGTATTTGAAGCTCAAAGCTTCAATCTTTTCGTTTTCATATTTAACATGCTCAAATGAAGAAACTAACCCCATATTCATGTTCCGAAGGAAATTTTAAGTGGATCTGGGCTGGTTTTGTTTTTTGTTAATTCCATTTTTGCAGGTTTTAAGTTCATGCAAATTGTGGCGTTTCTGCGAAGCAAATAACGACGGTTTTAACCGCCATAATTTGCATGAAGAAAAAGCTGCATGGGACGAAGGAAGAAGACGACCACACGTCCAAGCGTGGTTCGCTGGTCAGACTTGGTCTCTCTCTCCGCTCGCGTGGCATGGTTTGGCTGGCTGGTCAACATTTCAACTCATTTTTTCTCAATTATCATTGGTCCATGCAGGATATGGTGGGCCCAGTCTGACTTTCGTCACCACACAAATCCAATGATTCTCTCTTTCCAAGACTACCATGTGTCTACCAATCTGAGCCATAGATCTCCACTAAAAACACATCCAACGCACCATATCATGCATGAACATCATACTCCCTCATAGATCAAGCACACTTGATCATTTATTTATATATTTTCTATTTTATTTTATTTTCTTTACAAAATTAATTTAAAATAGTTTAAAAAATCAAAAAAATATAATAAAAATATTTTTAGGTTTATAAAATAATCTATTAATTTTTGACATAAAAATATTTTATTTTTCTTAATAATTAAAATATTTTGCTTAATTAATTAGTATATATTTATATATTTACTTTTTAATTATTTCAACCAATCAAAAAAATCAGAAAATTTTTGTTCTTTTTATTAAATTTAGTTTATATATTATAGACTAATTTTGTACATATTTAGAATATTTTTCTCTTTAAGTTTTAATTATTGGTATAATTATATGTTAATTAACTTAATAATTTCAAAAACAACTTCAAAAAATCCAAAAAAAAATTAGTTTTATTTTAAAATTAATTAACAAGCAATATGAACATATTTTAAACTTAATTTTTAGGTTTAAATTTTATTTCCACCTTTTTCTCATTTTAATTAAATTAATCATGCATTAATCCTAATTAAAATCAATCATCCAAAAAAAAACCAAAAAATATTTCTTTTATCTTATTGCAATTTAAATTCCTAGATAAAGTGTATAGGTTGTCAAAATCATGTAAATATCGTAGTTTACATTTCCCGCACAATCGATGTAATAGCGTAGATTTACTTTCCGTATTTTACATTCCCGCACTTTAAATTCCAGTACATATAAAACTGCGTGTATGTCAAAGATAAAAACTGAAGCGTTAGGTCACTAACTTCAAAGACAAAAATATATGAATCAAAACACAATCACACTTGCACTTCTTAGGGTAATCCCTCTATTAGTCTTTTCAAAAATCAAATTCTACTGTTTCAAATGCAAAGTCGAACTTTTGTTTACTTCTGATAAAAGGAGAATTTTCTAAAGGAAATAGGAAAAGACCTTATAAGCTTAGGGTAGATCTCCTAATTGCTTGCTCAAATCAAAACAACAAATGTCTCATATATCATTGTTTTTCAAAACAAAACTTTCAAAAAAAGACAATACTTGGTATATATCCAAACAAGGATCATTACAAAGTTAAAGTTCTTTTTTTTCAAAAAAAACATCTTTCGAAAGATATAACACTTTGTATACATCCGCACAAGGATCATTACAAAGTCACTGTGGAGTTCCCATCCAAAAATTTTATTTTCTGATGAAGAGTGGAGGTAACAGCCCCAGCAGCGTGAATCCAGGGATGTCCCAATAAGCAAGTGTAAGCTGGTTCATTTTCCATCACTTGGAAATTGATGCAGAAAGTACGAGGACCGACTACAACAGGGAGGTCTACTTCTCCGAACACTGGGCTTTGTGATCCATCGAAGGCTTTAACCACTAGACGAATTGGTCTAACCACTAGGCCTTCCAAAGCTATTTTATCGAGGGCAGCTTTTGGCATCACATTTAGTGACGAACCTGTATCAATCAGAACCCTTGATAGATGAGCTTTCCCACATTGTATAGAGATGTGCAAGGCTTTGTTATGCTCCTTCCCTTGTGGAGGTAGTTCATGATCACTGAACCCCAGACATGCCCCGACTGTGAGATTAGCCACCATTCCATCTAATTGGTTTACAGTGATGTCTTTAGTTACATGGGCAGCATTCAAGATCTTCATCAAGGCATCTCGATGCTTCTCAGAGTGTACCAGTAGCGAGAGGAGCGATATTTTAGATGGTGTTTATTGTAACTGGTCCACCACTCTATAATCACTCTTCTTGATCGATGCTAAGAATTCCCCAACATCCTTATTAGTGGCTTCCTTAACCTTGGGAACGCCTTCTTCAGTTGGTGTTGCAGCAGTCTGATTACTGACTTGTGCCAAGTTTTCATTAGATTGTGTAGTTTTGAATATGCGACCTCTACGAGTCATGCCCCTAGGTCCAATAAGGTTTGACACGGCATTATTGGTGCTAGAATCGTATTCCCAAGGGACTGCTTTCATTTTGTCCATAGGGAATAGAGTTCTGACAGGGATTATCCTAGTGCGCCCTTGTGTGGGTATTATCACTGATGCCTTGGAACAGGGGATAATTAACGGCTTCTTTCCCCCTTGGGTGGGTATTATCAACGACTCGTTTCTTTCTAGCATAGCCATTCCTCTTCCGGATGTTCTTTCAGCTGAATCAGTCCTTGATCCTTGAGCCTCTGCAGAGTGTCCTTAAAATCCTTGTTATATTCTAGGATGAACCCCCTTGCTAGTAGATGCCTCTTAAGGGCATCTATGGGGGAGCTCCATTATTGAACTAACTCTTGCTTAGTAACGACCTCGATTGCATTGACTGTGCCATCATGATGAGGCATGGGATTTGTTTTCACATTAGATTTGTCAAAGGCGATTGACCCTGATTCTATCAAGTCCTGAACCTTGTGTCTGAAAGCCCAACATTTTTCCAATGTGTGTCCGGGGGAATTAGCATGAAATTCACACCTTTCATTAGGGTTGAACCTGGGTGAAGCTTTTCCGGGAAGCGGAGGTGGCATAGGCCTGAGCTCTACCAATAACTCGCTCACCAAATATTTTAGTATTTCACTTCTAGAAGTGGGCAAAGGATCGAATTTCCTTGGAGGACCTTGGAATCTGTTTTGTTGAGGTGGGAATGACATAGGAGGTCTAGATTCTTGGTGCACCACTGCATTGGTCTCCCCTTCCTTCTTTTTAGCGAAAGCTGGGGTGGGCCTCTTTAAGCGATAAGAACTAGATGAGGCTCCTTGTATCTTCCCATTTTTTATTCCGTTTTCGATTCTTTCTCCGATGACTACTAAATCTGAGAATCCTAAGGATACGCTTCCGATCATCTTATCGTAGTATGGTCCTTGCAAAGTACTCATGAACATGTCTACCAGCTCTTTTTCCAACAAAGGCGGTTGGACTCGGGAAGCCATCTCTCGCCATCTTTGGGCATATTCCTTGAATGATTCCTCCTTTTTCTGTGACAAGTTTTGCAACTGCACCCGATTGGGTGCCATATCCAGGTTGTACTTGTATTGTTTTAGGAACGTGTTAGCAAGGTCGTTCCAGCTTCGGATATGTGTCTTTTCCAATTGCATGTACCAGTCGACAGATGCCCCACTTAGACTGTCTTGGAAGAAATGCATCATTAGCTTTTGATCGTGGGCATAAGCAGTCATCTTCCTGACGTACATGCGTAGATGACTTATTGGGCATGTAAGTCCTTTGTATTTTTCAAAGTAAGGTACCTTGAATTTATGGGGAATAGTCAAATCTGGCACCAAGCTCATCTCATAGGTATCTACGTCAAAGACGTCATATCCTTCTACCGCTTTCAGCTTTTCTTCTAGCGCCTTGATTTGTCCGTTATTCCTAGTATTTTCTTCTGAATCCGATTGAGTTTGCTTATACTGGGGTCCTTGTTTTGTTTCATCGACATCCCCATATTGCAAATCCACGTAGTCCTCATCCTTAGGCGGATTGTTAGCAGGGATGCGAATAGTGCGAGGTGCCCCCTCTTTCTGAGTGGTGGGGATGAATCCTTCATGGGAAGCTTCTCCCTCTTCATGGGTTCTGATAACTCTCTTAGAGGAGTGGGCATTTGACTTGTGAAGGTTGAAGCCTCGAACAAATCCTAACAGCGGGTTGCCATCGTTCGGTATTTCTTCATACTGACCCTGAACTTCCTTAGCCTTTTCTTGCTTGTCCATAAGGTCTTTCATGAAGCTTAGCATCCGAGTCATTCCTCCCTCAATCTCCTCCACTGTACCTTTCAATTGGGTCACTTCCTCGCGAAGGGTGGCTTGATTCTACTCTAGTTGTTCCATTGCTTTCTTCTTCTGAGACCGGGTTTGATATGGCGGTGCGGTTGCTTGATTGTCTTCTCCAATGGTGTGACTGGAGATAAAGATAATCTCCCCTTTTAATGCTTTCAAAATAAATATGATATGCATGCTATGAATGTTATGTTTATGTTATGCTCATGTCTTATCCACATAGTATATATATATATATATATATATATTTTTTCTATATTTTTTTTTGTAGTAGAACCTTCTTCTTTTTTTATAACCCTTTTTGGTGAATAATTGCAAAGAAAATGAATAATGCGGAAATAAACACACTTTATTAATTCCAAAATACTTGCAAAGAAATACAATTTAAATTGTTCAATTGTAAAAGGAAATAAACATCAAAAGAAATTAAACTTCCAAAATTAAATTTAAAAAACTATAAATGACTAAGAATGCCTGTGAATATCCTCCTTGAATTTGTCCACCATGTCTCTACAAAGCTCCATGAATTCCTTCACTACTTCGGGAAGGATAATGGGAGAAGACTCCGCTCTTTCCAAACTCTTCAGGATGTCTTAGATTAAGTCATTGCACAAATAGACTAGCTTATCATAATTCTCACGACACCTGTCATACTCTTCAAGCATCTTGGGAACCATACTCACGTGCTCATTAGCCGTAGAAAAAATTGTGTATTGTCATTTCCAATAATCCCCTTCATCCCTTGCAGCCTCATATATCCCTCTTTGCCTTATGAATACTTGCCTAAGTGAAGCCATGGCTTGAAGTGCTCTGTTGTACTCCCCGATGCGCTGTAAAAGTGCTTCTTCCGTAGTCAATCTCCTTGTGCGTTCTTCTTGTTCAGAATTGCGGACTTCTTGAAGATAAAATTTGATATGCCTTATTTCTACCTCTTGATCTTTCATTATGTGCAATTAAATCAAAGTTAGCACTTAGGACTCCTTCAGTTGCACGCTTTCTCTTACTTCTTTGTCTATCATTTTCTTCCTTAGCGGCTTGGAGCTCTTGGCTCTTCTCCTTAAGATCGAGGCGTAGTTGGCTCTTTTCGTTGGAAAGTCGCTGTATGTCAAGCTCTAATTTTTCCTTTTCCTTACGGGACGCCTCTAGGGAAGCCTTGATTCCTTCTATCTCTTCGATGGATAGAGAAACAGGATTAGGAGAATCGGGCTTGTATGTGAGATCCACACCAAAAGGAAGCAAAATCTTTCCAACTCTCTCTTGAACCCATCTAGTGTAAGGTTCCTTAGCAATGACATTCTTCGGCCCATAATTCTTTGTTTGAACATGCTTCCAAGCTTGAATTATTTTCTTTAATGTCCTAGGATTACCTTTCCCATTATCATGCAAAATTAATTCTTCTACTTGTTGTTTGGAAGGCTCACAATGCATAGAATGACCCAATTGGCGCAATGCTAACACAGGGTTATAATTAATACAACCTAAAGTTCCCATTAAAGGCACATTGTTGAATTCTTTACATTTGTAAATAATTCTTTCGGAGTTCAATTTTCTTGCAAACCAAAAGATAGAATCCGCTTTGAGAACCCTTAATTTCTAAGACCATTCATGCCTAGTCAAATCTTTGATCAAATAGTTGGCTTTGTAAAGATGAGAAGTCAACCAAGAGTACAATAAATGAACACAACAGAATATCATCCCACTTTTCTTTTCATATCGATCATGGATGGTATAATAAATATTATCAAGAATAGTAGGAGTTGGATCCTCATTTGAATTCCTGAAGGAGGTGAAAACATGAATAGCAGCATGATCAACATATTCCGCCTTCTTTGGCAACAAAATAACACCAAAAATTAAAAGAGCCAAAAAATGTCCACAAGTGTCTCATTGTTTCTTTTGAGCATAAGACATAGCTTGAGCTTCTAAATAAGTTCTCCGAATCCCATGTACATTACCATCAGTCTTATAATTAGGTTCTAAATCCGCAGCGGGCACTTCTAAGGCTTTGGTCAAATCAGAAATCTCAACTTTCTTTCCAGCACCTGTATAAAATTCTTTTTTAATCCTCGAGAACCCAAGCATAGTATCCATCTCTTCCAAGGTAGAAGCTAACTAAAAATCATGAAACGTGAAACACCTAAGCGTAGGATCATAGAACTGAATCAAAGCGGTGATGGCTTCTTCTTGAACCTTAACCTTGAGAAAATCCAGAATATCACCATAACGGCCCACAAACCTGTTCAAACCATTTGATGACATTTTATCTCTGATTATCCTCAGTTTCTTGATATCGGGGACTGAGACAACAAGGTGGACAATATGCTTCTTATCACTCATTTTCTTGAATATTCACCAAAAGAATTGTTATTTTTTATTCTCTTTTTTCCCTTTTTTTTTACCTGTGGATAAGACATGATAAATAAATAAAAATATGCATATGATAAAATGATGCATGCAAACAAATATACACATAAAAAACAAAAATAAGAACAATAATAATAATCATATATTTAGCACATAATCACATAGACCCTAGGTTCATAGGTTCGACGTAGCGGCTCTGTCATACACCAAATTTGTCCTACCCTTATTTAACTGGCTTATAATTCATACACATACATCATTTAGGTCATGGCCCAATTCGTGCATTCATATCATGGTTACTGTTTCAAAAAGGAGCTTCTGGCACAAAGAACTTCTAATTAAATTTAAAGATCTGAGGTCTGGTGTTATGATATTATTCTTCCGAGAGCACTCTTGAATCAAGGTTTCCTCACCTTCAAGTCAGAGTGTTGTTTGGAAAATACAAACTTAATGTTCATCTAATTATTCCAAATCAGGGATTGTTGACCAAAGTCAACACATTTGACCAAGGTCTTTACAAGTTTGCAGTTGCGCAAATCCATGTTCTAAAGCAATTTAGAACGAGTTCAAGGCTTTATTTTTCAATCATCTCAACATCAATATTATTTCATCCCATTCTATCTTTACAATGACACTGATTTTGGATCATTTGGAAACCTATGGCTAGAGATTCATGCATGCAAAGTGGTCATGTGGACAAGTCTAAGGGAATAGAATATTGTCGCAACACATATGGTCATGAGCAACATCTGTAGCTTACTCCAATAAACCAAGGCAAGAACTGCATGTGAAAAGCTCATGAGAGACTTACCATATACATCTAAGCCTGCTCATTAAGTTTAGAGAGGTGATACACTGCACTACTCCATACAACACACCTCCATGCAACCTCACTCACCATATAAATACCAAAATCTCTTCATAGCTCAGATTCCACGCTTCACTTTTCTCAGTTTCACAAACATACACTTCATTTTTCTTTCTCCACTTTCTCAAAACTCTCTCGGCTCTCTCTCTCTTTCTCTCTCTTCATACACCTTCCAATAGTTTGTTACATTTGGTAACAAACTCTAAACCTCCATAGCCTTCAACCTCCTTCACCACCATAACCACCGCTCTCCTCCACCTTCATCACCACTCTCCAACCACCACCACATCTTCAACCAACTATCATCACCTCCGTAAACCTTCGGTCACCACCACCAACTACTTCCATCCATTATCTTCTTCAATTCAAGCTCCGTGTTCATGTGCAATGGCGTGGATATGAGCAAGATCCAGTCTCCATTTCAACACATTTTCAATCTCTGAGTTCACTTCTCGCGGATTTGAAGTAAGTCCGAGGCTCATCACCATTATCACGTTCAAGATCGGAGCACGAGGAGCAAACATTTTTCGAAGATTCTGATCAAGACTCGCTTTAGGTAAGATTTCACTTCCTTTACGTTAAAGAAGCATGTGATATCATCAGCATCATCGCATATTCAAACTACTCGCATATATTTGAATGATTCAGATTTTAGATCTCTTTACGTGTGTGTTGTTATTGGTTGTTTCGTAACGTTTATTGGTAGATTCATGTTCAATGCATAGAAATGAGGTGATTGACGGTGTTCATGTGTACTCTTGGTGAGTTTGTTTATGTTAGGGTTTTAGAAATATTTTCGGCTTGTGTGTTGGAGGAAATATCATGGAAAAGTAATGACGGATTCGAACTCAGTGATGTAAACCGAGGGGACCGATGGTCCTCTTTCTTATTTCTGGGCGGAAACGGGAAAGCTCCGGCGAGGAGCGACGAGGAAGACGACCGGAGAGGGCATCGCCGGCGTCTGTGTTGTGTTGATGCTTGCCCTTCAGATGCATGCATGTCACGCTATCATAGGCCCATTTTCCCACTTCTTGTATGGCTTTTGTCTTATCTGTATGATTGGCTTGCACGAAGATGATCCCTTATTGGCCAGCAGTGTTATGTGTCTTTATCCCACTTAATCTCACTTTGACCTATTGATTCCAATGCAGTCCATGTCACGTTATTTTTATTATTTTGATAGCCATATGCATAAAAAAAATTTACATGCTGAGACATAAGTGAAATAAAATGACATAGTGTTGACTAGTGTGATTGGGCTACGAGTTTGGGCCTCGCCCTGTTTTCTGAATTGCACCTTTGCTTTGCTAGTGCACCACCACACAATGGACTTGGGCCTGGAGCTTATTAGTTCCCAGACCCCCTGTTTGGGCCTAGTTCATGCCTCTTAATACATTTTAGTCCATTTAGAAACTACTGTTACACCCCCCGCAGTTAAAATTTGGTTTTCAGTTTAATTTTTTTTTCTTTTAACCTTTCCTTCATAAAATCCAATTTTAATTCAAACAAAATTACATAAAAATTGTTCATGGGTATTTTAGGGTATGCAAATAATTGTCATGATTTTTGTTAATTTTTCTCATTTGTTTTAATCCTTTTAATAAATATTTGTCTTCACAATATGTTTGAATTTCCCTTGTTTAACACTTCTTTGTAAATAACTTGTTAATAGACTTAGGAATTAATTTTAGTCTCATTTTTTTCATTGATTTAATTGATATATGTGTGTTTATGAATGCCAATTTGTTTGCTATAGCTCTCAATCTTATTTGTCATATATTGATTTCTTTTTACCTACTCCATATATAGTTTTCTTCCTTTAATAAAATGTATAGTTCTTTTATTATTTTGATTCCCTTATATAGACAACTTAGATTAGAATTAAGAATTAGTTCCCTTCTTTCATTCCTATTTCTTTTCCAACTTTTAAAATACTTAATAAATAAAAGAGGCGAATCACACGTTATTAATAGTGAGAGAGAAATGAGTGGGATTTATTCCCTAATATTTTTCTCAATCACTTAGTGGGAGAGAAATGAGTGGGATTCATTCCCTAATTTGTTTCTCGATCACTATATAATGGAAGAGAGATGAGTGGGATTCATTCCCTAATCTATTTCTCTACCATTATACACTTTTATGTGATTCAAATCGCAAACAAATTCCCCTTAAAAAATTACCCAACCAAAAACACACTTAAAACACCTAACAATGGTTCAAATTTAAAACAAAGTAGACAAAGTGGTGAGTGGCCCGGTATTGGGAACTGTTCATCACTTATCTACCCTAAAAGACACAAACCAAATGCCCTCTCTCTCTCTCTCTCTCTCTCTCTTCTTTCTTAAGGGTATTGTTATTTCCGCTCGAACGCATCGTAGGCGATCCCTTATGCAAGAGCGCGAACATTAACTCCGCCCAACTAAAAAACACAAAAACAAACAGAAAATCTTGAGCCGAGCTACGGTAAATCTGATTCCTGAAAAGGATACGTAGGCAGCGGGGTGGGGCCCGTGCAAGTACAATTCTTTATTTTCCCTACATTTTGCATTCATTCGCATATAGACTTAGACATAGTACACACCCTTTAGATAGAAACAAACATAGATGGATACCATCGAGTACGATGGGCGTGAGGGGTGCTAGTAGCTTCCCCTTGTGTAACCGGCTCCCATACCTAGATTCTTTGATCGCAAGACCCTGTTCCTTACTTTTTTATGTTTTCTGATATTCCTTTCCCTTATGGGATAAATATATTAGTGGCGTCTCTGTTCATTTTTTCGCGAGCATGAGACAATTGGCGACTCTGCTAGGGATGTTGGTAGACCTGTGCTGGTCCATTCTTAGCGAGTCGATCCTAGCCTTTGTTTGTTTCTTCTATTGGGTGTTTCTTTGTCTGTTTGTTTACATCTTGTATATATGTTTGCATATCATATCTATTTCCTGCTTGCATATCATATTTACTTTCCGCATGCATCTGGACTATATTATGGGTCCCCGTGGGGACCATATATTTTCTCTGTTTGCAGGTTGGGTGGGGATGATTCTATGACATAAAAGGCCCAATACCCAGGCAAAAGTTGACACATAGGATACCTAGGATAGAATGGATAGTCATGACGCCAACAGAATGTCAGGTTCTGTTGATTGCGATCATGAGACCCACGACCAGTCGAGACTCGAATGGGATACCATTATTGGCATGTATTTGCAACGATGATGGTGTTTCAGGAGAGTTGTTAATGCTAGAGACCTTTTGACCTACCCTGACCTAGATTCACCTGTGAGTGGGGAGGGATATACATGACAGGTACCGTTGGTGACTATTCTGTTCTGTTGGTGGCTATTCTGTTCTGTTGGTGACTATTGTTCTTATGGTTGTGTGATACCTATGTTAGACTTTTGATCTTATGTCGTCCGACCTTATTCAGAGACAACACAATGACTTCCCCGCATTGGGGGAACTTCCAGTGCATCATTTACATCATGGCATATTTAAATTACAAAAAAAAAAAGAGAAAGAAAAGATATTGTAAAAAAAAAGGAAAAAAGAAATTTATTATCTCATATGCATGCCATTTTTCAGGGTATCCGAGGTTACTACTTTTTCATCCCGAATGGCTAGCAACGTGACCGCTACCAAAGAGGCTACTAAACGTACGTTCACCTGCAGTTTCTTCCGTGAAGATATCACACCTTTGGTTCAGTTGAGCACCCTAGTTACGGGACACAACCTGGATGAGTTCAGAAAGACTTATGACCACATTTTGCTTATGTTGACTACTCATATTGATGAGTGGGCTCTCTATATTCTTCTTCAGTTCTATGATTCTGAGTTGCGTTGCTTCACCTTTCAAGATTACCAATTAGCTCCCACCCTCGAAGAGTATGCACACATTCTTCAAATCAAAGTCCAACAAAGGTCCCTTTTGTATGCGTGCCTGAGAAACCCAAAATGGACCGCATTGCTGGTGCTCTTTAATTGAGCATGAAGAATGTTATAGATAACTGGAAGCCTAATGGTGGAACCCATGGTTTCTATGTGAAATTTCTGATGAGGAAGGCTGAAGCCCTCACTGTTGAGGAAAAATGGAAAGAATTCAATGCTCTCCTAGCCGTCATGATCTATGGATTGGTGTTGTTCCCGAATATTCCGAACTTCGTTGATCTTACTGCTATCTGTCTCTTTATGGATCAAAATCCTGTGCCCACTCTGTTGGCCGACACCTATTATGCCATCCATTCTAGGTATGGGAAGAAGGGATCAGTTGGGGACTGTTTACCGTTGCTGTACGAATGGTTTTCTTCACATTTTCCTAAAAGTGGAGCATTTGTTGCCACAAGAGATACACAGAAACGGCCTCAAAGGATCATGGGACTTACTGCAAACGATATTGTTTGGTATCACCTCAGAACGAGCATCGAGCAAGTTATAACAAGGTGTGGTAGCTTTGGCAACGTCCCTCTCATAGGAACAAAGGTAGTTATCAATTATAATCCGAAACTCGCATTGCGCCAGTTAGGTTTTGTATTGAAAGACAAGCCTTTGGATAAAGAGATATTTGAGTCCGTTTGTTTTGAAAAGGGAACCGATCCAGAGGGTTTAGAAAAGGTGAGGAGCGCCTGGAATAGCATTCATACAGATGAGCGAACTTCCTTATGAGGGAAGAATGTCGTTACTAAGCAAGCCTACACTGATTGGGTGAAAGATAGAGTCAAGGAGCGCCTATTGCCTTTCCCGAAGGTTAAACCATTGTATGAGCAACCACCTGAAATTTTAACTGCCACTGTGCCAGCTGAGGACTATACCCAAGTACATGTGGAGAACATCCGGTTGCGCGAAAATGGGCAAGAAGCTAAGATAGAGTACTTCTTGGTGAATCAGAAAAGGGCTGAACTAGCACATGAGGTTAAAATGTTGAAAGGAGGATCTTCTAGAGTTCAAAAGAGGACTAGAACTGAAAGGGGGTGAAAGAGCTACCACTGTTGTTGTTAAGGATCACCAGAAGATCATAAAAAAGGCCATAAAAGAGGCAGAAGAGAAGCTCAAGCAAGAGTACAGAGAAGATCTGAAAGCCTACAAACTCAAGATAGAAAAGGAAGCTAAAGCTGAGATCAAGAGTTTGAAAAAGAAGTTAGAAGAGGAAACTACCCAAAGAATAGCGGTTGAGACTCAACTTAAAGGTAGCCACCTTCGCGCCTCTCGCGTAACAGAAGAGAATGCAAAGCTCAAAAACCAGATAGCAGAAATGGGAAGTACGTTTGAGAAAGATTCCCCCTGACTACAAAGTATGTGAAACCCTGGTGGCCCACTGCGAGAAGTTAGATGGACAACTATTTCGAAAGGACGTGGTAATTCAGAATCTCGTCAAAGGAAGAGATCGAAAGGCAACCAAGATACTGTTTGATGAAACCAAGAAGTGGAGTGATGAGCACTTCAGACAAGGAGGACCTCTATTTTACATTCAGATGGATTGATGTTTGAGTCCGTATGTCTTGACCACCACCAGGCTTGTTGGATGGGGTCCTTTATTTTTCCTTCATGAACTACCTTGTTGATGTATGGTCTCGCCCAAGTTTAAATTTCTGTTATGAATGAAAAAGAACTAGTTCCTTTGTTTCTCTTAATGCTTTTCCTTTATCACGTTGTTAGCTATTCTAGATCAATATTAAAATCTTGGATACTCTGAAAATGGCACATCACGTCATACGCACACATGCACCCATACATTCACATTATCACATTGCATTTTCAGGTTATTGTACAAGAAACTAATTGGGGTCCCTTTCAGCAACAAATTTCTGATTCAAAGACAAAGCTGACAACCCTACATCCATACTGTACAAGGAACAATCAGAAAAGGATCATGGACCACTTCGAACAGAATCAGGCGGCCCTCCGTAGGGATGTGGACGCTATGGGGGAGAGGATGACCCAACTCCTAGAGACTCTCCACGTTGTTATTCAGGGGCAGGATGAGCTCAGGAAGAGCGTCACCAGTCTCGCCAAAGATGCTCCTACCACCTCTGTTGATGGAGTGCCGAAAACTGTGGATACTCCTGATGGTGACATACCTAAAGTGGTGGACGATCATCGCGATGTTATCGACCTTGACCAAGATCTTACTGCTGAATTGGCCGAAACTGCTAAAATGTATCGTGCTATTGAGGAGTGTAACAGCCCGAATTTAATTAACTGACTAATTAAATTAAATAAGGATTTATTTACTTAATTTGGACGAAGTTTGATACTTAATTGGATCGTCGGCGTTATTGAGAAACGCGTTTGGATCATTAAGTGAAGTTGGAATTTATTGGTTAATCGAAGAATTAATAAAGTGGAATATGTAGAGAAATAATATTAGAAATAATATTATTATTGGATTTTTATTTATTTGAGATAAAGTCGGATTTAATTGGATTAATGAGAAAATAATATTAAGGGTAATAATATTATTTGTTGGAGCATAATTATTTATTTGACTACTCTATTTTATCAATTGGGCCTAATTAGTTAGGAAGTTGAATTATATGGGGTAAGCCCAATATGAATAATATAGTAAAGGGTAGAATGAGAGAGAGGGGTATCATTTTCATTTTGCTGAGTTTTTTTCAAAAGGAGAAGAAGAGCAAAAAGGGGGAGAACAACAAGGGGCAAAAGTTAGGGTTTGAAGTACATTGAAGAGGTAAGGGGGAGAATCCCTATTATTATGGGCTAGTATGATGGGGATATTGGGTAGATTAACATGTTTATGCTTGTTCTTAGCTGAACTCCATGAAGATGCTATTTTGAATGTGTCGTAGTATACTGAGTTATGTTAATGGAATCTGGAAATTAAATTGATGCTATGTAGCTAATGCTGATCGACACCTATATTATTTCCGTTTTCAAGCTATTCACGGTGCTGCAGTTAAATTCCATTCGGCACTTGTATGATGACCGACAGTGTACCCCACTCGAGCCAAATGTTTCGTTTCATGTTATGCTAAGGGTTCTTATTATTTTTGGTTTTCTTTCTCATCATGTGCTGTTTGTTTATCTCGCTACTGTTCATATATAGTGTTCTGTTTCTAATGTTGCCTACTGTTATTAGAAGGACATATATAATGGCATATACAAATAGAAATGAACCATGAAAATGATATATATATATATATATATATATATATATATATATATATATATATATATATATACACTAGACATGGTAGAATAAAGAATCTTGGCACCTTATATAATTAAATATTAGAATACTAGAATTTAGAAATGTAATAGAAATATAATAGATTATGAAAGGAAATAAATAGAAAGTAGGTACATTCAAAAGTCAAAATCAGTCCCGTTTGACCGAATAGCGAAATTAAACGGTATAACTAGTTGTCCGGAATTCTATGAAAATTTACGTGGTAGCTAAGCTTAATTAGTAGATTAACATGGTGGTATTTATTTGTTGAAAATGTGATATTTACGGACCGACCAAAATAGTGTGAATTTGAATATCTTTTATATTAAATATTGGCTTTAGAATAGAAAATGAATTAGAAACTTAGAACTAATGTAGTGTAATTATTAATTGGTTAATTTAATTAATAGTTAAATTAATTGCAATGAGTTTAATTGATTGGAATATATTTGAAGTTGGATCAATTATTCGGTTTGTCGGTAAATTACGGTATTTTGAGGATTTGTCTGTAATTTTGTTTTGTCTTGAATATGTATGTTGAGAAATATATATTTCCATGTCAATGATGTTGTGTTAATATTGATTCTCTGTGAGTAGTTAGTTAATATTAATTCTAATGATTAATTGCTTGATGTTGAAAGTGTGTGTTCATGTATAATTAGCAAAATGAGAATTAACATGAGATAGTATGGCTACTAGTGTTAATTGGATTGTGTGAATCGTAATTGATTAATTGGCCTCTTATATGTTAATGATGTGTGTGTGTGTGTGAATGTTGTGTACAATTGGTGGATAATTCATAGAGTTGAATTATTGTGATATGCGGAAAGTTAAGATGGTAGAGATGATCTTAATTGCATATATTTGTTATATTGTACATACATTCATATCATAGTGTGCCTTGAAACACAAGTGGATTTGCTTTGAAACACAAGCGGGCTTGGATTCGAGAGTGAATCGGAAGTCGTAAACTATATGTTTACAATTGGTGGACTTTGGTCTTGTCCGGATCGGAAGTGTGGCTTAGATTCTAGAGATATGAATCGGAGGCCGGTGAAACTTAGAATTTCACATTGGTACCACATGCATAGTGTTACATGTTTCATTGAGTCACATTAGAGTTATGTGATATTTGATTATGTGCATTATGTTGTCGTGATATGTGCATGATTGTGATAATTGATTATATGTATCATATGGTGGTGATAAGTGTACGAGTGAACAATTGATTATGTGCATTGATGTCGTAATTCTATGAGTACGGGTTTGGTAATTGATTATGTACACTTGGTGTTGTGGTGATATTGTATTAGTTGATAATTGAGAATGGGTGATGTTTGAATACGTAATTGGTTAAATGCGGGAATATGTCATAATCATGGCTATGTGCATAATTGAGAATATAGTATTGAGATATAATACTCTTATACTTGTTGTACGTTTAACGTATGTGATTATATTGATTAATATTAATTTACATGATTAGGTAAGGTGTAATGTATTCCTATAATTGTTGATTTAACCATTGTATCTTATTATACTTTCTTCATAATGGTTCGTATTCTCACCCTTCTGTTTTAATGTTGCCCTCGTTTGGTGACATGCAGGTTCTGGAGTTTAGTAGCTCGTGCGTGATCTAGCCGGAGATTCTCCCGTGTTTGTTGGATATTAGGTAGTGAGTCGATGCTCTGGTCATGTAACACTGGGTAGCTTAGATGTTGAACTCATGTTCCATTTGTTTATGTATTTTGTTATAACTTGTGAACCTGTTTATTTGGCTACTTGTTGTTGAGAGGCTTTTAAGCCAAATATTCTGATTATGGTTTATTTATGTTGAGATGATTATTGAGATATGATCATGGTATGGGACATGAATCATTTTATGGAATATATGAGTATTTGAGTATTTTCCGCTGTGAATGCATATTCTGTGTGAATTGTAATTAAATGTTTAGGTGTTATTAGAAGTGACCACGTGTATTGTATATTATAGATAAATGTTGTCGGTTTTTAAAAGCTTTTAGTTTTTGAAAACGTCGATGTGACGCCCTTTTGAATTATATGCATGCTTATTCTCTGATTATATGCTTATTTATTTTGGGGTATAAAAGGGGTGTTACAAGGAGCGCCTTAAGGCCATTGAGGTCGCTAAGACTTCGACTTTCAATACTGCTAATTTATGTCTGGTTCCTGGGATTGTTATTCCCCCAAAAATTTAAGTGCTTGATTTCGACAAGTACAAGGGGGTCACTTGCCCAGAGACTCACCTTCGTTCTTACTGCCGTAAGATGGCCGCTCATGCCGAGAACGAACCTTTTCTCATGCACTTCTTCTAGGACAGTCTCATTGGGGCCCGTTGGAGTGGTATATGCAGCTTGAGAGGGCTAATGTTCGTAGTTGGGGAGAACTTGCCGATGCTTTTTTGAAGCAATATCACTATAATACTACTATGGCTCCTAGTCGCGCTCAACTTCAAAATATGTCACAAAAGTCTGAAGAGTCTTTTAAGGAATACGCCCAGAGGTGGCGCGAACCTGCTGCTCGAGTCTAACCCCCTCTCTTGGACCGTGAATTAATTGACCTGTTTATGGGAACTCTGAAAGGGCCGTATCTTCAGCACATGGTCAGCAACACTTCTCCTTCCTTCTTAGATGTGGTTATTATTGGGGAACGAGTTGAGAATTGTCTTAAAGTGGGTACCATTCAAGGTGTTGCTGGTCCTAACAACTCTAATGGCAATGGTAAAAAGCCATACTATGGATTTGTGAAGAAGAAAGAAGGTGAGACTAGTACCGCCTCTGTTGACCAAGGCCGAGCTCCTGTATATTCTATCGTTCCGCCTCCGTATTATCCGATGCCTTATGTTGTTCCTGGCTCATATGTTCCCCAAGCATATGCTGCTGCACTTCCACAACCATGGGTGGCTCCTCAACAGCCTTTCGTGCCACAACAACAAGTTGTTGCTCCTCAAAATCGCCAGCAAAATCATAGGCCTCAGGGTTAAAGAGCTCCACAGAGGCAAAGATATCCCGAAAGGCGTATGGACCCGGTTCCAATGCCATATGCTCAGCTTCTTCCTCAATTGCTCGCTAACCAGTTGGTACAGCTTCGTGAACTTGGTCTTCCACCTGATCCCCTTCCTCAAGGATACGATGTTAATTCTCGTTGTGAATTTCATTCAGGGGCCCCAGGCCATACGAT
The DNA here is from genome assembly GCF_029867415.1 of Vicia villosa. Lineage (NCBI taxonomy): Eukaryota > Viridiplantae > Streptophyta > Magnoliopsida > Fabales > Fabaceae > Vicia > Vicia villosa. The sequence goes on along the minus strand of NC_081184.1, from coordinate 96,995,996 downwards.
CGAAAAGTGTCGAGCATTGAAATTAAAGGTTCAGGATCTCACTGATGACAAGATTATTTCGTTCACCCCTACTGGTCCTAATATGCAGAATAATCCTATGCCTCCCCATGCAAGTGCGACCAACGCCGTTGAATGGTGCGATGAACATATCTTGGTAACTGGTGTTGATGGGATTAAGATGCAGCTTGCAATTGTCAAAGAACGTCTTGTGCAACAAGGGGTCTTGCATGAACTCCATGATTTTTGTCTGCAGTGTTCTTCTAATCTAGAGGAATGTGCTAGTTTGAGGGAGGAGATCCAAAAGTTGATGGATGAGGGTATTCTTAGAGTAGAAAGAGTTGTTTCTGGTGAGGATGTAGCTACTCTAGAAATCCCTTACTATCAGGCTGATGTTTCGAAGGCTCAAGGTACCCCTTTGATTATTCATGCTCCGAGTACTCCTTTGGTTATTCAGGCCTCGAGTACTCCTTTGGTTATTTAGGCTCTGAGAACTCCGTTGGTTATTCAGGCTCCGAATACTCCCTTGGCCATCCACTCCCAGGCTCCTTCAACTTCATCTCCCGCTTCCTCTTCATTGGGTGATTCTAAGGCCGTTCCTTGGAGTTATAATGCTGTGTATATTCGAGGGAAAAAGCATGATTGTCCTCCTATGGGTAGCTCGATTGTCACTAACATTGCTGGAACTAGTGGCATCACTCGTAGTGGTCGAATCTTTGATGCTCCGCCTCCCCCTCCCAAAGAGACCAACAAGGATGTTAATGCACAGGCTAAAGGGAAACAGGTCGTTGTTGAACCTCCTGAGCCTCGCACTGCACAAGACGCTGAACAACTTCGGAGAATTATTAAGAAAAGTGACTACAAGGTGATTGATCAACTTGACCAAACTCAAGCTAAGATTTCCATCTTGTCTCTTTTGATGCAGTCAGAAGCTCACCGTGACGCTCTAATGAAGATCCTGGCCTCCGCTCATGTCACTCAAGACATTACCGTGCCTCAGTTTGAAGGGGTTGTGACTAATATTGCTGCTGGTAATTGTTTGGGCTTTTGTGATGATGAACTTCCACCTGAGGGTAGAGCACACAACAAGGCATTGCATATCTCCATAAGGTGTTTGGATACTGTGTTATCTCGAGTTTTGATTGATACAGGATCTTCCCTTAATGTGATACCCAAAGCTACCTTGTTCAAGCTGAGTATGGATGGGGTTATGATGAGACCGTGTACTATGAGCGTCAGAGCGTTTGATGGTTCTAGAAGGTCTGTGGAAGGGTAAATTGACTTGCCTGTCAAGATTGGTCCTCACACCTTCTATATTGCCTTCTATGTTATGGATATTCGTCCATCGTATATTTGCCTCCTGGGTCGTCCTTGGATCCACGCTGCATGAGCTGTGACATCCACCCTTCATCAATGTTTGAAATTTGTTGTGGGTGACAAGATCGTTGTGATCACTGGTGAAGAAAATCAGGTAATCAATAATCTAACGACATATCGTTATGTGGAGGTAGAAGGGGAAGTACAAGAGACACCTTTCCAAGCCTTGGAAATTGTGTCAGTCGATAGACTCCCTGTGGTCGAAAACAAGGAACCTGGAGCGCCCCTCTCGTCCCTAAATGATGCCAAGGCCTTTATAGAAGCTGGCGTTCCCCATGGTGCTTGGGGAAAATTGATCGATGCTTATGAGAAGCGAGACAAGTATGGTCTCGGGTACCAATCATCCTCTTCCACTCAATTCAGTACAACCCAGAGAAAGAAGGAGGTCCCCCTAATCTCTCAGGTGTTCGTCATCGCCAGTACTGGTTCTGAAAGTCAGGTTCTCGTCGTGGATGATGATGATGAAGAAGATCTCTCTAAATTCATTTGTCAAGCTGCGCCTGGACAGGAACTCAACAACTGGACCATAGTGGACATCCCCAGCGTCACTTTTATGGAGATGTAATTTTCCTGTTTTGATAAATCGTGTGTCTCGCCCCAGGCATATTGATAACTTGTATAAAGAGGGGCCCCCTATGTGTTTTAGTCTGTTTAATGATGAATAAAAATCGCATTTTCGCATGCAATTACTGCTCCATTTCTTTTATTTTTATTTTTTAAAACTTTTTCAAAAAATAAATGGCAGATTTTTCTCTTTTTTCATTTCCTATATGTGCTGCATTCTAAAGCATAAATCATCCATCGTGCAGATCCGGCTCGGATTCCATCAAAATTGATAATGTTACAGTTCCAGGTCTTGATATCCTTGAGAATCCAATTAACCAAGCTGATGAAGATAGTGGGGAAGATTGCGAAGTCCCTGAGGAATTGGCAAGACTATTGAGACAAGAAGGGAAATCCATTCAGCCGCATCAAGAAGCCATAAAAATCATCAACCTCGGTACAGAAGAAGCAAAGAAAGAAGTCAAGATAGGGGCCGCTTTGTAGAGTAATGTAAAGAGAAGGTTGATTGAGTTACTTCAAGAATATGTTGACATATTCACCTGGTCGTATGAAGACATGCCTGGTTTAGACACTGATATTGTTATGCACAGATTACCGCTCAAACCAGAATGTCTGCCTGTAAAGCAAAAACCGCATAGAATTCGAACTGATATGGCTTTGAAAATCAAGGAAGAAGCTGAAAAATAGCTGAAGGCTGGTTTCTTATCTGTGTGTGAATATCCTCCATAGATTACAAACATCGTACCTGTTCCTAAGAAGGACGGAAAGGTGCGCATGTGTGTCGACTATCAAGATCTGAATAGGGCGAGTCCGAAGGATGATTTCCCTCTGCCTCATATTGATGTACTTGTCAACAATACTGCTCAGTATTCGGTATTCTCATTCATGGACGGTTTTTCTAGCTACAATCAAATAAAGATGGCTCTTGAAGATATGACCAAGACTACCTTTACCACTCCGTGGGAGACGTATTGTTATAAGGTGATGCCTTTTGGTCTTAAGAATTCTGGTGCAACGTATCAACGAGCGATGGTGATCCTCTTCCATGACATGATCCATAAGGAGATTGAGGTATACGTCGATGATATGATTGCAAAATCTCAAACTGAGGAGGAACACTTGGTATATCTTGAGAAACTGTTTGGTCGTCTGCGAAAATTTAAAGTGAGACTTAATCTGAACAAGTGCACTTTCGGAGTGCGATCTGGCAAACTACTTGAATTCATCATAAGCCAACCAGGGATTAAGGTCGACCCTGACAAAGTAAGAGCAATACAGAATATGCCAGCATCGAAGAATTAAAAGGAAGTTCGAGGGTTCCTTAGGAGATTGAATTACATAGCCAGGTTCATTTCTCATCTCACTGACACTTATGAACACATCTTAAGTTGTTGCGCAAGAATCAAGATATACGTTGGGATGATCATTGTCAAGAAGCCTTCGAAAAGATCAAACACTACCTCCAAGAGCCACCAATCCTTATGCCTCCAGTTCCTGGGAGGCCGCTTCTTATGTACTTAACCGTGCTTGAAGGATCTATGGGGTGTGTGTTGGCCCAGCATGACGAGTCCGGTCGAAAAGAGTGCGCCATTTATTACCTGAGCAAAAAGTTTACCGATTGTGAATCCCGTTACTCACTACTCGTGAAAACTTGTTGCGCTTTGGTATGGGCCGCTCGCAGACTGAGGCAGTATATGTTGACCCACATCACTTTATTGATCTCCAAAATGGACCCGATAAAGTACATCTTCGAAAAGCCGGCTCTTATAGGCAGACTAGTACGATGGAAAATGCTTCTTTCGGAGTATGATATTCAGTATGTCACACAAAAGGCCATCAAAGGAAGTGTTCTCGTAGATCATCTCGCTCATTAGCCATTAGAAGAATATCAGCCAATGAAGTTTGACTTTTCGGATGAGGATATCATGAAATTGGATGATGATGAAGGACCCGAACCAGGGGAGCAATGGACTCTCACGTTCGATGGTGCATCAAATGCTATGGGTCATGGTATTGGGGCAGTTTTGATTTCTCCTCATCAGACACACATCCTGTTCACGGCCAGAATATGTTTTGATTGCACGAACAATGTTGCAGAATACGAAGCTTGTGTGATGGGCCTCGAGACAACCATTGATATGAGAATCAAGATCCTTGAAGTTTATGGGGATTTTGCCTTGGTCATACACCAAATACGAGGGAATTTGGAGACACGACACCCCAATTTAGTTCATTATCGGGACTATATCTTGGAGTTGTTGCCCGCTTTCACGGAAATCACTTTCGATCATATCCCTCGAGAGGAAAATCAATTGGCAGATGCTTTGGCCACTTTGGCAGCAATGTTCAGAGTTAGCTATCCTAATGAAGCGCCAAACATAAGGATCCTACGTTACAAAGAGCCCGCACATGTATTCCCTGCTCAATGCCTCACCACTAAAGAGGTATATGATGAAAAGCCTTGGTATTACGACATCAAAAGGTATGTTGTGAAGCAAGAGTACCCTGAAGATGCTACGATTGGTGACAAGCGAACGCTTCGAAGGCTAGCATCCAAATTCTTCTTTTCAGGAGACGTCCTGTACAAAAGAAAATATGATTCAGTTTTGCTCAGATGTGTGGATAGACACGAAGCATAATTGATCATGCGAGAAATTCATGAGGGATCTTTTGGAACTCATGCCAGTGGACATTCTATGGCTAAAAAGATCTTGCGAGCAGGGTACTATTGCATGACAATAGAAAGTGAGTGTTATGTGTACGTGAAGAAGTGTCACAAATGCCAAGTGTATGCAGACAGAATTCATATTCCTCCAACTCCTTTGGATGTTCTAACCTCACCATGGCCCTTTGCTATGTGGGGCATCGACATGATCGGACGAATTGAGCCACAAGCTTCGAATGGACATAGATTTATCCTTGTTGCCATCGACTACTTCACCAAATGGGTTGAAGTTACTTCTTACAAGAACGTAACCAAGCAAGTCGTCACTCGCTTCATCAAGAAAGAGATCATATGCCGATATGGGGTTCCAAACAAAATCATCACTGATAATGGGTCCAATCTTAATAACAAGATGATGACAGAACTATACGAAGAGTTCAAGATTGAACATCACAATTCATTGCCCTATCGGCCAAAGATGAATGGCGCAGTCGAAGACGCTAACAAGAACATAAAGAAGATCGTCCAGAAAATGGTTAGAACGTACAAGGATTGGCATGAGATGTTACCATTCGCCCTACATGGCTATAGAACTTCAGTTTGCACTTCAACTAGGGCAACTCCTTTCTCTCTTGTCTATGGCATGGAAGTTGTACTTCCCGTCGAAGTGGAAATTCCTTAGTTGAGAGTATTGATGGATGCCAAACTAGATGAAACCGAATGGGTTCAGACGAGGCTTGACCATCTCAATCTGATTGAGGAGAAACGCTTATCTGCTATTTGCCATGGTCAGTTGTACCAAAAGAGGATCAAGAAAGCGTATGACAAGAAAATTCGGCCTCGAGAATTCCACACAGGTGACCTGGTCGTAAGGAAAATCTTGCCAATTCACACCGATCCAAGGGGAAAATGGACTCCCAACTATGAGGGACCATCCATTGTGAAGAAAGCATTCTCAGGTGGTGCTTTAATCTTGACAAAGATGGATGGGGAAGACGTTCCACTTCCAGTCAATTCAGACTCAGTAAAAAAATACTACGCATAAAAGACCCGCTAAGTTGAAAACTCAAAAGAGAAACTTAGGCAACAATGGGCATCCCGGTGGGCATCAAAGGAAAAGTCCAGGCAAAAATTAGGGATAAAACCAAAAAAAAAGAATGACCCGCTAAGTTGAAAACCCGAAAGGGAGACTTAGGCAAAAAGGGGTATCCCGTTGGATTGAAAACCCGAAAGGGCGGTCGGGGCAAAAGTTAGGGATTAAAAGCGAGAGGCTGCAGTCCAAATATCCTTCACAAATACCACTATACGTCCTTGGAAAACGGACAAATCGATTCAACTACTACGCTCCTGAAGCAAAGCATTGAGAATATCAAGAATATGGGAACTGTAGCAATACCCGTTTTAATGGAAATCCGAGCATTTCTCTTTGCCATTTTGCCTATTGTGCCTTTATTTTCCTTCTGCAACTACCTCGTTTAGGAGTTGATTCCTTGTACAAAAGCCTATTTATAGGCATGCCATAAATAAAATGATCCTTTTGCTAAAAAGCTTTCCTTGTTACTTTCCATTTTTTGTATGCGAAGTGTGATTTAATTCATTATTAAACATTGCATTGAAAACATGGGGGAACAATGGTCATAAGCCGAATTGAAACATGATGTTACATAAACATAAAAGTGCTGTAAATGGCACCATTCGCATCCAAATGTTGTTTTTCTGTGCAGGTTGCAGGTTCTACTGGTCACCCTGACCCATCTCGTATCATAAAGGTCGTCACCATCCCGTGCGAAAGTTCAAGCGTGTAATTCATTGGTGCTGGTAAGCATGGGGCACCTAGAGAAGTCCATGTCCTCTCCTCCATACAATAAACGAAGAAGGGCCCTTCAAGATCGCGATCCCCCAAGCAGTTCTGGATGTATGGAAAGTCAGGCAAAGTCACGTCTCCCCCAACGAAGTTATGTTCTAATTCTCAGCACAGTTGCCAATAATCTTTGGTACTGTAGGGCTTCCAACGCCCACTCGTATTGGTGTTCCAAGAAAATAAGTAACGGACACCAATGATCCTGCTCCACTATCTCACCAGGGCCTTTATTTGGCACTCTGCATATAGTATCCATTGCATATAACATTGCATCCTCAAAGTGTAGCATATCCATAAAAGCAGATCATTACGCCATACACAAAAATTCAAACATGCATACAAAAGCATAAGCCAGATAATCAGGATCCGTGCTCAATCAAGATGATGACACATCCCCATAGAGATGTTAATCTTACAAGATCTCGATTGATATCTGTCACATCACAAACACTCCAAGCTACGATGCCAATATGAGGTATTCTAATCCCCTACGAATGTCTGACCGAAAGTCTCTTTACTTGTATACTCTCCTGTCGTGGGTGAAGATCACTCATAGATCTTCTCCTGGTGTCGAGTCGGTGTTGAGTCATAGATCGCACGAGATCTTTTCCTTTCAGTCCTGAATATCGCTCTTAGATCTTCTCTTGGTGTCGAGTCGGTGTTGAGTCATAGATCGCACGAGATCTTTTCCTTTCAGTACCAAAGATCATCCATAGATCTTCTCCTGGTGTCGAGTCGGCATTGAGTCATATATCGTACGAGATCTTTTCCTTTCAGTCCTGAAGATCGCTCTTAGATCTTCTCTTGGTGTCGAGTCGGTGTTGAATCATATATCGCACGAGATCTTTTCCTTTCAGTCCCGAAGATCACCCATAGATCTTCTCCTGGTTTCGAGTCGGTGTTGAGTCATAGATCGTATGAGATCTTTTCCTTTCAGTCCTGAAGACCGTCCTTAGATCTTCTCCTGGTGTCGAGTCGGTGTTGAGTCATAGATCGTACAAGATCTTTTCCGTTCAGTCCCGAAGATCACTCATAGATTTTGTATAAGGATAACACTTACACCATCATTTATAATCAATATTCTCAGTTTTGATGATAACAAGTATATGAATTTTGTATGAGATAATGTGGTACTCTAATACCATGCAATTTCCGTTTTAGGAATTATATAAAGAGTATGCACAAAATCAGCGCAAGAAGCACTGACTCAGAAGGTTCACCATGCAACATCAGAACATGGTCTGGCAAGACATCAGAAGATGGTCAAGCAGAATTAGAACATGGGTCTATGGAAGCATCAGAAGAACTTGAGATCAGAAGCAGAAGCACTGAAGTTCTCATGGTATCACGCTCAGAAGCACTTCAAGGTCAGAAGACAAGAAGATGCTCTGCACCAAGCTGTTTGACTCTGATGATATTCAAACGTTGTTTACACAAACATCAGATCAGAAGCAAGTACAAGATGGCAGTCTACGCTGACTGACAAAATGAATGTTAGAAGCTATTAACGGCAACGTCAGTAGACACAACGGAAACAAGGCTCAAGGTAGTTGACAAAAGAGTGAAACATTAAATGCAATGCTGTACGGATTACGCAAAGCATTAAATGCTCCCAACGGTCATCTTCTCAAAGCGCCTATATATATATGAAGTTCTGATGAGAATCTATGTGACGATTTTTGAACCAACTTGCATATACGCTGTCAAATACAAAAGCTCTCAAACTTCATCAACAAGCTCACTGCATTGCTGTTGTAATATCTTAGTGAGATTTAAGCTTAAACTTAAGAGAAAATCACATTTGTGATAATAGCTTTATAAGAAGCATTGTAACTCTTAAAAGAATTTGTTTACATTAAGTTGTAAGAACTAGAGTGATCAGGTTGTTGATCAGTATACTCTAACAAGTCTTAGCAATTGTCTAAGAAGTTTGTTCCTAGAATGATCAGGTTGTGATCAGGATACTCTAGAAGACTTAGAGTGTTTCTAAGTGGAAAACCATTGTAATCAAGTGCGATTAGTGGATTAAATCCTCAGGTGAGGTAAATCACTCCAAGGGGGTGGGCTGGAGTAGTTTAGTTAACAACGAACCAGGATAAAAATCTTTGTGCAAATAGCTTTTATCTTACAAGTTTTTAAAGCTACACTTATTCAAACCCCCCTTTCTAAGTGTTTTTCTATCCTTCAATTGGCATCAGATCGCCGGTTCTAAGGTGCAAGCTCTTAACCGTGTTTAGAAAAGATTCAGGAAGAGAAAAACGCTTCAGTAAAAGATGGCTGGTGAAGAACTTACATCTACATCTGGCTCTACTGAGCAACATAATGGAAATGGTAACAATGGTTATACTAGACCACCAGTATTTGATGGTGAAAAGTTTGAATACTGGAAAGATAAAATTGAAAGTTACTTTCTTGGTCCAGATGGTGACTTATGGGATCTTCTGATGGATGGTTACAAACATCCGGTGAAAGCTACTGGCGTAAGGCTTACAAGGAAAGAAATGGACGATGATCAGAAGAAACAATTCAAAAATCATCATAAATGTAGGACTGTTTTACTGAATGCTATCTCTCATGCTGAGTATGAGAAGATATCTAACAGGGAAACTGCCTATGATATATATGAGTCATTAAAAATGACCCATGAAGGAAATGCTCAAGTCAAGGAGACTAAAACTCTTGCTCTAATCCAGAAATACGAAGCCTTCAAGATGGAGGATGATAAAAACATTGAGAAGATGTTCTTAAGATTTCAAACGCTAAATGCTGGATTAAGAGTTCTGGACAAAGGCTACACCAAGGCTGATCATGTAAAGAAGATCATCAGAAGCTTGCCCAGAAGATGGGGCCCAATGGTGAATGCATTCAAGATTGCAAAGAATCTGAATGAGGTTTCCTTGGAAGAGATGATCAGTGCCTTGAGAAGCCATGAGATAGAGCTGGATGCAAATGAGCCTCAGAAGAAAGGTAAGTCTATTGCATAAAAATATAATTCAAAAAAATGCACTAACGCTTTTCAGGCTGAAGAAGAAGATTCTGAAGAATCAGAATCAGAAGAAGAAGATGAACTGTCCATGATATCCAAAAGGGTTAGTCAACTCTGGAAAAGCAAGCATAGGAGGTTCAAGAACTTCAGAAGTTCAAAAAGCCTGAAAGAGGAGAATCTTCTGGAAGCAGAAGATCTGATAAGAAAAAGGTCATCTGCTACGAGTGCAATGAACCTGGACACTTCAAGAATGAATGTCCAAAATTTCAGAAGGAGAATCCCAAGAAAAAGTTTCATAAGAAGAAAGGTCTTATGGCAACATGGGATGATTCTGAATCAGAATCAGATTCAGACTCTGAAGGAGAGCAAGCCAACTTTGCACTGATGGCCACAGTGGATGATGGATCAGAATCTACATCAGAATCAAATTCTGAAGAGGTATTTTCTAAACTATCTAAAGATGAGTTAGTTTCCAGTTTGAGTGAACTTCTGGAACTCAAGGCTCATCTTAGTATCAAATACAAAAAGCTGAAAAAGCAATTTGAATTTGAAACTAAGAAGCTGGAATTGGAAAATTCTGAACTGAAGGAAAAAGTTTTAAAATTATCCATAGATAGTGGATCTCCTTCCGGATCAGAAAATCCATTCCTAGTCTCAATCATATTCTGAAAGAATATGACTCGAGCTTCAGAAAGTTCCTATCTAGAAGTATTGGCAGAAGTCATCTTGCTTCTATGATATATGGTATTTCTGGAAACAAAAGGTTTGGTTTTGGCTATGAGGGTGATACCTCACATAAATTTGAACCTGTTGATGATTTGAAAATCACATACAGGCCATTGTATGATCAGTTCAAATTTGTCCATGCACATGATATTATGCTCACATCACATGCACAGAGTTTTCATACTGCTCACACCAAGAAGCATGTGAAACAACCTAAGAAATATCATGCTGCCAAATCTAAAGGATATCATTTTGTTCCCCCTGTTAACCATCATGCTAAACCCAAGTTCAATCAGAACTTGAGGAAGACTAACAAGAAAGGACCCAAGAAATTGTGGGTACCTAAGGAGAAAATAATTTCTGTTGCAGATATTGTAGCAACCTGCCCTAAAAATTTAGACTTTTAGAGTCGCCACCTATTCTACCAAGGCGAATAGGAAACCTCGCGCAGTTAAGAGATCAGTGTAAGATACTATATTCAGGTCGAGGGAAGGTGTTAGGCACCCTCAACCCTTTCCTAAAGGCTAACATTTCAAAGATAAAGGTTTATGGCAAGGTTTATAGCTAAGGAATTGAATAGGGGAAAATGAGATTTATGGGGAAGGGGACTCGCCTTGGTTATCCAAGTGCCTACGTATCTCCTTAGGGAGAATCAGAGTCTATGTAGTTCGGGGAACAAGATTGTACGCCTTAGAATTTGATATGAATGTGTTGACGGTATTTTGAATTACCGTTTCGCAGTTTTGAAAAGGTATTTTGAATTACCTTCGTAGTTTCGCAGTATTGAAGAGATGAAAATCCGTGGTTTGTGGTTTGATGTGTTTTAAGCGTTTGGGCGTACAACCCTGATTTAATTTGTTACCATTAGTTACGATAATCAATAGGTTTGATTACCACGGCTAACGGATTGAAGGGAGGATTGCTAACCACTATAATCGATAGATTCGATTATCACGAATAGCAAATGTGCGTATTTTAATTATCGTTACTCCTCATAATCGATAGATTCAATTACAAATAATAACGAATTTTTTAAGGGAAAATGCTAATCATCGTAACCAATAGCTTTGGTTAAAACCATTTAGCAAAATAAACATTATTTTAATTATTGGATTTGATTAAATAATTAATCGATTATTAACCATTGCGACCAATAAATTTAGTCGGAACGAATAATAAATAAAAATCCTAACACTTTGGCCAATGGCCAGTGGGATTGGGCAAACCCTAATGCTTTGATAACTTTTTAGGGCTATTATGATTTAATAGCAATTAATATTAATAAAATAAACTAATCGGGATAACCGAATAATCGGGAAATAATCTAAACCTTAGTCATAGACTAATCGTAATTTTATTATATAATCCTAGTTGAATCATTTAATTAGATTAAACATAATTAATTGATATTAATCTAAATAATTAAGTAATAGAATAAAAATATAAAAAAATATAGAAAAAACCTGGCTTTTATCCTGTGTGGCAGCCTTGGAAGGTGTATGGTAAAGGTGTAGCTTCTATGTACGTTAGATTTAGATCATAGCAGATCCTGCGGCTGATACGTGAGGGTGCATTGTACGCATGCAGCGCATGGCTACATGTGATCCACGGTCAAGAATATGCAAGAAAAATAATTGCATACCACAGGGATCGAACCCTGGTTCTTATGATGATACACTCCTCCCCCTTGCCAATTGAGCTGCTATTCATTAGTCATTAAACCATGGCATTGGATACTATATAAAAGACATAAAAGGATTAAATAGAAAAGTCAAACGAATTTTAATGTGGGGCCACCTGGTATTCACGCGGAAGCCAATGAGAAGAGCTGAGAGAAGGTCTGATATTTTGACCCACCAATCAGAGACGGAGAGAGGAACCAGCCCTCCTGACAGACCAATGAGAGACCTTCGTGGGGCCACGCGTATTAACTGTTAGATCTGAGAATTCCGACGCCGCCGGAACAGTGGCAGCAGTCGTCTTCTCCGGCTATGGGGACCTCGCGACCTAAAGAAAAAAACACTCATACAAGATGAAAAAAAAGCCCAGATTAGGTAAACAGCATGCTGCGAATACAGTGGTAATGTTCTTCTCCCTTAAAAGCGCCTGCAACCTTGAGTACGAAGCTCCATGAGCTTCATGCCCTAACAATGGCAACTCACGGCCCGACCACCAAATATTGCAAATGGATAGTTCAAACGACTCTAAATCCCTATACAAACTCATTAATGGTGTTAGATTTAATTGAAACAGGCTGCAAATTAGAAAACGATGATCAACATAAGTGATAAAAATATGAATGTATATACGGTGGTGTGACGAGCATGGGGTTATCCAGAGGATTCCTCTTACCTCTCCTTACCTTTGGCATGAGATTGGACGCTTTCAAAAGCTCTGAGGAGGTTTTTTCATTAGGATTCGATTTTGACAAGTTTATATGATTTTTTCACTCCCAGGGTTCCATTCTCCTTGGCCTCCCTCCTCAAATTTTCGTCCCCCCTCTCTTGTGGTATGCTAACAATATATATATGATAGCATTAGGGTTGTAAAAATAGAATAAAATCAAGCCCTTGAATAAAAACAAATTTGATTGAAAATCTTGTATTAAAACTTTCTATTTTGGACCTTATTTTATTCCATGCATATTTTCTCTTTGATCATAGCTATTGAATGGATTTGATTGGATTAAATATTTGGAGAATTTATTCATAAAATGTTATCTTTATAAAACTTGATTTTATTTGAATTAATTTTGAATTTAAATGAATAAAATCAAATATAAATGAAATAAAATCATGAAATCAATTTTATATGACCAATGGGCCTCCCTCAAGCTTAAAATCACGTGGAATGTTCAAGTATTAAGGCTCAATCCTCAAAAGTATGAAATAAGCAACTTAGGGTTTCAAGCCTTTCTCAAAAATCGACCAACTTTTACCAAGCATATATCTCTCAATTTTTAGGATATAAAAGTGTTTTAGGACTTTTTGGAAAGCTGAAAGCGTCCTCTAAATGACCTTTTTGGGTTCATCTCAATTGAAGCTTCCATGCTCAAGTTATGAGCTTTGACCCAAAAGGTGTTTTTGTTGACCTTTTGGAGGACCTATAACCTTTGGCACCATATCTCCCAAATAAAGCATTTATGGTCTTGGCTTGTGAGAGACAAAGTTGTAGAGAATCAAATTTCCTTCAGAATAGGCTTTGAGTGAGGAATTTCTGATACTCCATGTAGAAGTTATGGCCGGTCAAAGTTGAGTTGACTTTTCCTATGAAAAACCCTAATTTGAACCTTTGTATTTGTTCATCTCTGAGTTTTTATTAATGGATCATGATCAACCTTTGATCAAATGATGGATATGACCTCACATACTTGATGTTGACCAAAAATCTTGAAGTTTGACTGTATTTTGACTATAGTTAACTTTTAGGTCAGCACAGTCGATTATTGGTCATCTGAGCCATTGAGTGGGAAATCCTTGGGATTAAAGCTTAATAATTGTCATGGAGATACATTGAGACATATGAGACATCTTGAGATCCATTTGAGGCCTTAGAAATTCAGAATCCCTTGATAAAGTGCAAACCCTAGCTTTGAGACCCCCGATTAGGAGAAAGTGACTTGAATGGTCCTTTGAACCTAGAGCCATTGAAGATGAATAGAGAAGGGCAAATTTAGGGGTATGACAGCTGCCCCTGTTCAATCTTCTTAAACTTGAAGAGTCAGATAGGAACGTCTGCCTATCGTGATCTAAAGGTAGAAGATGATTGGACACTGAGCATGCCCCGAAATTTGCATTTGTTGGGAAGAAGTTGTGTGGGAGATGGGCTTTAAAGATGCCATCCAAGGTAAATACCCTTCTCCTTGTGAAGCATGTACTTTCTGGAAGGAACCAGATGCTTTAATTCTAGCATAGCCTAAAGAGGCAACCTGAATTTTATGCAATGGTATGATGCTTGCGATGCATGATGCAGCGAGCCTCTCAAAATAAATGAGGGCGATGTATGGATATGCATTATGTATGAATGAGGTATGTAAGTTGAATGATGCAAGATTGTTAGTTATGTCAATTGAAGTATGTTAGTAATTCTGAAAAGAAAGATAAAACCTTTGTGTGTTATTGATGATGTTTTGGAGAATATCACTGCCGAGGGACTCACGTGATAAACCCAATTGAAGAAACCTTTGAAAATTTTGTTGTAGAACCCTTTGCAAAATCCATTTGCTCGAGTGTGAGAGAAAAGAATCGTCCTGCTAAAGCCTGAGTCTTACATAGCGAGGAATTGTAAGAGGTATTACTTGTTATGATTCTAACAAGCTTACCTGCACCAATAGGATCATTTGCGAGGGTTATCGCAAACTCACCTGCACCAATAGGATCATTTGTGAGGGTTATCGCAAACTCACCTGCACCAATAAGATCATTTGCGAGGGTTATCGCAAACTCACCTGCACCAATAGGATCATTTGCGAGGGTTATCGCAAACTCACCTGCACCATTAGGATTGTTTGCCCTGGTTCGGACAAATTTCACCTGCACCATTTGGATCATTTGCCCTGGTTCGGACAAATTTCACTTGCACCATTTGGATTCCTTGTCCTGATTCGGACGAGTTCATCTGCACCATTTGGATTACTTGTCATAGTTTTGACAAGCTCACCTGCACCATTAGGATTACCTGTCCTGGTTCGGACGAGTTCACCAGCACCAAAGGGATTACCTGCCATGGTTCTAACAAGCATACCTGTATAAGAAGAGATCATTTGCTATAGTTCTAGCAAACTTACCTGTATGAAAAAGATTCACCTGTTTAGAGACTCACGACTCGAGGGTCGGAGAAAATAGCATGTCAAATATTCACGACTCGAGGGTCGGAAAGGAAATAATATGTTTAGAAACTTACGACTCGAGGGGTCGGAAAACACCTATCACAACGCGAGGGTTGGAAAAGACACCTATCACAACACGAGGGTTGGAAACTCACGACTCCAGGGTCGGAAAATACACCTATCACAACACGAGGGTTGGAAACTCACGACTCGAGGGTCGGAAGACTCACCTATCACAACACGAGGGTTGGAAACTCACGACACGTGGGTCGGACAATACACCTATCACAACACGAGGGTTGGAAAGTCACGACACGTGGGTCGGCAAATACACCTATCACAACACGAGGGTTGGAAACTGGGCTTTTGTAGTATGCAAATGCACTAGATGATATGCGTATGTTAATGCGTATGCATGTATGTTGATGCTAATGTTGATGTCAACCCCAAGATTTTATCTCCTTATTGAACTTGTTTAAACCATATTTGCACCTACACCACGACTATGCTTATGCCGACTTGGTAATGTTTATGTATGCGGGTAATGCTTATGCTCATGCGTATGTTTGGTTGATATAATGAGTGGAACAAAGTAATGGCTTCTGTAAGACTACCTGAAAAGGTTTTTGGAATGGATGTGAATGTTTGTCTTAAAGAAGACTATCTGAAAAGTTTTTTTTTTCGGAAATGACGACGCTCGTCTTAGCAAAGACTACCTATAAAGGTTCTTAGAAAAAAACTGTCTTAAAGAAGACTACCCGCAGAGGTTTCTGGAAAGAGAATGTCTTAAAGAAGACTACCTGGAAGGTTTTTAGAAGAGAATGTCTTAAAGAAGACTACCCAAAAAGGTTCGTGGAAATGGATGACAATTCGTCTTAAAGAAGACTACCTGAAAAGGTTGAAAATATCTTGCAAAGGCTACCTAAAAGGTTCTTGGAGAGGACAGTGAATGTCTTATAAAAGACCACCTGGAAAGGTTCGTAGAATGTCTTAAAGAAGACCACCTGAAGAGGTTCCTGAGAAGGATGAAAAATTGTTTTAAAGAAGACTACCTAAAAAGGTACTTAGAAAAAGAATTTCCTGAAGAAGACTACCTGAAGAGGTTCCTAGAAAGGATCGTAGGATTTGTCTTAAAGAAGACTACCTGAAAAGGTATGGTGTAATGTATCGACCCATGTATGTAATGCATGATTTATATGTATTTGCATGATACTCCAATGATAGGTTGTTGATAACCAAAGCGTATATAGCTCGCTAGAGTTTCCAGTTTGTTTGATAAGGTGGGGTGTGATGCTAGTGCGATTCCCCGATACCTATTTTAGAAGATCGTAGTCAGGAGAAAGATTTGTCGGATGTTGTAAAGTGCGAGAACGCCTTCCCCTTTTTTTTGTGCGCCTTGCCCCAGTTTGACTCCTTGAATTACTCCACGCCTTTAACCCTTTGAGGTTCTCCACGCCTTTAACCTTTGAATTGTTTACCTTATGGGTTTTATATCCAATGCCCCCAATGTTTAGTGGAAAAAGATGCCTATGATCTCCAAGTTATGAGGGAAGTGCCCTGGGAAATAGCCTTGTCATATGCTTCGACATTTAGATTGAAGGGTGTGCCCCTGACTTGCCAGATATGGAGGGTTATCCATGGTTTTCTATCCATTTTGAATTTATCCCATGCTTGACATGCCCCTGATTGATATTGCTTCGAGATGTGACCCAAGTCAATTGAACCTTAGGAAGAATGCCCCTAGTTAATAGGATGTTTGGCTGTATGCTCCTGTTTAGGAAAACCTTCTGGACGTGGTTTCCCCATTCAAGAGTCTTTATTAGAAATGATCGCCTTTGATTAACCCATTTCGAAATCTCCTCGATGCTAAGTGCATGTTCGTAGATGGCGTTGTACCCTTTGAGAAGTAACCCCAATGCGATGTGTATGCAAGTTTTGAAATCGGAGGAGTGGATGATTAGAAATGAATGCTTGAAGGATCGTAATGGTTAGAAATAGTTTTAACAAACATAGGAGTCAGTATAACAGAATCCTGCTTAATATGCTCTCGTGGTTAACCTTGCCTCAATTAGGACTTTTAAATGTTGTAACTTGGCCTGGTTCATGTTTTAAGAAACAATGGATATAAGGCTCAAAATTTATTTAGCCCACCCCTTTCTCCTTGATGTTCTCCAAGTCCTAAATATTCGCCTAATCCCATGAATGTGCTTTGTTTGCAAGAGAATCGTTTTAGTTTTGATGTTGAGCAGAAGCCTTAGTAGAGATCCAAGCATTGATGAAAATGTTGCAAATATCCAAGCATTAATGTGAAGCTTTGATGGTTTAGCAGTCACAAGATTGTCCTTCGTGTTTTGTTTTAGTTTTTATCCCTTATTTTTGCATGAACCAATCCCTTAGAATTTGATCCATCGGGATGCCCTGATTTTTGCCTAAGTCATTTCTGTTTTCTTTCATGAAATCTTCCATTTTGACTTAGCGGGCGTTTTTCCTTTGACAGCTCCTTTTGAGATTTGATCCTGGGACATTGAATGTTGTGACTGCCATGTTGACTTTGATTTGTAAGCCTCGACTTTGATACTTCCTCGATCTTGGATGATGTATTGAGGAAGAATATGTTGTGAATGTTATCTCCATTGCTTCCTCAATCTCGGATGAACGCGAGGAAAAAGATATGCTTGAACCTTTGCTTGAATCCTTGCTTGGATTAACTGATTCTCTTGACAACCAAAACACGCCATTGAATTAATTGAAATCTAGCCTGCCCCCGGTTAAAATCAAGGTTTTTTTTTGAAAAGTAGAAACAAGCTCCAACTCCTGGCTCGAGGGGGTGACGAGGGATTAACATCCTTATATCTCCACTGTTTGGGAATTGAAACAATGCCTGTACATCGTCGGTTCGGTCTTACCTTGAAAGCATATGTTTAGCTAGACTTAGTTATTTGTATTCGTCATTCTCCCTTAAGTTTGTTAATAATTGAAATTCAAAATTGAAATAGAATAGAAGGGTGCGAGTGGAAAGTCGTAGTAGTGAGCGAATGAAGCGAATGGATTGATTTCAAAACATGCATGAATATTTTATTGAATTACTATTCGAAAGGTACAACATTTTACATCAAATAGCATTTTGTGATCGTAGGAACTACAACTAGAAAGATAAACCTATTAATCCTAAGGGCAATCTCCTTTGTGAGTCTTTTGACCTTGCTTTACTCCTTAGTTCCTAGACTTGTAGAAGTAAAAGGGTAATCTCGAATTCTCCTTGGGCACGTCAAACCTGTCGGAAATAATTGTAAGCGGTGGGTTTTCGTCGTATCGGAACTTCATGAGTTTCCTTTGACTGAACCTCTTTTGCCTTTTTTTCTAAGGATAGCACCACACCATTTGCAGCCTTCAAAGTTTGTAGATTGATAGAAAAACCTATGGCCTTTTTGCCCCTTGGTATGGAGTTAGCATATGTCGCATTCCCTCCATCGTAGTCACGCATTTTTGTTCAGGGTATTGCCCTAGTTGGATTAATCCTTGCCCCCAGGTTATCGTAGAGCGTCCTTGTAAGTTTGCTATGTTCGTAGATGAACCCCCTTATTACTAGATACCCCTTGAGTGTATCTATGAGGGAACTTCGTTGTTAAACTAATCCTTGCTCGATAATAACCTTTGTTGCATTCACAATCCTGTTACGACAAGGCGTGGGCATGCGTCTGGCATGGTGAAAGACATCCTTTTTCCTCCTTGTGAGACCATGTTCATTCTCGAAAATTTATCCTCCTTTCTCCATAGTCTACAATCCTTTTGATTTTTTTTTGTGAGTCTCGGGAAATCGGCTAACGCGGTAGGTGCGGATGCGGGTGAAGATAGAAATGCAAATGTAGATGTAAATGAATGTATGGATGCATGAAAATGCAAATGCATGCGTATGCACAAGACTCCTTGTATTATAACTCCTTGCATGCAATGCAGACGGGTGACATGTGATCCTAAGGATAACCTTAGAGGCGACATTGGACCCTCGTGGAATCTTTGTAGGATAAATGTTATGACACACCGATGGAAATCCCTTAGATTAGGGAGTACGGAGAAGGTAGCGGCTAGTGACCGTTCAAGACGGCCGCCAAGTCTCATGGCCATCGAGAGGCCGATAGACGTGTACCAATGAAGTTGTCCCTCATGGGAAGGTTCTCTATGCGAAACGCAACCTATCTAAGGACGATATCGGATGAAAAGAAATCCCTACATGCTAGGGAATGAAGGATGTATAGATGGAAATCCAAATCCTACAAGTTAGAGGGTGTGCGGGAGCAAGCACGGGTTGACCGTTCAAGACAGTTACCAGCTCTCATGGCCATCGAGAGGCCAATCGACGTGCGTTAATGAGGACGTCCTTCAGGGGAAGGACGTGTCGTTTGTAAAGACAAGTGGACAAAAAAGAGAATCCCTATAGGCTAGGGAGTACGTAGGAGTAAGCATGGGGTGACCGTTTGAGACAGTCACTGGATCTCATGGCCATCGAGAGGCCAATCAACGTGCATAAATGAAGGTGTCCTTCGTGGGAAGGACATGGTCTTAGAAATAGAGTCCATACAGGCTAGGGACCACGTAAGAATACCTGCAAAATTGAAACGCATACATTCATGGCATATAAATCGCGAATATATATCGAGCACAAAAGCACAAAAGTCCTAGGTTCATAGGGTCATAGGTTCGACGTAGCGGCTCTTGGGAGCCATCCTTTTTATAGGGGGGTTCTAGAAGGTCTCATGGGGTCGTTCGTAGCCTCCGAGACTTTTTGTCTCTTCGGATTTTAGAACAACTCATTTTATCCATGAGGTTCGAATTTTTGGGGTAGGTTCTCGGAGAGATCAGCCAAGTATCCAGTCCTGTCCTCAACAAAGTCAAGCCTCGTTTTGGACATTTCCGAATACTCAGCCCACTCCGAGTGGAGTTATCAATGAGACTCGTAGGTGATTCATGTCCCCTATTGATCTCAAAGTTAACTCCCACACTTAGGGTTTTAACATTACATAATATGCCAGCAGTGTATATAAAAATATAACAATTAGGCAATTAAATATAAATATATTAACATAAACAATTAAATATAAACACATTATAAACAATTAAATATTTTTTTTTAGATAAAAAACAAATAAAAAAAATTTTAAAAAAAATTAAAAAATAATTACAAACCCTAAAAAAAGCGAATTAGCCGAACCCTAAAAAGTTGTCAAACCTAAACCCTGCCAAAACCTAACACCTATAGGAGCATAGTATTCACCATTTAAGTTATCCCCAGCAGAGTCGCCAGCTGTAGCAACCTGCCCTAAAAATTTAGACTTTTAGAGTCGCCACCTATTCTACCAAGGCGAATAGGAAACCTCGCGCAGTTAAGAGATCAGGGTAAGATACTATATTCAGGTCGAGGGAAGGTGTTAGGCACCCTCAACCCTTTCCTAAAGGCTAACATTTCAAAGATAAAGGTTTATGGCAAGGTTTATAGCTAAGGAATTGAATAGGGGAAAATGAGATTTATGGGGAAGGGGACTCGCCTTGGTTATCCAAGTGCCTACGTATCTCCTTAGGGAGAATCAGAGTCTACGTAGTTCGGGGAACAGGATTGTACGCCTTAGAATTTGATATGAATGTGTTGACGGTATTTTGAATTACCGTTTCGCAGTTTTGAAAAGGTATTTTGAATTACCTTCGTAGTTTCGCAGTATTGAAGAGATGAAAATCCGTGGTTTGTGGTTTGATGTGTTTTAAGCGTTTGGGCGTACAACCCTGATTTAATTTGTTACCATTAGTTACGATAATCAATAGGTTTGATTACCACGGCTAACAGATTGAAGGGAGGATTGCTAACCACTATAATCGATAGATTCGATTATCACGAATAGCAAATGTGCGTATTTTAATTATCGTTACTCCTCATAATCGATAGATTCAATTACAAATAATAACGAATTTTTTAAGGGAAAATGCTAATCATCGTAACCAATAGCTTTGGTTAAAACCATTTAGCAAAACAAATATTATTTTAATTATTGGATTTGATTAAATAATTAATCGATTATTAACCATTGCGACCAATAAATTTAGTCGGAACGAATAATAAATAAAAATCCTAACACTATGGCCAATGGCTAGTGGGATTGGGCAAACCCTAATGCTTTGATAACTTTTTAGGGCTATTATGATTTAATAGCAATTAATATTAATAAAATAAACTAATCGGGATAACAGAATAATCGGGAAATAATCTAAACCTTAGTCATAAACTAATCGTAATTTTATTATATAATCCTAGTTGAATCATTTAATTAGATTAAACATAATTAATTGATATTAATCTAAATAATTAAGTAATAGAATAAAAATATAAAAAAATATAGAAAAAACCTGGCTTTTATCCTGTGTGGCAGCCTTGGAAGTTGTATGGTAGAGGTGTAGCTTCTATGTACGTTAGATTTAGATCATAGCAGATCCTGCGGCTGATACGTGAGGGTGCATTGTATGCATGCAGCGCATGGCTACATGTGATCCATGGTCAAGAATATGCAAGAAAAATAATTGCATACCACAGGGATCGAACCCTGGTTCTTATGATGATACACTCCTCCCCCTTGCCAATTGAGCTGCTATTCATTAGTCATTAAACCATGGCATTGGATACTATATAAAAGACATAAAAGGATTAAATAGAAAAGTCAAACGAATTTTAATGTGGGGCCCCCTGGTATTCACGCGGAAGCCAATGAGAAGAGCTGAGAGAAGGTCTGATATTTTGACCCACCAATCAGAGACGGAGAGAGGAACTAGCCCTCTTGACAGACCAATGAGAGACCCTCGTGGGGCCACGCGTATTAACTGCTGGATCTGAGAATTCCGACGCCGCCGGAACAGTGGCAGCAGTCTTCTTCTCCGGCTATGGGGACCTCGCGACCTAAAGAAAAAAACACTCATACAAGATGAAAAAAAACCCAGATTAGGTAAACAGCATGCTGCGAGTACAGTGGTAATGTTCTTCTCCCTTAAAAGCGCCTGCAACCTTGAGTACGAAGCTCCATGAGCTTCATGCCCTAACAATGGCAACTCACGGCCCGACCACCAAATATTGCAAATGGATAGTTCAAACGACTCTAAATCCATATACAAACTCATTAATGGTGTTAGATTTAATTGAAACAGGCTGCAAATTAGAAAACGATGATCAACATAAGTGATAAAAATATGAATGTATATACGGTGGTGTGACGAGCATGGGGTTATCCAGAGGATTCCTCTTACCTCTCCTTACCTTTGGCATGAGATTGGACGCTTTCAAAAGCTCTGAGGAGGTTTTTTCATTAGGATTCGATTTTGACAAGTATATATGATTTTTGCACTCCTAGGGTTCCATTCTCCTTGGCCTCCCTCCTCAAATTTTCGTCCCCCCTCTCTTGTGGTATGCTAACAATATATATATGATAGCAATAGAGTTATAAAAATAGAATAAAATCAAGCCCTTGAATAAAAACAAATTTGATTGAAAATCTTGTATTAAAACTTTCTATTTTGGACCTTATTTTATTCCATGCATATTTTCTCTTTGATCATGGCTATTGAATGGATTTGATTGGATTAAATATTTGGAGAATTGATTCATAAAATGTTATCTTTATAAAACTTGATTTTATTTGAATTAATTTTGAATTTAAATGAATAAAATCAAATATAAATGAAATAAAATCATGAAATCAATTTTATATGACCAATGGGCCTCCCTCAAGCTTAAAATCACGTGGAAAGTTCAAGTATTAAGGCCCAATCCTCAAAAGTATGAAATAAGCAACTTAGGGTTTCAAGCCTTTCTCAAAAATCGACCAACTCGTACCAAGCATATATCTCTCAATTTTTAAGATATAAAAGTGTTTTAGGACTTTTTGGAAAGCTGAAAGAGTCCTCTAAATGACCCTTTTGGTTTCATCTCAATTGAAGCTTCCATGCTCAAGTTATGAGCTTTGACCCAAAAGGTGTTTTTGTTGACCTTTTGGAGGACCTATAACCTTTGGCACCATATCTCCCAAATAAAGCATTTATGGCCTTGGCTTGTGAGAGATAAAGTTGTAGAGAATCAAATTTCCTTCAGAATAGGCTTTGAGTGAGGAATTTTTGATACTCTATGTAGAAGTTATGGCCGGTCAAAGTTGAGTTGACTTTTCCTATGAAAAACCCTAATTTGAACCTTTGTATTTGTTCATCTCTGAGTTTTTATTAATGGATCATGATCAACCTTTGATCAAATGATGGATATGACCTCACATACTTGATGTTGACCAAAAATCTTGAAGTTTGACTGTATTTTGACTATAGTTGACTTTTAGGTCAGCACAGTCGATTATTGGTCATTCGAGCCATTGAGTGGGAAATCCTTGGGATTAAAGCTTAATAATTTTCATGGAGATACATTGAGACATATGAGACATCTTGAGATCCATTTGAGGCCTTAGAAATTCAGAATCCTTTGATAAAGTGCAAACCCAAGCTTTGAGACCCCCGATTAGGAGAAAGTGACTTGAATGGTCCTTTGAACCTAGAGCCATTGAAGATGAATAGAGGAGGGAAAATTTTGGGGTATGACAGATATCCTTGGAAGCAAAGAATATAAAGCACAAAATGTCATGGTACTTGGACTCTGGGTGCTCGCGACACATGACGGGAAGAAAGTCTATGTTCCAAGACCTGGTGCTTAAATCTGGTGGAGAAGTCAAGTTTGGAGGAGATCAGAAGGGCAAAATTATTGGCTCTCGAACCATAAGTATGGGTAACTCTCCTTCCATGACTAATGTACTTCTTGTAGAAGGTTTAACGCATAACTTATTGTCCAAAAGTCAATTAAGTGACAATGGTTATGATATAATCTTCAATCAAAAGTCTTGCAAGGCTGTAAGTCAGAAGGATTGCTCAATCCTATTTACAGGCAAGAGAAATAACAATATTTATAAGATTGATCTTTCAGATCTTGAGAAGCAAAAGGTGTCTTGCCTTATGTCTGTTTCTGAAGAGCAATGGGTTTGGCACAGAAGATTAGGACATACTAGTTTGAGAAAGATTTCTCAGATTAACAAACTAAATCTGGTCAGAGGACTCCCAAATCTGAAATATAAATCAGATACTCTTTGTGAAGCATGTCATAAGGGCAAGTTCTCCAAACCTGCATTCAAATCTAAGAATGTTGTCTCTTCCTCAAGGTCGTTAAAACTTCTGCATATTGATCTGTTTGGACCTGTCAAAACAGCATCTATCAGAGGGAAGAAATATGGATTAGTCATTGTAGATGATTATAGCCGTTGGACATGGGTAAAGTTCTTAAAACACAAGGATGAGTCTCATTCAGTGTTCTTTGAATTCTGCACTCAGATCCAATCTAAGAAGGAGTGCAAAATCATAAAGGTCAGAAGTGATCATGGTGGTGAATTTGAGAATAGATTCTTTGAGGAGTTCTTCAAATAAAATGATATTGCCCATGATTTCTCTTGTCCTAGAACTCCACAGCAAAATGGAGTTGTAGAGCGAAAGAATAGGACTCTGCAAGAAATGGCCAGAACCATGATCAATGAGACAAATATGGCTAAGCACTTCTGGGAAGAAGCAATAAACACTGCATGTTATATTCATAATAGAATCTCTATAAGACCTATTCTAAATAAGACTCCTTATGAATTTTGGAAGAACAGAAAGCCTAACATTTCATATTTTCATCCTTTTGGATGTGTGTGTTTTATTCTGAATACTAAAGATCATCTTGGTAAGTTTGATTCTAAGGCAGAAAATTTTTTTTTTCTTGGATATTCTAAACGCTCTAAAGGCTACAGAGTATACAATACTGAAACATTGGTTGTTGAAGAATCAATCAATATCAGGTTTGATGAAAAGCTTGGTCTTGAAAAGCCAAAGCACTTTGAGAATTTTGCAGATATAGATATTGACATATCAGAATCTGTAGAACCAAGAAGCAACGCTCCAGAAGCTGAAAGTCTCAGAAGCAATGGATCAGAAGATCAGGTTGTTGTATCTTTAGAGAATCTCATAATTTCTGAAGAGCCAATAGTCAGAAGATCTTCTAGACTCTCCTCAGCTTATTCAGAAGATGTGATCCTTGGAAAGAAAGATGATCCTATTAGAACCAGATCATTTCTAAAAGATAACATCAGAAGCAGTGATCAGAATCAGAAGGTGTAAAGTTCTATTCAGAACAACACAGCTGTCATCAAGCAATTTCTGATGGTAAACACGTGTCTGTACGGTCAGTAAAAGCGTGAGGAATCTGATGGGACGCCGCCCTAGGTAACTGTGTCAAATCATTTCATTTACCACGATCTCTCACCTAACGTCACTCATCATTTAATGAAATTGATTTCTTTTGATTCTGTAACTGTTCATTTTCAAAATTTTATTGCATTCTTTTTCAAATCCGTTTCTATAAATACATTTCAAATCATAATGTTTATCCTTTTCGCTCCCATTCTCTCATTCTTCTTGCATGCATTTTTGCAAACTCTTCAGTCTCCTCTCAAACCCTAAGCGCAAACCCAGTTTTTGTTCTTCAAACTTAAGTTCTGTTTCAATGGCCGCTTCATCATCTCATAATGTTGACTCATCGGTTCCTCTTCATCTTCAAGAAGAAGATCAGCAAATAACTCCAGTTATTGCCTGTTCTATTCCCAATAAGGATTTGGAAGTTATCTGTGAACTCATGGTAGACTTTGATAGTCTCGAAGAACATAACTTTCGTCTTAAGGAAGATATCATTTTTCAAGGATGGACCTCATTATTTGCTGAGTTTTTTGGACCAGTTTACCCAGATCTTGTAAAGGAATTTTGGGTGCATGCAGTTGTTGCTCCTAAATCCATTCTATCTTTTGTCCATGGGAAGTTCGTGGTCGTTACTGAGAACGTTCTGAGAATGATGTTCGATCTAAGAAACCCTGAGGGTGTTTTTGAAATTGATCAAAGGGCTGATTAGGATGATGTGTTATCTACTCTTTACACAGATGTAAAGGAAACAAAACGTGCCAGGGACATGAGGGATCTCTATAAAATCTGGACCAAGATTCTTCTGGGATGTTTCTACCACAGGAAAGGAACACATGCTGCAGATTTCGTCAACAATGAGCAGAAATACATTTTGTACTGCATCGCTACTCAGAAGAAGGTTGATGTTATCTACATAATCTTCAATCACTTGTGGAATGCTGTAAGGGATTCCATGAATTCCTTCAGAATGAAGAAGTGTACTATCATTCCTTTTGGAAGGATCATCACAAACCTTCTAGTTCACTCCAAGATTGTTGAGAACCTAGAAGCTGAAGGTACCATCAGTGACCTTGTCGTCACCACTGGAAGTTGCTTTAATGCTCTCACCTTGAGAAAAATGAGTGTCATTGATACTATTATCAAAACTCCTCAACCTCTTCTTGGAGCAAGAAGCAGAAGAGATCTTATTCTTGCTGAGTTTGAACCCTTCTTCAAAAGTGAAGTACCAGGTGTCAAAACTAGATACCTGAAGTCACTCAAGGAAGATGAAGGAGTAAAAGATCAAGAAAAATGCGCTCCTACTAAAGAAGGTCGCAATAAAATTTCTACTTCTAGGGCTACTGACTCGGAAGGTGTTTCAGAAGCTGCTCCTGAAGCTGCTGAAAAGAAGGAAAGAAGAACCAAGAGAAAATTTGATCATCCTTCTGTTAATCAGGTGAAGGTAATTCACAATGTAGCTGCTGCTACTGTTGAAAAAGCTGTTCCAGAAGAAATGGTTGCTGAGGTTGTTCGGGCTGTCTCAATTGAATTTGAAGAGAATAAAAAGAAGAATGCTGAGAAGAAGAAGAAGAAGAAGAAGTTGAATAAAAATGTTGAAACTGTTAAAGCTGTTGAGAAGAAGAAAACAAGAAAAAGGAAATTAATAATTAATGCCTCAGATGAAGATGAGGATATTCAAGAAACTGTGAATCAGCAGAAAGAAATCCCTCAAGGACCAACAACTAAAGCAGTTGTAGGTCAGAAGGTTGCTGATAATGAGAAGGAGGCTCTGGAATCTGCCAGAAGAAGAGAAATTTCTCGAGGAAAGGCAAAGATTGTGGTAGAGCAGAAGAGTAAGAAGCAGAAGAAGCTTGAAGCGGTAGTTGAAGCTGTTCAGAAGGTATCAAAAGGTATACATCTCTCTGAACCTTATTCTGTTCCTGCTTTACATTCAGAAGTTGCACCAATAGTTGTTGCCCAAATCCCTGAACCAGTAAATCAACCAGAAAAAGCCCCATCAGAATCACCCATAAAAGTTCATATTCTCACACCTCCCTCTTCTCCTAGAACCAAAATCCTTACTACTCCTCCTTCACCCATTCCAGATGTTCCCATTCCTTCTTCTCCACCCGCAACCAACCTTGCTTCTGACCAGGCCCTTGATAATCCTGTTCTTAATATACCACCCCTACAAACTCTCTTTCCACCTCACACAAATATATCCACTTCTCAACCACCTCCTCATGCAAATTATGAACCCATTCCATCCACCTATCAAAACAACCCATGTGTTTCTGATCTTCCATATTCTGCATCACATGAGCAATTGCTCCGTGATTGCAACTACACTCCCAAGCCTCGACCTGAAGCAGAAATGGTAGTGTTAGATTCTAACAATGAAGCAGAATCTTCTTATCGGTTGGATAGAGAACCTCAACCCTATTCTGTCCCTAACCCTGACTCCCCAATAACCAAAATAAAATCCCGTCGAGTATACCCTATTGGTGTAATTTTTGAATTGGTAAAGAGGAATCTCAGAAGAGTCTTTAATACTCTCAGAATCGTTGAAAGTGATGGCCTGAATGATGTTGCTATGCGAAAGTTTTGGAGAATCTTCCGAAGAAAAGCAGATGCATGTTTTGAAGAACTTCAGGAAGTTTGTGTAGAAGCTGCTCCACGGCCTTGTGGAATTCTGAGAAGTTATGAAGATTTTTGGTTCGCTCGTCTCGGAGGGAGATATATCCTTGAGGAGAAGCGGTTTGTGGATGAGCTGGAAGAAGCTAGAATTGCTGCTGCAATGGAAGCTAATCCTTGCAGGGAGATTATGGTCTGGAGACCTCAATGTCCTGTTCTGATTGGAGACTTCAGGACTCTCTTTGAATTTCTGAGGGAAAATCCTTCTGAGGAAGACCCAAGCTTGGTCATTCCAGAAGTTGTTGATCCACCAGAAGTTGAAGGTCCTTCTGCTCCTAGGAATCTTGCTGCCATTCTTCAGGCTATTGAGAATGGAGATTCTGAGGTTCCTGCTGCAGAGTATGGAGATGCTTCTATGGAAGAAACAGATGCTGAAGATCATGTTGCTGAAACTATTCCTGTTGAGGAAAATCCTGCAAATGATCTGACTATGGAAGCTGCGGATCAGAATGCCATCCCTCTGGACAGAAGCTGTGAAGCTTCTTCCGATAAACCTTCCCGTCTTGAAAGGACTTTGGAAGTCATTCAGAAGAACTAGGATGAGCAAAGAACGATCAATGCTGAGTTTTGTGCTTTCATGGAGAGGCAGAATGAGAGCAACAATGGGATTCATCATATGCTGGCCAAGATTATGTCAAAACTAGGGTCATCTTAGTCATTGAGTCTTAGATTGTTTTCTTTTGTTTTGCTGCATCTGTTTTTCTATGCATCTTCCCTTGCCCTCCCTCTTGTACTTCTGACAATCTTTTTCCTGTGCTTAATGAAATTATCCTTTTCTTCGGTCTTGTTTTTTCATCTGAATCTTTTGTGTTTTTGATGTTATCACAAAAAGGGGGAGAAAATGTGATAAATGATCTGATTTATTTTATCAGTCGCTGGGAGAAAGGCTCCATATCTCCAACAGAACTTGCAAAGTTCTATGTCTTTGAGTGTTGTTTTGCAGGATTTGAAGATCCTCGTTAAAGCTCAAACAAGAGAAGCAAAGACATGAGGAAAAGCAATTCTATAAAGAATCAAGCTTATAGAAATTGAAGCAAGTTGAGTGCTATAAAGCTCCAAGATCAGAAGCAAGAAGGAAGAATGTTCTGATATTCTGATGATAGAATATGCTTTCACTCTTATTCCTTATATGTTCTGATGCATGTTTTTAGTCTCAAAATATGCTCTGAAACATTGTGAATTGTTTGCTCTAATACATATTATATGTTCTGAAACATATTCTATGTTCTGATTCATTCATGCTGACTTTTGTCGTTTAGTTTGTTCTGTAACATTTCAGGATGTAGAGATGCTCTGATGATGCTCTAGTACATTCAACAATGTTCTGATACAATCTAGCATGCAATGATTCAAGAAGAAATTCAAGCTCTGAAGCTGTCCAATGGAAGCAAGAATCAGAAGTTATGAATAGTCTGAAGCCATAAGAAATTCTAGTTCTGAAGCTGTCCTATGGAAGCAAGAATCAGAAGCTGTGAATGTTCTGAAGATCTAAGCATATGTG
This sequence comes from Vicia villosa, assembly GCF_029867415.1. Taxonomy (NCBI): domain Eukaryota; kingdom Viridiplantae; phylum Streptophyta; class Magnoliopsida; order Fabales; family Fabaceae; genus Vicia; species Vicia villosa. Next base: position 96,966,528 of record NC_081184.1, on the reverse strand, counting down.
AACGTCTCAACTGAGATACTCAGGGAAGTCTTTTAATTTATAAAATTCTTCTAGTATTTATTTCAGGGGGAGATTGTTAATCTCAGGGGGAGACATATTCACACAATGTCTATATGCTTATGCTATAACTGTGTAATTGTCTTTAGCTGTCTGTCTTTTCTGATCGCAAATTCATATCATTTATGTATGTTTTTGTCATCATCAAAAAGGGGGAGTGTTGCACCCTAAAATTTGCCCACATATTTATCCCTAATTGATTTTCCCTTCACATTCATATGCATCTTTCATTTAGGCCATCTAACATTCATACATTCATTGATCGAATAACTTTACATTGGATGAAAGATCTTGGAAGCGAGGGTTTTATATGGTCATTCATTGTGGGCTTTTTTCTCCTAAAGCTACAAGGTTTCCCTCTATGAAGATTCACCAAGGGCAAGAGGAATATGGGTTTTATATGTGGTGTCTGCAATCATTAATTCGACTGAGATTCATCGGATTTCATGTCGATATGTTCTTATGCGCTCCAATTCATATCTTTTTCAAGAATTCCTCAAGGCATTACTGTTGTGGTGGGTTGAAATACAAGGGCAGTGGCAAGAGAGGTTGACATGTTCATTTATTGCGGGTTAATTGAGATTTCGAGAATTAATGATTCAAGACTTGTCGTTGAAATTTGGAAGTGAAGGTTTATTAAGTGGACTTGAGATTATTCATTAAAATTTGGAGTGGATTTGCATAAATAAAAAAAAATAAAAAAAAGAGCAATCGAAAGTGTTTGGTATTCCTGTTACAAGACTAAGGCGTGCATGATTATTCATCAAAAAGATTTGCTAAGCATTGGTGCAATTCTACTTAGATTCATTCAACCATTCGTTCAAGATCCATACATTTTTTTGCTCATTATCATCCAAATTTCAAGCCTAAAGTCATGTGAACACCAATCATCATTCAAGTGTTTGAATCATACTATCAAATTCAAAAGTCAATCTCATTCATCACCATTCAAATATCCAACCAATGTTCCAAAACAGAACTGAAAAATTCACATACACTTCATTTTTCCAGTTTCATAAACTTCTTCTTTCCCTCACTCTCGTTTTCAGCTTCTCTCTCTCTCTCTCTCTCTCTCTCTCTCTCTCACCATGAACAGAAAAGTTTGTTACATTTGTAACAAACTTCACAAAGATTGAATAGCCTTCATCATTTTCTAACCACCACCCTAACCACCATAACAGTTTCACTTCATCATCTTCAACAATCACCATGGATAACACTCTCACCTTCTCGCAACAATCATCATCACCATTTCTTTCTCTCTCTCCGAGATCCAAGGGCAGGAGATTTTGCTAGGGGAAGCTCACAAACTACCGCCAGTTCCCTCTCTTTTCAACGAAGTCATTTGATTCTCTGAACAAGATATACCGCAGGGAAGAGTCATGGCTGTAAGCTATTATTTTCGTCGGGAAATCTCGCGGATCGGAACTTAGGCTCTCGGCAAAGGTTGCTGAATTTCTTGCTGCATAGAACATTGACAAAAAGCATGCGGAGTGTAGATTGGAACGCGAGCATGAGTAGAGTTTCTTTCAAAGCTTTTCTTGCGGTTCGACGCCAAGTGAGTGTTCTTGATCTTTCTCAGCATCGTAGTGATAACATGTATAGGTTCATATGCACGATTAGCATCGAATGTTTTCGGTGGTTGTATGTTGCATATTCTTGGTTCGTTTTTCTTCGATTTGATGTTGTGTGTCATAATTCGTGATGATAGAATGTTTATACGTTGAAACCAATCGCATATTCAGATTCTACATGAAATTTCGAGTGAAACAGTGTCTTGTGTTTTCATTTTGATCGTGCTTTTTTTCCGCCGCCGTGGATGTTGTTTTGGCTCACCGGAGAAGAAGCATGCTTCATGACATGCATAGGGGTGGTACTGTTCACGTGAGTGTTGCTGCCTCACGTTCAACCATTATTCTTTTTGTATTTCAATTGATTTGAGTTTTTTTAGATAATAAATATTTGTTGGTGGATGCTGATTGGCTTAGGGTTTGTTTTTTGTCACTTAGTGACTTAATTCAAAATGGACCCATTGATGTCAAGTCCTCCTAATGTCACGTTACCATATAGTAATGAACCATAGCATAGTGTAACATGCTGGTATAAAGTAAAATGAAAATGGAATGTAAACAAAAATGTGATATTTCGTTTTTACACCACCCAAGGTTCAGGCCCATGCGCCCATAACATAAGTTCAGTCCTTGTGATAATTGCTTCAGCACCCCCAGTTTAGGCAGTTTTTAGGGATTGTTTCAAATTGTTTCCTCCTCAACTTTTGCTTGTTAAATCTGTTTTGATTGAAATAAAAAATCAATAAAAATATGTTTTAGATGGTTTTGTGTGTGTAGTTAATTTTTGTATTTTTTATAGATTTTTTAGAATTTAGTTCACTATCTTTAATAAATCTTTTTCCTCACATGTGTTCATTTTCTTCTTAGGTTTGCTATGCTTTGCAAAATAATTTGGTTAAATGCCTTAGGGATAGATTTTAATTGCCATTTTTTTTGTGATATCAGTAGACTCATATACCATATTGTGTGTAAAAAATAAAAGTCCAATTTCATGTTTTGGTTAGGTTTTCACTAGGTTTTCTACACCCGATTAATATGTGTTTCTAAAAGGATAATCATGTGAATTTAGTCCATAATTTGGCTTGCATTTATGCAATAGCCTTAGTTTCTTTTTGTATATACTATTAGAAGTGTTCAAAGGTCCCAAGACCTGAATTTGAATTTTAAATCATTTTCCTTCTATTTTAATTGAATTTTTCTTTTCATGTGTACATAATTGTCTTCTTTAGTCCCTCCTTGTGAATGATATCATTTGATTAACATAGGGATAGAAATTTATAATCTTAGTATACCTCCCTTAGATGATAAATAGGAATTAGAATAACTCTAGGTTTAGAAAATAGGCTAGGCTCCCCTTTCATTCTTTTTCTTTTCAACTCTAAAACATCTAATAAATACTTGAAATACATTCCCTTAAAAAATACAAAGAAAATACTTAAAACATTAATAAAAAAGTGAAAATCATTAAAAAGGGAATGGAAGCTTGAATCTCCCTTGCTTTAGGGAATCATTCGAGTGATTGGATCTCCCTTGCTTTAGGGTTCCATTCGGGCGTAAGTTCCCAAGTTCTAAAAAACACAAACCAAAGGGTAACTCGAATCTCCCTTGCTTTAGGGATCCATTCGAAACACCCAAACTCTCTTCTGTCTCTCGCCCTCGTGGCATTCTTAAGAACATGTTGAATCTATTCCATAATTAGGCGTATAAGTCTCCAAAGGTCGAGCATCGTGGAGTGCGACTTTAACCTCTGTTCAACTAAAAAACACAAAAACATAAAAAATCTTGAGCCGAACTACGGTCGCTCTGATTCCTTGTAAGGGATACGTAGGCATTGGGTCGCGGGGCCTAAGCGAGCACACTTGTAAATAATTCCTTCTTTTCCCCGTATTTCTTTTGCATGCATTCGCATTTAGGTTTAGACATTAGACACCCTTTAGATAGAAACAAACATAGGTGGATACCATCGAGTACGATGGGCGTGAGGGGTGCTAGCACCTTCCCCTTGCGTAACCGACTCCCGTGCCCTATTCTCTGGTCGAAAGACCTTGTTCTTGTTCTGAGTTAGGTTTTCTGATATTCCTTTCCCGCGTTGGGATAAATATATTAGTGGCGACTCTGATCCATTTTTCGCGGTAGCGATAACTGGCGACTCTGCTGGGGATGTTGATAGACATGTGCTGGTCCATTCTTAGCGAGTCGATCCTAGCCTTTGTTTGTTTCTTTTATTGGGTGTTTATTTATTTTTTTATATGTTTACATTTTGTATATATGTTTGCATATCATTTCTATTTCCTGTTTGCATATCATGTTTACTTTCCGCATGCATCTGGACTATATTATGGGTCCCCGTGAGGGCCACATATTTTTCTGCTTTGTTTTGCAGGTGGGGGGTTTTTGTGAGGTAAAAGGCCCACTACCCAGGCCAGTGACACATAGGATTAGCGTGGATGCCCATGTTGACTCCCGTAGCGCTTGCTATGATCGAGCTTGACATGGGGTACCACAACTGGGCGAGGTTCTTTCATGGAACACTGTGTCTGGCACGCTTGTTGCCTCAAACACTTTGTACCCCATGGGAACTGTAGACCCTAGTTACCATTAGGGACCACTTGTCCGTGTTTAGACTACATACCTGTGAGATTGGGGTGGGACAGGAAACCTTGACTCCTACATACCATTGCTTTTTCAGAGTTGAGGTCGGACCTTTATTTGGTCTGTTCTCATGGTGCTTGATATTCTGGTATTCAAAAGGGCGTCGAACCTTTGATCCTGTGACATTTGACTTGCACAGAGGTTTTACATCAGTTGTCCAGAGATTGTACAGATGCTACTAAGATTATATGGACCTTGATTCCATGCACTTTGCATCACATAACATCATTCCTTCATCCACATCATTTGTGGGGGATCCTGAAGTCTGATTCTAAAAAAAAAAAGGTAAAGAAAGAGGAAATGAAAAAAAAAGTAGAAAAACAGAAAAGATGGAAAAGAAAAAAGATACTATAAAAATAAAAAAAAAGAATAAAAAAGAGAAAAAATGTGAAAAGACTTTAGGAATCTCCATAAATGAAACATGCACTCATAATATCATGCATTTCATAGTTCTATCAGAAGCTTATGGGGGCCCTTTCTTCTCAGATTTTGACTTCAACAGCAAAATTGACTTCTCACCGTTGTGCTCGAAAGTTGATATTGGAATAACTCTGTGAGGTTTTTGACTGAAATGAGAACAGAAATGGGGATTAACCTGAATCAGTGTATGGAGATCATTCAAGCGTTTTCTCTTAGACAAGAAGAATTGAGATAAGCTCCCCATAGGCCAAATGCAATGTTAATCTCGCCTCAAGAGAAGGTCTTTTGAATCAGCATGTCTGAAGTAATGTTGAGATTCTTATTCTTGGTAAGGAGAATTCACATCATTGAAGTCTTCAAGTTTCCGAGTTTTGAAATTGACGAAAAGGTTCACCTCTTGAAGACAAGGTTGAAAGCCATAAAAGATTGTGACTTCGTTGATTTAGACATTGTTGGTTTGTGCCTAGAGTTTGATGTCAAGAACTCCAACGATCATTCATGCTCATTCCTGATGGTTTGGATATGCAAGCCGAAGTGGTAATCGTCACTTGGACATATGTGGAAATTGTTTGGGGCTCCCGACTGAGGGATAAGCAAGACATATTCTGGTCTTGAGTATTGCATCATTTGCATTGCTCGAATCCCTAAAGCATTACAAATTCTTATGACTTCGTCAGAATATGTTGCCATGTGATAATCAAGAGCGTTTTGTAGAGGCATTTCTCATTCTCAAGCTGTTGCTTCACATCATGTGTCATCTCTTCCTGGAATTTTCTTCTCAGAAGCTTTTGCTTGTCAACAGAGACAAAAGAATATGGGAAACATAACGATGTAATGCAAGTGCCTTGTGCTCAGTTATATCCTTGATGGTTGGTATTTCAGTTGGCATTATGGGTCTTCCTTACCACATATAGCTCTCTTGAGTTTGACGATCATACTAGCTTCTTCCACTTATGATGGTGATTATTGTTCTAGCATCTATATTAGGGGCTCCCGACCGAGGGATAAGCAAGACATTGTCTATCTTGAGTATTGCATCATTTACATTGCTCGAATCCCTAAGGTAAGGCAAAAATGCACCACTCTTGTACGCCTTTGTTGGAATATTCTTCTGAGAAGTAATCTAAAGGGTGTGGAAGGAACATATGATAATGCTAAGTGGCTACCATGTTGGGGCACCTAGCCATTCAACTGAAGGTGGTAGGACATTCAAATGTAGAATTCAATTCCTCGTTGATTTCAGAACAATCACATTCACTCCAAGAGGTTTATGCACAAATAGAAGTCTCAATGGGGTATCAAAACTGCAAAAAACATTCAAGAGCAATAAGTCCATACGGAGTCGAGTCTCCTCAACAATGGCATTCATTTAAGAGCTTTATTGCATTCTCATTCCTAACATTTTGTTTAAGCATTGCTAGCATGTAAAAATTTGTTAATTTTTGAATAAAAATCATAATACATTGTTTATGTTTGTCTTGAAGTAATCCATTCGTCTTCACTCAAAAAATATGTCTTGGCATTACGATACCAACTTTTATTAATTGCTTGCTTAGGCAACGAGCGGAGGGAGAATGATGACATAAAAAATGCAAAATCCCTAATTGTGTGTTTTTGAATAAAACCCTGCTGATGATGTACAGGCATTGTTTCAAATCCCCAAACACCAGAGATATAAGGGAGATAGACCTTCGTTAACCCCTTTGAGCCTTGAAGTAGGAGTTTCTTTTCTGATCAGAAAAAACCCTTATTTTTAACCCTGGGGCAGGGTAGTGTTCATTTAACTTGATCAAGTGTTCAAAACTCACAAATGATATGCATCTAAGGATACAACAATGGTTATCCTTCAAAAGGTTGAGGAAAGTCAAAACCGTGATGGTTATCCTTCACCTACCAAGAGGTCAAAAGATGACGATACCACAATGGTAATTCTTCATCAATCATGGAATGAGGCAGTCGCAATCACTTCCAACGAATCAAAGACAATACGAGGTCACACGACTTGTTCAAAAAAAAAAGAAAAAAATTGAAAAAAAGAAAGAAAAAAGTGATGAAAGAAAATAATATAGCAATAAAAAGAAAAAGGATGGTGAAAATAAAGCAAGAACAAAGTCGTGTGATAATGAATCAAAAGAATAAAAGGTGAGCGACTGCCATGTCTGAAAAAACTCATTGATTCCTCAACCGTTTCAAAATTCCTTGTGAGGAATGAACACTCATGTTGAGTTAATTGAACTTAGGACTGGAGAACATCATGAAGGGGGTGGACACCAAATAATTTTGAGCCTAAAAGTCCTTTGTTTCTGAAAACCATGAACCTGGCCAAATTACAACCCTTAAAAGTCCTAATTGAAGTAGGGTTTATTTCAAAGACGCACTCCGATAAGATAGCGTTTAGCTGACTCCCAATGAAGCATAACACATATCTATGTTGGTATCGTATGCTCGCTTTATCTTTCATTCACAAGAGGTGGCCACCTCATTGCATAAAAAGTTTTTAAACTTCAAGACTAGCATAGGCTTTGCATTAGAATTACCATTCTCAGAATTAACATTCTTTTGCATACAAAAAATTTGCTTAAACATCAAGGAAGTTTCCATGATGAGAATCCATGAAGAACTCGATCGTGTCAAAGAGACTTGAGAACTCCGTAGAGTAAAAAGAAATAATTTCAGAGACTGATATCAAGGGTGTTATACCCCAAAATTTGCCCGCATCTTTTTTCAAGAAAACTCCAATCTGAAAATTAAGAGTCTCATATAATCATGGATTTTTATTTCAAGAAATATCCTGACATATGAAATACTTAGTTTTTAGAATTTTTCTTATACAGTAATTTGGCTTGCAGTTGAATTTATTCTTACGCAAACGCCAAATACTGTTTATTACTTCACACATGCTATTTATTTATTTACAGATAAATAGTACTGACACAATTGGTACAGAGTTAAATCTTTTTGCAGGCGCAGAATCAGGAAACTCAGACTATACTGGTAATAAGTAGATTATTATTATCTTTTGTTTCCCACTAATTTTTGTACTATATTCCATTATTTTCAAAAATCTTTTCAAATCTCTTTTTCAAAAATCAAATCCTAACTTTATTCTCTACATCTCTCTTTTCCCAACACTATCATACACTTTTTTTCAAATCTTACTTCCACTCAAATTTTCCTTTTGTACGGAATCACATCATTCCCCAACGTCTCTATCCTTCTTTCCACTCTATAAATACCTCTCATTTATTCATAAAAATCTCACATCAAATTCTAATTCATCTCTCAAATTTCTACTTCATAATCCATCCTTTCTTCTTCCCCGACAAAATGGCGAAGCGGTGGGAAACGTGTTTTCTTATGGCCATCACCATTGCTACGGTGATCATGTCTTTCTTCTGTCTGCATAGCCCGGAACACTGTGGACCTGGGAAGCTTATGCTCCCAATCATCTACATGTTACTATTTGTAGCATGGGTTATCAATCGTCATTTTTAAAATTTGCCGTATTTCCTATTTCTTAAATGTACCGTTTACTCGTCGTACTGTTCAATATAGTATGTAATAGTTGTACTGTCAGTATTAAATGTTGTACTATTTGTCATAATATTGCTTAATTACTCAGATAATATTTTGTGTATTTTCTGCCAGTCAAATATTCGTTTTTCTGTGCATTAAATGGTTTTCAGGGTTGTTATCGGTAATTTTGCCCGCATACAGTAAATATTGGTTATTTATTATGTCTGTTTTTTTTAACAAGTCATGTAAATAAACTTTCATTTTTCACATAAAACAAAAACAACAAAAAAAGAAAATTAACTTTGACTGTTGATTTTTCATTCTAACTGCTACGTCAATATCTGAACAGTCAGTTGACAGCCAAACTGCTGGCAGTACAATTCTCAGTGTTTTGTACCATCAATCAAATCAATCTTTCAAAATTCAAAATTCCAAGATTTTTGTTCTAGAAGTCTTCTGAATATCACACGATTAGCAGAGACTCAACACTGCACAAAAATCAGGTACGCTTAACTGTCTCCTACACAAACAGTCCCTGACTAGGGTTTTCTTGTTTTTACAGGAGAAACAAGTTTTTGAGACCTCAAATGGATTTCATGCACATCCATATATCTCAAAGTACCATCATACAAATTTTCAAACTTCAATTCACTCAGACGCACCGTCAGCAGCTCAAACAGTCAACAGACGACCCGTTTGACCAAAAAAGTCAACAGACAGTCAAAAATGAAATTTTTTGTCAAAGTCCATATTTTGTCAAAGGATTCATCATTTGATCATTAGATGATCATAATTCATCAAGGAAAGATCAAAAATCAACAAAACCCCAAGATTCAAAATTAGGGTTTTTGCCTGAAAAGTCAACTCAACTTTGACAGATCATAACTCTCTCATCCTTCATCCAAAAAATTCAAACCAAAGCTCATTTTGAAGGAAATTCAATTATATTTCAAATGCAATTGATCCCATGGTCATTGCATTCACCATTTGAAAAATATGACCAAAGACATTACAGGTCATTTTCAAAGTCAACAAAAAGACACTTTTTTCAAAAGGACACACAAGGAGCATCAAAAATCATTTTGACATGAGACCAAAGGCATTGGTTATAGGACTCTTTGAGGTTTCCAAAAAGTGCACGATCTCCTTCATATGACAAAAATTGAGGGATTTACACCTTGTTGAAGTTGGCTAAATTTTGGGAAAATGCATGAAACCAACATTGCTCAAAAATGTATTTTTTCCAATGAGGCCAAGTTTTCATGGATCAAACATCATTTCCATAATATTATGGGCCTCCCACGACCAAGACAAGTCCCATACCATTTTTATCCATTTTTTGGCATAATTTTATCTTATTTTAAGATTAAATTAAAAGGAAAAATGAATGGATAATGGTTAGCTTACAATCTAAGCATGACTCACCCAAGGAATCTCTGATTTTCTGCAGAGAATTGAAGAGCAAGGCAAGAGCATTGAAGAGAAGAAGACTTGGTCAACAATTCAAAGGTTTTTAATATAAAAAATCAAGAATTCCACAAAGGCAACTAAAGGCTTCTTAGCTTCAATTCTAAGCACTTCAATGCTTATATATAGGCTACAATACTTCAGCAATGAAAGGAGAAGGAATTCAGAATCAAACTCTTGCTTGTAATACATTTGTAACCTCTTAAAATATTCAAAGAATTTTGAAATTCGAATTCTAAGTTTAAGTTAGTTTCAATACAAAATAAACACTCAAACACGTTCCTTGAACTTCACTGAACCTATCCAGATCATTTGCAAGCTTTGAAACTCATTGAATCAAACACTACAGGTCATGATTTGTCCAAACTAAAACTGACTTGTATCTCATAACACAAGCATATCTAGCACGATGTAGACATATATTTGAACTTGGTTTGGTGTGTAGATCATTTCTGGAACTTTAATTGAGTTTTAGACGCTTACACACGAAGTTATCATTCTAGGGTTCATAATCTCAAAATTAGGGCTTTCTGAAATAGGCAAAATTAGAGGATCTAAGTGGTACCATTGAGTTCGTATGGATCAGACGAGTTGAATGGATAGGTCGCGCCAAATTTATTTTTACGTTTGACCCTATTCGCTATTTTGCAGGTTTAAGCATCATGTATTATGGCGCTTTTTTACAAAAGCGCTGTTATAAGTGTTGTCTGGAGGTTGAAGACGAAGACGTGTCTTCCCCCCATTGGTTCAGACGCGCGCGTGTTTTTTTTTGAATTTGTCTCTGATTCTGTGCTTTGCAGGTGTAACTTTTACCACGTGCCTCAATGTCTGGACCATCTGATCTCATTTAATGAACCATCCAACGCCCCAGAATGAATCCTCATACCATGGACTCTCAGATTAATCACACATGATCATGTATCCTTTTATTTTCTATTTTATTTTAATTTTCTTTGCAAAATTAATTAAAAATAGTTTTAAAAATCCAAAAAATACACAAAAAATATTTTTAGACTTCTAAAATAATATATTATTTTCTGAAATAAAAATATTTTATTTTTCTTCAAAATTTCAATATTTTGCATAATTAATTAGTATATATTTATATATTTGCTTTTTAATTATTCTAACCAATAAAAAAATCATAAAAAAAATTGTTCTTTATGTAAAATATTGTTTATATATTATAAACTAATTTTGTACATATTTTGAATAATTTTCTCTCTAAGTTTTAATTATTTGTATAATTATTTGCATAATTATGTTTTAATTAGCTTAATCAATTTCAAATCAATTTCAAATCAATTTCAAAAATTCCAAAAAAAATTAGTTTTGTTTTAAAATTAATTGACAAATATTTTTTACATATTTTAAACTTAATTTCTAGGTTTAAATATATTTTCATCTTTTTCTCCATTTTAATTTAATTAATCATGCATTAATTATAATTAAAATCAATCAAAAAAATCCAAAAACATGCCTTTTATTTTTCTTGCAATTTAAATTCCTAGATAAATGTATAGGATGTCAAATTCATGTAAATAGGCTAGTTTACATTTCCTGCACAATCGATGTAATAGCGTAGATTTACTTTCTGCACTTTACATTTCCGCATTTTAATTTCCAGCAAATATAAACTGTGTGTATGTCAAAGATAAAATTGAACCGTTAGATCACTAACTTCAAAGATAAAATATCTGAATCCAATCACAATCACACTTGCACCTCTTAAGGTAATCCCTTCTCATTCTTTTCAAAATCAAAGTCAAAATTCTACTGTTTTGAGTACAAAATCGAACCTTTTGTTTATATCCGGTGAAAGGATAGATTTTTAAAGGAAATAGGATAAAGACCTTACAACTCAGGGTAGACCTCCTAGTTTGCTTGCTCAAATCAAAACAAACAAAATTCTCATACACTATTGTTTTTCAAAACAAAACTTTCCAAAAAGACAATATTTTGTATACATCCAAACACGGATCATTACAAAGTTAACGTTCTTTTCAAAACATCTTTTGAAAGATAAACAAACATTTTGTATACATACGCACAAGGATCATTACAAATTCAATTTACAAAGGTATTTGAAACCACATATGAGCATTCTAAAGCAATTGAAAAGTGATCGAAAAACAAGTGAGCTAGGCAAACTTAAGAGCCCATGGATAACCATGGATACAAAGGGTGCTAACACCTTCCCTTTGTATAACCTACCCCCTTACCTATAATTTCTTAAAGGTCTTTTTTCTGTTTCTTTTATAAACCTTTCCTTAATTGGATAAAATAAAAGGTCGGTGGCGACTCTGTGAATTTTCAAAAATGCGAAAGCATAAGCGATAAAAAAGAGTCAGTTCACGTATCTCTCCCGCTTAGAGGTATGGCCCGAAGAAAAAAGGAGGTCCACAGAACTGGCGACTCTGCTGGGGAGTCACTTTCAAAAAAACAAAATGTTTTCTAAAGGGGTTACCTTAAGAGAATAGATCACTTCGATGTTTTCAATTGATTGACTTGATTGCTCTATTTTTCAAAGGTTTGTTTGGGTATTTTGCTTGTGTGGAAGATTCTAACCCGAATTTCGAGATACCTTGAGTAAATGACAATAGACCAAGGAAACTGTACGGCATGTACCAATGCGGTTGATCTGGTAGTCATCATTAGTGCGATACTTTGGTTTATACTGATGTCCCTTGAAAACGATCAAGGAGTATATTAGGCTTCCGAAATGTCATTAAACACTAATTTGTCTTAGAACCTTTTTAGTTGAATTTGACTTATGGCCTATTAAGTGGCTAGCTTTGAAATTGATCGAAGTTAGTTATCCTCGAGGAATATTTTGATCGGCCGCTCGAGCGCCGTATTGAGATGTTACTTCCAAGGATCATAGAACCCGAATACTATTACAGGACAGGTTTTAACCAACTCAACTTCAGTGGGGAGGGTATCACCTATCAGCTCCATGCAAGCCTTTAAACCTAAGGCTTTTGTTTGATTTGTTTTTGTGTGCCACATGTTTGCATCATAAGCATATCATTTTCTCACAAAACACTTCAAGGATCAAAGAGTTTACCTTTGTTTTTGCAGGTAATGGCTCCCGCCACCCGAGATTACATCCGAATCAACATCTCAACGGTACCATCTGAGCTAAAAGACTTAGTGTCAGAATTCCCCAGGAATGTTCAATTCACCGAAAGGCATGGTCACTTACTCCATTTGGTTACCTCAAAATTTGAAGAAGACATGATACGGGTCCTGTTCCAGTTCTTTGACCCTGAACATCATTGCTTTACCTTTCCTTATTACCAGTTGGTACCCACTTTGGAAGAATTCTCTGAACTAATTGGATTGCCTGTTCGAAATCAATTACCTTTCACTAATTTAGAAAGGATTCCAAAACCTGAAGTCATTGCTGCTGCTTTACATCTACGAAAATCAGAAATCGAGTCCAATTGGGAAACAAAGAGTGGAGTTAAGGGATTGCTTGCCAAGTTCTTATTGGAAAAGGCTCGACTACTACTAGAAAACAAAAGTTATCCAGCTTTTGAGGAAGTTATGGCACTTTTGATCTATGGGTTGGTTTTATTTCCAAATCCCGACCAGTTCATAAGTGTACACATCATCAACCTTTTCCTAATCCGTAACCCGGTACCAACATTGCTGGGAGACATTCTATATTCTCTACACACTCGTACCATGAAGAAACGAGGAACTCTCATGTGCTGTATACCACTACTGGCTAGATGGTTTACATTTCATCTTCCCCGATCAGTGTTGAGAAATGAACAAAGAATGCAATGGTCTCGCAGGATTATGTCTTTGTCTCATTCAGATATCCGGTGGAACAACTTCTTTCAAAGAGACATTACTATCATTGATCATTGCGGAGAGTACCCTAATGTGCCACTCCTTGGCATCAAAGGAGGCATCACTTACAATCCCTCTTTAGCTCTACGCCAATTCGGATATGCAAGGAGCAACGGTCCTCATGACATGATTATCCGTGGCATTGTGTTTGATTACGAGAATGATTCTCATAGACACCGACGAAGGTTCATACGTGCATGGGACAGTGTCTATAGAATAGAAAGCAAAACTTTGGGGCAATGGAATTCTATCCCTATGGAACCTTACCTCAGATGGGTCCGCACTCATGCTCAGAAACTCATTATGCCATATCCCGCTATTCTACCAGTGACTATTGAACCAGAGGTCGAAGGATACGAACCTCAAGTTATTCTGCACCCGGATATGCCAACTGACCTAGAAGAGTTGCAAAAATCTTGGGTTAAACTCAAAGAGGAAAGAGACACCTTCAAAGCACACTGTCAGGACTATGAGAGAAGGATATTGGAGCTCACCGGACAGCTTCAAGAAGAACAGCAGATCAACACATTCCTGGGGGCAAAGAGAAAGCGTCCAAGGGAGACCTGAAGGATCATTTATTTTATTTCTGTCTTGTAAGCCCAAATGAGGCAAAGAAAAAAAGAATAAATTGATTAACTAACGTTTGTTTCTTCTTTAACAAATCTAAACTCTAAGATCCTTGAAACATTGCACGCACATGCATTGCATACACATTTCATTTCATGCATTGCATATACATTTCATACATTGCATTCATATACATTGCATATACATTTCATTCATATACATTGCATCCAGTCATACACATTGCATAACAGGTTCACATGACAGATTTCTCATCTTCTCGCTGTTTATTTCAGTCAGAAGAGATGGAATCTGAAATGAGCATCAAGAATCTCGAAGCACAGAATGCCCAAGTTCAAGTGGCAATTCTAGAACTGGCAAAGGGGCAACAAGAACTGAAAGCCCTTATAATCAAGAAGAAAAAGAAGCCCAAAGGATCTGTAGGCTTGAGTCACCTGAAAAGGAAGATCAAAATCCCAGTCAAAAAGTTCAAAAAGCCACCGATCCCTGAAACAGTCGGTGATGATGAACAAGAAGACAATGAAAGCAACCAGGGTTCTGCTAAACCCTCTCTCTCTTCAAATGAAGAAGATGATCATTCTGGGGACGAACCGGATGATGACAAATACCAACAGCTGGAAGACCGTATGAAAGCTATGGAGATACAAAAAGTACCTAGCTTAGATTTCAATGATCTGGGGCTCATCTCGGATGTTGTTATCCCTCCAAAATTCAAAGTTCCTGTCTTTGCAAAATATGATGGAGTTTCTTGCCCGAAACTACATCTGAGATCCTATGTGAGAAAGATACAACCTCATACAACAGATAACAAATTGTGGATTCACTTCTTCCAAGAAAGTCTGTCGGGTACACAACTCGAGTGGTACTACCAGCTGGAAAATACCAAGGTTCATACTTGGGAAGAATTAGCTGCTGCTTTTTACAAACAGTACCAATACAATGCTGATCTTGCGCCAACCCGTACTCAACTAAGGGGCATGTCTATGGGACCAAAAGAAAGTTTCAAAGGATATGCACAAAAGTGGAGAGATATGGCTGGAAGGGTTCAACCACCCTTATCTGATCGCGAACTAGTCGACATGTTCATGGGCACTTTAACTGGCCCTTTCTATAGCCATTTGTTGGGAAGCTCATCATCAGGTTTCACTGACCTGATACTGACCGGAGAACGTGTCGAGAGTGGCATTCAAAATGGAAAAATTCAAATAGGTTCCTCCTCTGGTACTACGAAAAGGCCCATCAGCGGGAGAAATGAGGTCAATGCAACACAAATTCAGAAAAGTCGCAAAATTGAGCAGCATCAATCTGTAGGGGCAGTTCTGATCTCCGCATCTGCACCTCAAAAAGATCAACAGCCAAAATATACGCATCGACCAGATGCACCAAGAAGAAATTTCACCAGAATCAACATGCCAATCTCTCAGGCATTGCAGCACTTGCTAAAAGCAGATCTGATCACATTAAAAGGTCCTCCAAAGAATGTCAACACTTCCTCTCCGAATTATCGCCCTGATGTGACATGTGCCAATCACTCAAACTTTCAAGGACATGACGCAGATCACTGCTGGGCCCTGAAAAATAAAATACAAGATATGATAGATGCTGGGGAAATTGAGTTCGATCCTCCAGAAACTCCAAATGTCATCACTGCACCTATGCCAAAGCATGACAAAACTGTTAACGCTATCCTGGACACTGTTTACATCTATGATGTGAACGAATTATCAACTCCACTCCGCGAAGTCAAAGAAAAGCTAATCCGAGCTGGTTACTTCCCAGGATGTGACCCCGACTGCTTTTACTGCTCCTGCCTGCCCAATGGTTGTGAAAATCTGAGGATGGGAATTCAAAAATGGATGGATCGCCGTATCATTATGTTTGAGAGGCTCCCTTCTATGGACGTGCTGTGCGAAGTCTTTGCAAACGGGATGAGAATAGAGGATGCCTCAGTGATCTCCAGCTTACCATTCAAAATCTCTGCCAAGGCTCCATTCAAAATTTCTGCTACACTCAAAGTGGCATCAGTAGTCATTGCTAGTCCAACTCCATTTCCATACTCCTCAGAAAAAGCTATCCCATGGGGATACGACACTAATGTTTACGTTCATGGAGTTAAGCAGGGTACCTCGACTGAAGAGACCGCAAAGTTAACTACTCCAACTGTGGGTAATATTGTGGGTACCAGCAAGATCACGAGAAGTGGAAGAATCTTTTCACCAGAAATTTCTCCAAATGTTGCTGCTGGTCCAGTCCGAGTCCCAGTTCCTAATCAAGATAACAACGCTCGAGGCAAAGAGCCACAAGTTGAACAAGTTCAAACCCCGGTGGAGATCACTGCTGAGGATCCATCAAAGCAAGAAATGGAGGAAATATTGAAAATCATCTGCAAGAGTGATTACAATATTGTTGAGCAACTGGGGCACACCGCTTCAAAAATCTCAATGCTATCCCTGCTAAAATATTCAGAAGCCCATGCCAAAGCTCTGATGAAGTTCCTTAAAGCTGCGCATGTGCCCCAAGAGATCTCAGTCGACCAATTTGAGAATTGTGTTGCCAATCTAACCGTGAGCAATGGTCTCGGTTTCTCTGATGTGGATCTAACCCCTGCTGGAAAAAATCACAACAAAGCCCTACATATCTCCATTGAATGTAATGGCACCACTCTATCTCATGTGCTAGTAGATAACGGTTCTTCTTTGAACGTGTTGCCGAAAACAGTACTAGAAAAGCTTGACTTCGAAGGAATTGTGTTACAACCAAGTGATGTTGTGGTAAGAGCCTTTGACGGGTCAACAAGAACGGTATACAGAAAAGTGAATCTCCCAATCAGAGTGGGTTCTCAGATCTTTGATTCTATCTTTTACGTAATGGAAATTCACCCAGCCTACTCCTGTTTACTTGGACGTCCTTGGATACATGGGGCAAACGCTGTAACTTCTACCCTGCATCAGAAGTTAAAATATCTAGTAAAAGGAAAGATTGTCACAGTCTATGGCGAAGAGGAATATGTGGTTAGTCACCTAAGCAATTCCAAATATGTTGAGTTGGAGGACGAATTCATCGAAACTCCATGCCAATCATTTGAGGTGGTCTCCCCAGATGTCTCTACCACCAAGCATATTCCTGCTACTCCAACTACAACTATGGCTTCTCTCAAAGATGCCAAAACCATGATTGAACAGAGTGATTGCACAGTATGGGGACATCTTCCCGATATACCCTACAAGTCTGACAAGCTAGGCCTGGGCTATGATAGTGAAAATCAAAAGAATGATCAAGGTCCTCGTTCTGGAGGATTAATGTCACACTTCGTCAGCCAAGAAGTAAACGCTATTGAAGATGAAGGAGTGTTCTTGAACCATATCATTCAGCCATATCCAGATGAGATTCCACCCATTTCCATGGGAATGTGGGATGCTGTGGGAGAACCAAATGACGGGTATAATTATCAGTATACCACACCTCAGAATTCTTATATTGCTTTGGAAGACATTACCCCGACTGGATGGGGTGATCAAATTGGAAATGACGAAAGTTTCACAAGTCCCGTCACTGAGCAATATCAAAATCCACCCAAAGAAGTATGGGACACGCTAGGAGAACCCAGCGGAAAATATGACTATATGGTGAAATACTCCGCTCCTCCGAGCTCACAAATTGCTATGGAGGACATTGTCCCAACTGGATGGGATGAACAGTACGATGACAATTTCGCTCTTGAAAAAGCCAGGGAAATACCAAATAACGAGGGTTGCTTTCTGTCAGCATACACTCCTCATCAGGATGCACAAGTCTCTATTCAAAACATCATCCCGACTGCATGGGACGGCCTTATCGAGCATCTCACTCAGCCAACAGAGATATCTCTGCCTGGGCTCTCGTATCCAGCAGAGTATATCCCTTATCCCGAAGGATCACCGGCTCATTTTCCCACTAATGAAATCAATGCTGTGGAAGATGAAGAAGACAACTGCAACTGGAACAGCTGGATACTCCCTGCTCACAACAGTGGATTGAACAACTGGAAAGCTGAGGATGTGATCTCCTTTGACCAGGAGTAAATGCCATTTCCTGTTTTCTTTGTGTATATTGTGCAAAGATAAAAATGGTTCCTGAACAATCAAACCATGTGCTTGAAAGCCGTGTGCCTTAGCACACTGGTCCTTCTATAAGGGCTTATCATATCATGATCATGTGCATTCAATAAAATCATGGGACGCTTGCATATTTAAATTTTGTGATCCTTTTTCTTTCTTTCTTCGCTTTCAAATAGCTATGTTTTTCTTCACACACACTCACATAACTAACATGCAGATTCACATACACTCTGGATCCAATCAACAACGATTCTGCTATTGCCCGTCATGACTTTGAAAGTCCGATCTACCAAACTGAGGACGAAAGTGAGGAAGATTGTGAAGTGCCAAGAGAACTTGCAAGGCTGCTAGAACAAGAAGACAAGGCCATACAGCCTCACGAGGAGCCAATTGAGGTCATCAACTTGGGCAGCAACGAAGAAAAGAAAGAAGTCAAAATAGGGGCTGATTTAGAACACAGCATCAAGCAAAGACTGATTCAAAGGCTGCGAGACTATGTCGAGATATTCGCCTGGTCCTATGAAGATATGCCAGGCCTTGACACGGACATTGTAGTTCATCGCCTGCCAATCAAAGAAGGTAGCATTCCAGTCAAACAGAAACTATGGAGGAGTAGGCCTGATATGTCAAAAAAGATCAAAGACGAGGTTGAAAAACAGTTCAATGCCGGATTCCTAAAAGTTGTAAGTTATCCTCCTTGGATATCTAACATCGTGCCTGTACCTAAAAAAGACGGGAAAGTCAAAATGTGCGTGGACTACAGAGATCTGAACCGGGCAAGCCCCAAAGATGATTTCCCTTTACCACACATCGATGTACTGGTTGACAATACCGCACAATGCAAGGTATTCTCCTTTATGGACGGATTCTCAGGGTACAATCAAATCAAGATGGCACCCGAAGACATGGAAAAAACAACCTTCACAACACCCTGGGGAACCTTTTGTTACAAAGTAATGCCCTTGGGTCTGAAAAACACAGGAGCAACCTATCAACGTGCAATGGTAGCGCTATTTCATGATATGATTCATCAAGAAATAGAGGTGTATGTCGATGACATGATTGCAAAATCCAATACCGAGGAAGAACATCTGGGTCATTTACACAAGTTGTTTGACTGACTCAAGAAATACAAGTTGCGACTGAACCCAAATAAGTGTACCTTTGGAGTAAGATTCGGCAAACTCTTAGGTTTCATCGTCAGCAGCAAAGGTATTGAGGTTGATCCCGCCAAGGTTAAAGCCATTCAAGAAATGCCTATACCTCGTACCGAGAAACAAGTCAGAGGATTCTTGGGACGTCTAAATTACATCGCCCGATTTATTGCCCACATGACTACTACTTGTGTGCCGATCTTCAAACTGTTGAAGAAAGATCAAGTGGTGGAATGACAAATGCCAGTTAGCCTTTGACAAAATCAAAGAATATCTCCAAATAACCTCCAATCTTGTTGCCACCTGTGGAAGGCAGACCTCTGATAATGTACCTAACTGTGTTAGAAGACTCAATGGGGTGTGTACTAGGACAACATGACGAATCCGGCCGAAAGGAGCACGCAATCTACTATCTTAGCAAAAAGTTTACCGATTGTGAAACAAGATACTCACTACTCGAAAAAACTTGTTGTGCCTTAGCTTGGGCGGCTCGCCGACTAAGACAGTACATGCTAAATCACACCACTTTCTTAATCTCCAAGATGGATCCCATCAAATACGTGTTCGAAAAACCTGCTCTCTCTGGAAGAATAGCGAGATGGCAAATGATCTTAACAGAATATGACATTCAATACACTTCACAAAAAGCAATCAAAGGAAGTGTGGTAGCTGATCATCTAGCTCATCAAGCGGTGGATGATTATCAAGCATTGAACTTTGACTTCCCAGACGAAGACATTATGCTAGTCAATGACTACAAACAACCAGGACCAGAAGAAGGACCCGAGCCAGGATCCCGGTGGACTATGGTTTTTGACGGAGCTTCTAATGCACTTGGCAATGGCATCGGAGCTATGATCATTTCCCCCGCAGGAGGTCATACACCATTCACTGCCAGGTTATGATTCAATTGCACTAACAATATAGTCGAATACGAAGCATATATTCTGGGTCTTAAAGCTGCAATCGATCTAAGAATCAAATTCCTGGAAGTCTACGGAGACTCGGCCTTGGTAATCTACCAAGTCAAAGGGGAATGGGACACGAAGCACCCGAATCTAATTCCTTACAAATGTAAATGCAAGCTTCTCAAGCATAGTGTGTTTTGATGAAGATAATATGGACATCAAGCTTTTATAAAGGATGTGCAAAAAGAATTTCAAGTATCAAGCAAAAATACATCATTTCAAAGTCTTGAAGAAATTGTGAAGATTCAAGAATCAAGCTAAAATGTCAAAGGTATAAACAATACTCACTTTGACATATAATTGTTCACAAATATATTTTCATGCATATCATAAACATACTACAAAGTGTCATCCTTCAAAAGTTCATTTAAAACCTTTTTCAAAGTTAAAATTCTAAATGAAGGTTTTAGGAACCGGGTTGTCCCTATGGGGGAACCGGTTTCCAGCATTCTCAGTTTTCAGTTCTCTGTTTTTTACTATGGGGAACCGGGTTGTCCCTAGGTGGGAACCGGTTCCTCAGTTCAAAATTTGAAATTTCTGCTGTAACGTTCAGCAGGAACCGGGTTGTCCCAGGTAGGAATCGGT
This sequence comes from Vicia villosa, assembly GCF_029867415.1. Classification (NCBI taxonomy): domain Eukaryota; kingdom Viridiplantae; phylum Streptophyta; class Magnoliopsida; order Fabales; family Fabaceae; genus Vicia; species Vicia villosa. The sequence continues at coordinate 96,945,595 of NC_081184.1, read as the reverse complement.
TCCTACTGAACCAGTGTGTTTTTTCATTGCATGATCTTATTCAAACGAATCCATTTTCTTACCACTTGATCATTGCATTGTTTCATGGAAATATAACCATTCAAAGAGGTGTTTAACACATTATAAATACTACATATTTCAGAATCATTATTCACCTTCTTCATTAACAATTCATACTCATAAATTTCATTATTTTCAAGTGTCCACAAACCAGAATTTTTATATGAAACTTTCTACACACATTTTCATTAAGAATTCATTTAAAGTTTCATGCATACATTGTGAACACTTATATTCATTTTGAGAATTGTTTATTTGAAGAAGAAGATCAATACAAAGATTGATAGTGCTATACAAACTTCATCTAAATCTCTTGTAAAAATTCAAAGAAAATTATCTCCTTACTATCCAGGATTGTTGGAAGTAAGTGGTGTGTTTGAAGAGGATTGTTCTTCATTCACATTAGTGTTGTTTGATCTTAAAGGTGTTAAGAACCTTTGATCACTCTATAGGTTAGATAGTAGGCATAGGCTTGTACAATAATTCTAACTATAGTGAAATCTCTTTCGTGTTTGAAAGGGGACTGGAGTACTCTCGGATTGTGAGGGGAACCAGTATATATCGTTGCGTTCTTTACTTTTCCGCACTTTATCGCTTTCATCACCATTACCAAAGAAAAGAAAAGAACCTTACAAAAACCTTCAAACACTTAACCAAAAAATCATTAGAAGTATTCTCATAAAACCGATTAAATTTTTGAAAACCTAATTCACCCCCCTCTTAGGCGCACTCTTATACTTACATTTGGCATCAGAGCAAGTTATAGGTAACTTGTTCCTAAAGATCCAGAATGGCTTCCGCAAATCAAAGACCGGTTTTCAAAGATGGTGGTTCTAACAACAAGCCTCCATTGTTTTGTGGTGAATATTTTGACTTTTGGAAAATCCAAATGAAGGCTCATCTAGAAGCACAAGGAGAAGAAGTTTGGGAGGCTGTCCTACAAGGTCCTCATGTTCCTACAACGGTCGTTAATGGTGTTGGATCGGAGAAACCTAAAGCGTCATGGGATGATAATGATAGAAAAAGGGTTCTTGCTGACAAAAAGGCGATCAGTCTTCTTCATGGTGCTCTTAGTATGGATGAATTCTTCCGAATATCAACATGTACAACATCAAAAGAAATTTGGGATACTCTTGTAGAAACTCATGAAGGTACCGCTGAAGTTAAAAGATCAAGATTGAATACTTTAAGCCAAGAGTACGAACTATTTAGAATGAAGCCCGGAGAAACTATTCTCGATTTGCAAAAACGATTCGTACATCTGACAAATCACTTGAAGGCACTTGGTAAGACTCTTACTACCGAAGAACTTAATCTTAAAGTGCTCAGATCTTTGACAAGGGAGTGGCAACCAAAAGTGACGGCAATATCCGAAAAGAAGAATTTATCAAAACTTACTTCCGCAACACTATTTGGAAAACTTCAAGAATATGAGACAGAACTTGGAAGATTGGAAAAGCATGAGAACTTAGAGAAGAAATCCAAAGGCATTGCATTAAAAGTAGATTCAATAGAAAGCAAAATGAAAGATGCATCGGATGAAGATGAAAACTTCTTGCTTCTTGTAAAAAGGTTAGGCAAATTTTTTGGTAATAAAAATAATATTGATAATACTAACTATGTCAAAAGAAAGAAATTCTCAAAGCATAAAGATAAAGAAGCATCCACTTCATCACAAGAAGTTACATGCTATGAATGTGGGAAACAAGGACACATAAAGCCGGAATGTCCAAAGCTTTCGAAGAAGAATGGATTCAAAGGCAAAAGGGAGTTCAAAAATAAAAAGGCTTACATAGCATGGGAAGATAATGAAGTAAGTTCCTCATCGGACTCCGATAGTGACGAAAGTGCAAACCTGGCACTAATGGCATCACACCACTCCGACGATGAAGAAGGCGAGGTTAGTTATGATGATTCTCTTTTTGATAATGGTGCGCAAGGTGCAATAGAAGAATTATTAAAAGAATGCAAAATTCTCTATAAAACTATCTCATCTCAAAAGAAAATAATATCATCGTTAGAAGAGAAGGTTAAGATAATTGAAGTAGAACATAAAGATGACAAAGAAAAAATGATTAGTGTTCAAGAAGATAATGTTGCATGCAAGAATTGTGAATCACTTTCCTTCCAAATTGTCCAATTAAAACGTGTTTTAGAAAGATATGAAAAAGGGCAAATTGGATTGGAAAATGTTCTTAGCACACAAAGATACTCCAATGATAAGAGCGGACTTGGTTTCTCTAAATTTGATAAACCAACATCCAACAAGACTATCTTTGTCAAAGCTAGTAACCAACCAATTCAAGAGAAAGTGATCAAGCCTAAAGTAATGCAACATTATCCTAAAAGGAAGAACTTTATTAAGAAGAAATCTTATCCTCCTAGATATAGAAGTAACTTTGAACCTACTTGTTTTTATTGTGGTATTATTGGTCACACACCCAATGCTTGTTATGTAAGGAACTTTAGTGTTCCTAGTGGACATTATGTATGGGTGAAGAAAGGAACTAACTATGATGGACCCAAAGCCATTTGGGTACCTAACAAAACTTAATTTGTTTTGTAGGTATGCTTGAAGACCACTTCAAACCTATGGTATCTAGATAGTGGTTGTTCAAAGCATATGACGGGTGACTTAAACCAATTTTCAGATCTAAGGTTAAAGGCCAAGGGTTTTGTCACTTATGGAGACAACAATAAGGGAAGAATTCTTGGCAAAGGCAAAGTTGGTGCACCACCTTTCACATCCATTGAAGATGTCCTTTATGTTGAAGGACTAAAGCACAATCTTCTAAGCATTAGCCAACTTTGTGACAAAGGCTTCAAGATCAAATTCACTAAGGAAGAATGCTTGATCATCGATGAAGTCACCAATGAGGTAAAACTCAAAGGTACAAGAATTAATAACATTTTTATGATTTCTTTAAATGATTTATCTTTGAAAGTAAAATGTCTTTTGGTAAACAATAATGAATCATGGTTATGGCATAAAAGAGCAGCCCATATTCATATGGATCATTTAAATAAGTTAACCAAACATGATCTTGTTATTGGCTTACCTAAGATAAAGTTTGTCAAAGATAAACTATGTGATGCATGTCAAAAGGGAAAGCAAACCAAATCATCTTTCAAACCAAAGAATGTGGTGACTACAACAAGACCACTTCAATTATTGCATATGGATCTATTTGGTCCATCAAGGACAAGAAGCTTCGGAGGTAATGTATACGCTTTAGTTATTGTTGATGATTATTCTAGATATTCTTGGACTTTGTTTCTTGTGCAGAAAAGTGATGCTTTTAGAGCCTTTAAGAAGTATGCAAAACAAATCCAAAATGAAAAATCATTAAAGATTGTATCCATAAGAAGTGATCATGGTGGAGAGTTTCAAAATGCATCGTTTGAAGAATTTTGTGAAGAACATGGTATCTCTCATAATTTTTCAGCACCAAGAACTCCACAACAAAATGGAGTAGTCGAAAGGAAAAATAGGTTTCTAGTGGAACTTGCAAGAACAATGCTTAGTGATGCAAATCTTCCTAAATATTTTCGGGCGGATGCGGTTAGTACGGCATGTTATGTTGGAAATCGAGTAATCATTAGACCTATCTTAAAGAAGACTCCATATGAACTCTTCAAAGGAAGAAAGCCAAACATTGCTCACTTTCACATTTTTGGATGCAAGTGCTTTGTTCTAAACAATGACAAAGACAATCTTGAGGAAATAGTTGTTTGTGATGATGATGATCCTTTAGATTTACCCCCGGAAGAACCTTCAAATGATACAATTATGAAGGCACCGGAAGAACTTTCAAATGATACAATTGTGAAAGCACCGGAAGTACAACAAGAAAGTGTTCAACAAGAAAGTGTTCAACAAGAAAGTGTACAACAAGAATCGAACACCAATGATCTACCAAAAGAATGGAGAACTCATAGAGATCATCCTATTGATAAAGTTATTGGTGATATTAGTCAAGGAGTTGCAACAAGATTAAATCTCAAAGATGCTTGCTTACACATGGCTTTTGTTTCTCAAATTGAACCTTCCAAAGTTGATGAAGCCTTAGGAGACGATCAATGGATAAATGCAATGCAAGAAGAATTGAATCAATTCGAGAGAAATCAAGTTTGGAAACTTGTGCCTAGACCAAGTAATAAACACATCATAGGTACTCGATGGGTGTTTAAGAACAAACTTGATGAGAATGGTATAATTGTTCGAAACAAAGCAAGATTGGTGGCCCAAGGTTACAATCAAGAAGAAGGAATCGACTTTGAAGAAACATTTGCTCCGGTTGCAAGGTTAGAAGCTATTCGTCTTTTACTTGCTTATGCATGTTCATTAAATTTTCAGCTTTATCAAATGGACGTCAAGAGCGCATTCTTGAATGGCTACATCAATGAAGAAGTCTATGTCAAACAACCCCCGGGATTTGAAGACTTCAAGAATCCTACACATGTCTTTAAGTTGAGAAAGGCTCTTTATGGCTTAAAGCAAGCACCAAGAGCATGGTATGATAGACTTAGCAATTTTTTATGTGAAAAGGGTTTCGAAAAGGGTAAGGTTGATAAAACTTTGTTCATTAAGAAAATCAAGAGTAACACTTTATTGGTTCAAGTCTATGTTGATGATATCATTTTTGGATCGACTAACAAAGAAATGTGTGAGGAATTCTCATTGATGATGCAAGGAGAATTCGAGATGTCTATGATGGGAAAGATGAACTACTTTCTTGGACTACAAATTAAGCAACTCAAAGATGGAATCTTTATCAATCAATCCAAATATTGTAAAGAATTATTGAAGAAGTTTGATATGGAAAATTGTAAAGCAATGAATACTCCAATGGGCTCCGGTACATATGTTGATCAAGATGAATCCGGTACTCCAATTGATATTACTAAGTATCGAGGTATGATTGGTTCTTTATTGTATTTGACGGCAAGCCGATAATGTTTAGTGTTTGTCTTTGTGCTCGCTTTCAAGCAAATCCAAAGGAATCACATCTTATGGCGGTTAAAAGGATCATGAAGTATCTCAAAGGAACAACCAACGTTGGCTTATGGTATCCTAAAGGTAGTGTTTGCAATTTAATTGGTTATTCCGACGCGGATTATGCAGGATGTAAAACTGATCGTAAAAGCACAAGTGGTACTGTCGCGGGCGAAAAATCGTTGTTCCTTTTTTCGGGATGAGACACCTGATGCCTTCTTTGGGCTCGAGTGCTCAAAAAAATAATTTTTCTTTTGTACCGACCAAACTTTTTATTGTTTCCAAAAAAGGAAAAGGAAAAAAGCTGCAATAACCTAAAAAGTGGGGGAGAGATCTTGGGTAAGAGGGTTGGTTATACGAAGGGAAGGTATTAGCACCCAACGTATCTATAGTTCTCTATAGGCTTTTTTTTGTGTTTGTTTCATTCTATGTTATGGTGGAGGTTCTTGTGAAATAGGTGGGACCTAAGGTGTTTGTTTGATTATGCTCGCAAAGATCATCGCGATCCTCTGCATACATATCCCTTAAAGGGAATCAGAGCATCTGTAGCTCGGGGTCTACGGGTGCTAAGGTTTGAATGGTTTTTTTTGTTTTGTTTTGCTCGCCAAGGATACGACCTTGTGCCTACGTATTCTCAAAGGGATGTTGAGAAAGTCAGAGCAATCGTAGTTCCCACTTATGCTAGTGGAAGCAAAGGATAAGAGACAAATATCATCTCAATGTTCGATGTATCTAATCTATATCATCACATACATCTGTTTGATTTTTGTTTGAAAATCTTTTCATTATAAGCCCGGGGCCATGCCACTTATGGCGCTTAGAATGAGAAAGATGTTTTTTGTGTTGTTTAACCAGCCTTGTGGCAAAAGTTTCAATGAAGTCAGCCTTGTGACAAAAACTTTGATTAATCAGCCAGCCTTGTGGCAAAAGTTTCAATGAAGTCAGCCTTGTGACAAAAACTTTGATTAATCAGCCAGTATGGTGGAAAAACGGTTTGATTGATTAGCCATCCTTGTGGCAAAAAAGTTTGATTGATTAGCCAGCCTTGTGGCAAAAGAAATTTGATTGATTGATTGTTTGTGATGATATAGAAGAGATACTCCTATCATAGAGATGATAAATGTCTAATCTCCTAGGGTATTTTGATTTGTATATTGGGGATGCTTATAAGAAGCCCGTGGGTCCTTGTACGAAGCCCAAGAGGAGGCTATCCGAGGGTCCTTGCATTGTAAGCCCAAGAGGAGGCTATGGGAGGGACTAGTCGAGGGTCCTTGCATTGTAAGCCCAAGAGGAGGCTACGGGAGGGTCACTCGTTTGTACAAAGCCCAAGGGGAGGCATGGTATAGTTGGTTTGAGCTCTTAGAGCGATTTCACCGGGAAACCATACTCTATGTCCTAACCTAAACTAGGGAGATTCTTTGCACGAAGCCCAATAGGAGGCTATGGGGAACCTAGTGTTGTACTAAGTTGAACAAGCATATATAACACAATCACAAGTATGAACAAGTACAAGCAAATATGAACAAGTACATGAACAAATATGAACGAGTATGAACAAGCACATATATATGACAAAGTGTGTGTATATAATGGAGTTTATGAAGGAAATATACCTATAAGCATGATCCATTTGTATACACAGGGCTCGGGGCTCATACTCGGGGAGAGTTCCTTTTGAGTTTATTCAAAGTTATGTAAACAGGTATTTACAAAGGGGCTTGGGACTTATACCTACATGGAGGCCCATGGTATTTTTGGGAAGATTTAAAGAAACCTTCATTTTTGGTTTGTTATTCAAAGTTAAAAAACACATTGATTGAGATATGTACAAAAAATGTATGTGTACAATGAAATACCTAATTTCATGTACAGGAATGGGTATGTACAAAAGGGGCTTGGGACTTATACCTACATGGAGGCCCGTGGTATTTTATTTACAAAACATGGTTGATTGTTTATTTACAGACGCGTCGTTTGAAAAACTGTTTGAAAGTTTGTTTTGGAAGAATTTTCTGTACAAAGAAAAAATTGTATAAAAGGAAAAAAGGAGTGGGTCTTATACTCTCTAATATTCGAGAGGCCCCACATCATTTTGAAAATCAATTGACCAATTAAAAAGATTTAATCAATAGTTTCAAAAAGAAATGATTTATCGTCTTTGAAAAGAATCGTGATCGCTTGTTTTAAATCGGTTTGAATTTTGAAAGGAGTCAAATTAATCAAGACAAACAAAAAGAATATCTTCAATTAACACTTAGATGATCAGGGTTTACTCAAAAAATATTTACAAGTGATTAAGTTTGAAAATCAAATGAAAAATAATATTTAAAAGTATTAAAAATACTTAAAAATAAGTCATTTTAAACCTATTTAAAAATGTATCAAATAAATATTTTTTGATGATTTTTTTTTGATATTCTTAAAATATATGTGTTAAACAAGAAGTGTGTAAAAAATGAATGAAAAATGAATTAATTTGATGTGTTAAATAATTAAATGAAGTTGTGTAAAAAAAATTGAAGGAAAATAGTGATAAAAAAAATGTTTTGGCCCCCATGAGTGTTGAACTCGCGCCCTCTCTCTCACAACTCAAAAACTTAACCAACCAGACCACGAGCGTGGTCTGTTAATCTCTTGCAATGAATTGAATATATTTTGAATCAAGTTCCTAAGTTCAGTTTCAAAATTTGGCGCCAAGAACACAACCCCCAAATTGAATTTGAAAATTCTGAAAACTGGATTGTTTTGATCAAGTGAATAGCCTAACTTGCTCGATTTTCCACAAGGAACATGATGGTACCAATTAATTTCATTTATTTTCACTCTAAGATCATTAATTTTCTGATGAACATGAAGAACCCTAATTCTATGATTCAATCTGAAATCGTGTATGTGCAAAATAAATAGCAATTGATTGAGGGTTAATGATCCTCATGTGTGCAGAAATGAGATGGTATGTTCATATTTCATTCATGATGCATGATTCATAGAGTTTGAAGTTCAAGTAGCTTACCTTCAAAAACGGCAAAAGTGAGAATCGAATTCTGCAAATGAGGAGTTCCAGTTGTTGTTTCTTGATCTGAACACCTTCAGTGGACCTTATGGAACATGTTTGGATGCCTGGAACAATTTGAAAACCTCTTGATCAATCCATGGTACTCGATCTGCAGTATGGCTCAAGTGAGGATCAAGCTTAGTGATTTTGGTGTTTCAGATCATGTATGATGGTTGGAACAGTTCATATGAAGTATATGGATGATGTTTAGAAGGTTAGTTTGGACAGAATTTGCTTGGTATGGATTTTTGCATGATAAGGCTAGTGTTATGCATATTTGGAGGTGAGATGATGATTCTGAGTTTTGGGATGATTTGAGGTGTGTGAATGGTTCAAACACATCATGTATGATGTTTATGAGATGTTAGAATCATTACTTTGGCCAGAACTTCAAGGGTTTGGGGGTTGGGATTTCTTCCTCACTTTGAAACTTAAAACTTGCAATTCAAGAAAGAAAGAGAAAACCTATATTTTGTGAGGTTTTAGTGTGATTTGCAATGAAGTAATGACCTCTATTTATAGGCCAAACTTTCTGAACTCAGAGCTTTGCAACTTGCTTCAAAGTTTGATGATTTGGCTTAAGGGATAGAAAGGAATCTTTCACATTTAATGCATATGGTTAAAAGTAACTAAACCATGGTTATTTCTCTAAGCTTCTTATCTCTTTCCATTCTGATCTCAAACCAGAAATATCTTTCAATTATTGCCTCTATGTGTCATCAATTGGATCATTTGGTAGAATAGTGCATAACTTTGGTAAAAATGGCTTGTAATTTCATGCATAATGGTCACTAATGGCAAAATTCAAAACCATAGCTACACTCCATGTTTTTTCATGCTCTTGGACATTTTGGAAAGCTCATGTTGTGTACTTCAAAACCCTAGTTGGAAGTTTCTTCAAGACCTTTAAGGAAATGGGTGAAAAAGATCCATGAACTTTGAGAAAAATGAAGTTTCAAGTGAAATTTTCCAAAGATGCCAACTTTGAAGCTCCATATCTCTTAAATGGTTGATCTTATGGAAAAAATTTATATGTGACAAAGTTGTTCATTGGATCAAAATCTACAACTTTCATGTTGGAAGTTTTTTTCAGTTTGTAGGTGAAATTTTGAGAAATTCCCTTCCAAAGTTTGGAAAAAACCATGAAAAACACTTAGAAATTTTTCTAAGTATGAAAAGTCAAACTTTGACTTTTTGATTCTTGATTGATTTTCTTGATTTTTCTTGATCAAATGACTTCATATATCATATATTGATGATTCAAAACTTCAAAAGTCATGGTTGACCAAAATACCCAAAAGTCAAAGGTGTTCTTGTACAGTTGACTTTTTCAGACGAATCGCGTTTCTGGAGATTTCAAATGAAACAGGCTATCCTCACCAAATGAATGGTATGAATGGATCACATTGAAGCATTAGAGGTTATTGAGCCATGGTTTGAGTTGTGGCACCATGTCCTGATTAAAAAGTCAGTTATTCAGTGAATTAGGTCAAAAACCCTAATTGTCGACCAGATGAAATTGATGACTGTAGGTCTTGAATTGAGATGTAATTTCCATTGGATTTTGTCATAGGGATTATTTGAGGATGATTGAAACTTTTGATTGACTTCCTGGGGATTTTTAGGGTTTCCCAAATGTGATCCCTGATTTCAGTCCCTGATAGTTCAAAACCCTAATTCTGATGATTTGAAATTTCACTGTTGATCAATCCTTTTGTAGGAGATGTCTTGAGCCAATGGATTGGATCAAAATGATGCACTTGGGGTCTTGAGGTCATGTCCCAAGTCATTAGGTCAAACTCTGAGCAAAAGTCAGGAGTATACTATCTTCAGTCAAAACCCTAATCTGGTTGATTCAGTGCCTTTAAGCTTGTTGAAATGAAACTTTGGGGACCAAATGTTGATTGTTGATGAAGATGATTCATTTGAGATGAAGGGAGAACAAAACCCTAATTGATTGTTGCTTGTACTGATGAGTGATTTCTTGATTAAATCCTGCTGAGTCACAAGTAACAAACACAAGCTATGCAATTTGTTAGAGATGCAGATGATGCATATGCAATGATATGAGGTGGTATCTTAGGTCAAAAATTGGGGTATGATAGGTACTTGTCACATTCTTGGAAATGAATTAGTATCATGGGCTTGTAAAAAGCAAGCATGTGTTGCTCTTAGTACGGCCGAAGCAGAATACATAGCAGCGGGTAGTTGTTGTGCACAAATTCTTTGGCTTAAGCAACAACTTCGTGACTACGGACTTGATCTCGGATGTATCCCTCTTCGATGCAACAATACAAGTGCTATAAATATTACAAAGAATCCGGTTATGCATTCAAGAACCAAACACATAGACATTCGACATCATTTTCTTCGCGATCATGTGCTTAAAGGAGATGTTGAAGTCACTTTTGTAGATACTCATAATCAACTTGCGGATATCTTCACCAAGCCTCTCCCAAAAGAATCGTTTTACAAAATTCGACGAGAGCTTGGAATTTTAGACGAAGGTGATGTTTAAAATTTATTCGTCATTTTCATACATCAAAGGTACACGTTTCTAAAATATTTTAAGTTAAAAAAATGCTTTATAAATGTTCATTCATTATGACATGGTAATTATGTATGATATGTATGCTTTATATTTCATAAAATTAAAGTTTTTGGAAATTTTCAGCCTAGGAACCGGTTCCCATGTGGGACGAACTGGTTCCCCATACTAATTTCCAGAAGCGCTGTTTTTCTGTGCTGCAGGAACCGGTTCCCATGTAGGGACGAACCGGTTCCCACGTACATTTTTCAGATTTTTGCTTATCTTTTAGCTGTTACGAAAATGTTGTGTGGCTAGTATTGTTTTGTATGTTTTTTCTTTTATATCTTATTTTTATTTCAATACACATTATATCACTTCACACCACACATTTACACTCATTCACTCACATTTACTCTCATTCAACATTCATCTTCATCTTCTTCAAACCTTCCACCTCCATTGTCAACCAAATTAAAAGCTCCACTATCTCACCATAACTCTCAAAATTAAAACACCCACTACCTCAAAACCCTATATAATCCTCCATTCTTACACATATCTCACTAAAATCCTCCTCCACTCACCAAATCCGAAAATCCCAACCTAAACCCTAACTTTCAACAATGGCACCCAAAGTTTCAAGAAGTGCAAAGGGAAAGAATAAGATTGGAGAGACAAGTGAAAAACCTCAAGAGGTCCAACCAACGGTCAAAAGTCGGAGACTCACATTCAACATTCGGAGTCGAAAACTCCTTGCGGCAAAATACGGTAAACTCCCCGATTTCCCTAATCACAGCTTCAATTTTCCGGCTAGACTAGCTACTGCAGGGGTCGCTAATTTTGTGCTTGACCATGGTGATTATTATCCGGATTTGGTTAGAGAGTTTTATCATAATCTTAGGATAGTGACCGATGAATTTGATGATTTCACATTATTGTCAAAAGTTTCAAATAAAGATATATGCTTAGATGTTGAGGAATTTGGAAGAGTGTTAGGAATTCCATCTCAAGGCTTAGTGCTCCTTCAAGGTAACATACCGGAGGATTGGCAACCGTATAGTAAGATTGATGTTTTTGTGGATATGTGCCGACCAACTCAACGCGACACAGTTCGTCAACAACTTGCTATCAAGTTTAACATGTTCGGTTCAAGCTTATCGGTGAGTGATAGGATGCTCCATCTTATCATAGTTTATGTTTTATTTCCAAAAAATTCTAACCATTCCAGGGTCAATGAATTCGAGTTGATGGTTTTGCTTGCTCTAAGACGTGGCATTGAAGTCAATTGGGCGCTTTCAATTATGCGCCACATGCAGCTCATGGCTTCCCTTAAAGGAGGCTTACCTTATGCAAGGGCCATCTCTCATATTGTTCGGAATGCTGGTGTTCTCCTCCAAAGGGAACCAAAGAAAAATATGGATGAACAAGAGTGTGCTATCACCACCGCTACCGCTCTTAAAAATACAGGAATAGTTACGGATCGTGAAGGTAGATTCGTTTACAAAGTTGATTTCGAACCGGCCGTGCCACAAATCCCTCAACCTCCCGAAGGTGGATACACAATGGATATGATGTTTGCCAAGCTTTGTTCTATTCAAACATCTATTGATAACAACAAGCGGGAGAATAACTATGAGCATAACCTTATGAGAAGACAAATGCGGGAAATTCAACGGACTCAAAGGCGAATTTTGGCTCATTATGAGGGAGAGGAAGGAAGTGAAGAAGAAGATGAACAAGAGGATGATGATGAAGAACAAATGGATGAAAGTGACTAAATTATGTGCTTTAATTTCTATGTTATGTTTTCTTTCTATTATTAGTTTTTTATTTATGTTTTCTAGACAACGTTCCATCTATGATTCGTGATGTTTAGGAACTATTTGTGTTTGTGTTGTAATCGTGACAAAACTACGTTTCGTATCGTTTAAATTATGTTATGTTTGTAGTATTTCATTTTGTGTTATCTTTGTGGTATTTCACAATATTTCATATACTTTTTCTCTTTTTCCCCATCCTTTTTGATAATAACAAAGGGGGAGAAGAATATGCATGTGTTTTTGTTGTTGTTTTGTTTCAAAGAAAAGTGCAGGCCATTGTTAAAATTATCAAATGAAACTCATCACCATAAATCAAGGAATCATGGATTTAGGGGGAGTCTCTAACATAGGGGGAGCCTTGCATTGTTCAACATCATTTCAAAAGCACAAAACAACTTTTTCAAAACATTTTCAAGACTTGGTTGTCATCATCAAAAAGGGGGAGAATGTAAATGCAAGCTTCTCAAGCATAGTGTGTTTTGATGAAGACAATATGGACATCAAGCTTTTATAAAGGATGTGCAAAAAGAATTTCAAGTATCAAGCAAAAATACATCATTTCAAAGTCTTGAAGAAATTGTGAAGATTCAAGAATCAAGCTAAAATGTCAAAGGTATAAACAATACTCACTTTGACATATAATTGTTCACAAATATATTTTCATGCATATCATAAACATACTACAAAGTGTCATCCTTCAAAAGTTCATTTAAAACCTTTTTCAAAGTTAAAATTCAAAATGAAGGTTTTAGGAACCGGGTTGTCCCTATGGGGGAACCGGTTCCCAGCATTCTCAGTTTTCAGTTCTCTGTTTTTTACTATGGGGAACCGGGTTGTCCCTAGGTGGGAACCGGTTCCTCAGTTCAAAATTTGAAATTTCTGCTGTAACGTTCAGCAGGAACCGGGTTGTCCCAGGTAGGAACCGGTTCCTACTGAACCAGTGTGTTTTTTCATTGCATGATCTTATTCAAACGAATCCATTTTCTTACCACTTGATCATTGCATTGTTTCATGGAAATATAACCATTCAAAGAGGTGTTTAACACATTATAAATACTACATATTTCAGAATCATTATTCACCTTCTTCATTAACAATTCATACTCATAAATTTCATTATTTTCAAGTGTCCACAAACCAGAATTTTTATATGAAACTTTCTACACACATTTTCATTAAGAATTCATTTAAAGTTTCATGCATACATTGTGAACACTTATATTCATTTTGAGAATTGTTTATTTGAAGAAGAAGATCAATACAAAGATTGATAGTGCTATACAAACTTCATCTAAATCTCTTGTAAAAATTCAAAGAAAATTATCTCCTTACTATCCAGGATTGTTGGAAGTAAGTGGTGTGTTTGAAGAGGATTGTTCTTCATTCACATTAGTGTTGTTTGATCTTAAAGGTGTTAAGAACCTTTGATCACCCTATAGGTTAGATAGTAGGCATAGGCTTGTACAATAATTCTAACTATAGTGAAATCTCTTTCGTGTTTGAAAGGGGACTGGAGTACTCTCGGATTGTGAGGGGAACCAGTATATATCGTTGCGTTCTTTACTTTTCCGCACTTTATCGCTTTCATCACCATTACCAAAGAAAAGAAAAGAACCTTACAAAAACCTTCAAACACTTAACCAAAAAATCATTAGAAGTATTCTCATAAAACCGATTAAATTTTTGAAAACCTAATTCACCCCCCCCCCCCCCTCTTAGGCGCACTCTTATACTTACAACAAAGAATATGTGCTGAGTTTGATTCCTTACTTCGAAGAAATCACTTTCGAACACATCCCACGCGAGGAAAATCAACTAGCTGATGCTTTAGCTACCATGTCATCCATGTTCAAAGTCAGGTGGGACAACGAGGCGCCTATGATCACCATTTACAGGCAAGATGAACCATCCTATTGCAATGAGATCAATACCGAGGGAACAGAGGAAAAACCATGGTTCCATGAAGTAAAAAGATATCTCAAAGCTCAGGAGTACCCTGAAGGGGCATCCATTAACGACAGAAAGTTTCTAAGGAGATTTGCTGCCAAATTCTTTCTAAGCAATGGAACCTTATACAAACGCAACCATGACTCGACTTTACTTCGCTGTGTAAACAAGAAGGAAGCAGAACAGATCATGGAAGAAATACACAATGGTGCCTTCGGTACTCATTCCAGTGGACATACAATGGCTAAAAAGATCCTGAGAGCAGGTTATTACTGGTCTACCATGGAAACAGACTGCCATCATCACTCCCGAACATGTCACAAATGCCAGATATACGCTGACAAAGTACATGTACCTCCAGTTCCATTAAGCGTTCTGACGGCTCCTTGGCCTTTTGCAATGTGGGGTATTGATATGATTGGAGAAATCAAACCTACTGCCTCCAACGGACATCGCTTTATCCTGGTCGCTATTGACTACTTCACAAAGTGGGTAGAAGCAGCTTCATTTGCTTCTGTTACCAAGAATGTGGTGGCCCGGTTCATCAAATACAATCTCATTTGTCGGTACGGCATCCCTGAACGGATTATCACGGACAATGGCACAAATCTAAACAACAGAATGATTAGTGAACTTTGCACACAGTTCAAGATCAAACATCATAATTCTTCTCCATATCGACCAAAGATGAACGGCGCGGTGGAAGCTGCCAACAAGAACATCAAGAAAATCATACAAAAAATGATAGTAACCTACAAAGACTGGCATGAGATGTTGCCTTTTGCTCTTCATGGTTATCGCACATCTACGCGTACTTCAACAGGGGCAACTCCATTCTCCTTAGTCTATGGTATGGAGGCAGTTCTTCCAATTGAAATTCATATTCCTTCCCTAAGGATTATGAAAGAAGCCAATCTAGACGAAGACGATTGGATTCAAACACAGTTGGACCAGATAAACTTGATTGATGAGAAAAGGCTCGCAGCTATTTGTCATGGTCAGCTATACCAGAAGCGTATGATCAAAGCCTTCAACAAAAAAGTCAAAAGTCAAGCATACCAAACTGGTAGCTTGGTTGTCAAACGCATCATCTTACCACAAGGTGATCCCAGAGGCAAATGGACTCCCACCTACGAGGGACCATTCATAATCAAGAAAATATTCTCCGGCGGAGCCATGTTGCTTACCACCATGGATGGCGAGGATTTCCCACACCGATCAGTCCAATCACTTTCTTCCAACAAGTTAGGGATGAGATGCTCGAAGACAGATTGGCAATAGCAGAGTTGAAACTTGACTGGATTGTTTTCACATAGCTATTTATCTTTATAAATATTTTCCAAAACTTTATGACAGTTTCCTAATTCTAGGATTGTTGTCTCCCTGTGCTAATCAGCCTATCATGGCTCTTTTTCAAAAATCAATGCAGCTTAGGCTCAAAAATCACTATTTTCACTTTTTCTGTTTTGAATACGTAAACGTCCCAATGATAATTTTGAATGAACATGTGCATTTGAATATGATTGATGTTTACCAGGAAAAACAGGAATAGCATTCAGGTAATGTCCCAATTATCTGGACATCATCCCATCAGAAGAGAATCCCCAAGAGAAACACATTTCTCAGCAAATTCCTCAAAAAGATTTTCTCTTCAAAAGAAATCTTATCCCCCAGCAGGGTTGTTCCAGATTACTATCTTCAGAAGGTGTGATCCCCGCACCCGGACTTGGTCAGATAGTGCATCGGAGGATTATACATCTTCCTCATTCCCATTTGAAAGGGCATCAGAACTTCCAGCTACCTTTCATTCCCAAGTGATAGTCAAAGATCCTTCAACAGAGTACCGTGGTTCTCAAAGAATTTCCCCAGCCGAGGGTACTCAAACAAGACAAAAGATCATCAACAATCACAATATAGTCATATCCAGATGACTGACGGAAATTTATTTTCCCAAATACATCACACATTCATACATCACACATTCACACATTCATACATCACACATTCATACATTCATACATCATACATCATACATCATGCATCATGCGCATATTCATACACAACATCACATGCATATTTCTCCGGGAATATCTCACATTACATGCATCATAAACATTGCATATCACTAACTTGATTTTTTCAGGTAGACAGATATCTTCAACAAAGATATTCTCAATCATATGCAGTGTTCACCTGAATTCCATGAACGCTTCTCTCAGATATAATCAAGCCGAAGATTCATTCTGATCACTTATCAACTCAAAAACAAGCGTCACAGATCTAAAGTCGATACCTCAGACGGTTCCAGAACGATCTAACATCACAGATATAAGTCGATACCTCAGACGGTTCCAGAACGATCTAGCATCACAGATCAAAGTCGATACCTCAAACGGTTCCAGAACGATCTAACATTGCAGATCTAAAGTCGATACCTCAGACGGTTCCAGAACGATCTAACATTGCAGATCTAAAGTCGATACCTCAGACGGTTCCAGAACGATCTAATATTGCAGATCTAAAGTCGATACCTCAGACGGTTCCAGAACGATCTAACATCGAAGATCTAAAGTCGATACCTCAGACGGTTCCAGAACGATCTAACATCGAAGATCTAAAGTCGATACCTCAGACGGTTCCAGAACGATCTAACATTGCAGATCTAAAGTCGATACCTCATACGGTTCCAGAACGATCTAACATCGAAGATCTAAAATTGATACCTCAGACGGTTCCAGAACGATCTAACATTGCAGATCTAAAGTCGATACCTCAGACGGTTCAAGAACGATCTAACATCAAAGATCTAAAGCTGATACCTCAGACGGTCCCACAATGATTAAAATCTAAAGCGGAAAAACTTTGGACAAGTTCCGTAGCAATCATCCTCCAAGACTTAAAGCGGTAACCTTGGACGGTTCCGAAATAGTCAACACAAAGACTTTCAAATCCTTCATCAAGATATAATCAATGGATTCATCTTGATGAACAAACCATCAACACATTTACCAGGTGGCATCTGAAAGCCCATCTCAGGTAATGTTTCAATCTGCCAACAACGTTTCGCAGACGACATTCAAATGCAACTTCCAACATCTCTTCTAATCAAGGTAAGTGCAAATTTTCAGGGCATCTAAATATTCAATCATCTTCTACCTTCAGATTTCAGACAATCTCTTCAGGTTTAAGAAGATTGAATAGGGGCAACTGTTATACCCCAAAATTTGCCCGCATCTTTTTTCAAGAAAACTCTAATCTGAAAATTAAGAGTCTCATATAATCATGGATTTTTATTTCAACAAATATCCTGACATATGAAATACTTAGTTTTTAGAATTTTTCTTATACAGTAATTTGGCTTGCAGTTGAATTTATTCTTACGAAAACGCCAAATACTGTTTATTACTTCACACATGCTATTTATTTATTTACAGATAAATAGTACTGACACAATTGGTACAGAGTTAAATCTTTTTGCAGGCGCAGAATCAGGAAACTCATACTATACTAGTAATAAGTAGATTATTATTATCTTTTGTTTCCCACTAATTTTTGTACTATATTCCATTATTTTCAAAAATCTTTTCAAATCTCTTTTTCAAAAATCAAATCCTAACTTTATTCTCTACATCTCTCTTTTCCCAACACTATCATACACTTTCTTTCAAATCTTACTTCCACTCAAATTTTCCTTTTGTACGGAATCACATCATTCCCCAACGTCTCTATCCTTCTTTCCACTCTATAAATACCTCTCATTTATTCATAAAAATCTCACATCAAATTCTAATTCATCTCTCAAATTTCTACTTCATAATCCATCCTTTCTTCTTCCCCGACAAAATGGCGAAGCGGTGGGAAACGTGTTTTCTTATGGCCATCACCATTGCTACGGTGATCATGTCTTTCTTCTGTCTGCATAGCCCGGAACACTGTGGACCTGGGATGCTTATGCTCCCAATCATCTACATGTTACTATTTGTAGCATGGGTTATCAATCGTCATTTTTAAAATTTGCCGTATTTCCTATTTCTTAAATGTACCGTTTACTCGTCGTACTGTTCAATATAGTATGTAATATTTGTACTGTCAGTATTAAATGTTGTACTATTTGTCATAATATTGCTTAATTACTCAAATAATATTTTGTGTGTTTTCTGCCAGTCAAATATTCGTTTTTCTGTGCATTAAATGGTTTTCAGGGTTATTATCGGTAATTTTGCCCGCATACAGTAAATATTGGTTATTTATTATGTCTGTTTTTTTTAAAAAGTCATGTAAATAAAATTTCATTTTTCACATAAAACAAAAACAACAAAAAAAGAAAATTAACTTTGACTGTTGATTTTTCATTCTAACTGCTGCGTCAATATCTGAACAGTCAGTTGACAACCAAACTGCTGGCAGTACAATTCTCAGTGTTTTGTACCATCAATAAAATCAATCTTTCACAATTCAAAATTCCAAGATTTTTGTTCTAGAAGTCTTCTGAATATCACGCGATTAGCAGAGACTCAACACTGCACAAAAATCAGGTACGCTTAACTGTCTCCTACACAAACAGTCCCTGACTAGGGTTTTCTTGTTTTTACAGGAGAAACAAGTTTTTGAGACCTCAAATGGATTTCATGCACATCCATATATCTCAAAGTACCATCATACAAATTTTCAAACTTCAATTCACTCAGACGCACCGTCAGCAGCTCAAACAGTCAACAGACGACCCGTTTGACCAAAAAAGTCAACAGACAGTCAAAAATGAAATTTTTTGTCAAAGTCCATATTTTGTCAAAGGATTCATCATTTGATCATTAGATGATCATAATTCGTCAAGGAAAGATCAAAAATCAACAAAACCCCAAGATTCAAAATTAGGGTTTTTGCCTGAAAAGTCAACTCAACTTTGACTGATCATAACTCTCTCATCCTTCATCCAAAAAATTCAAAACAAAGCTCATTTTGAAGGAAATTCAATTATATTTCAAATGCAATTGATCCCATGGTCATTGCATTCACCATTTGAAAAACATGACCAAAGACATTACAGGTCATTTTCAAAGTCAACAAAAAGACACTTTTTTCAAAAGGACACACAAGGAGCATCAAAGATCATTTTGACATGAGACCAAAGGCATTGGTTAGAGGACTCTTTGAGGTTTCCAAAAAGTGCAAGATCTCCTTCGTATGATAAAAATTGAGGGATTTACACCTTGTTGAAGTTGGCTAAATTTTGGGAAAATGCATGAAACCAACATTGCTCAAAAATGTATTTTTTCCAAATGAGGCCAAGTTTTCATTGTTCAAACATCATTTCCATAATATTATGGGCCTCCCACGACCAAGACAAGACCCATACCATTTTTATCCATTTTTTGGCATAATTTTATCTTATTTTAAGATTAAATTAAAAGGAAAAATGAATGGATAATGGTTAGCTTACAATCTAAGCATGACTCACCCAAGGAATCTCTGATTTTCTGCAGAGAATTGAAGAGCAAGGCAAGAGCATTGAAGAGAAGAAGACTTGGTCAACAATTCAAAGGTTTTTAATATAAAAAAATCAAGAATTCCACAAAGGCAACTAAAGGCTTCTTAGCTTCAATTCTAAGCACTTCAGTGCTTATATATAGGCTACAATACTTCAGCAATGAAAGGAGAAGGAATTCAGAATCAAACTCTTGCTTGTAATACATTTGTAACCTCTTAAAATATTCAAAGAATTTTGAAATTCGAATTCTAAGTTTAAGTTAGTTTCAATACAAAATAAACACTCAAACACGTTCCTTGAACTTCACTGAACCTATCCAGATCATTTGCAAGCTTTGAAACTCATTGAATCAGACACTACAGGTCATGATTTGTCCAAACTAAAACTGACTTGTATCTCATAACACAAGCATATCTAGCACGATGTAGACATATATTTGAACTTGGTTTGGTGTGTAGATCATTTCTGGAACTTTAATTGAGTTTTAGACGCTTACACACGAAGTTACCATTCTAGGGTTCATAATCTCAAAATTAGGGCTTTCTGAAATAGGCAAAATTAGAGGATCTAAGTGGTACCATTGAGTTCGTATGGATCAGACGAGTTGAATGGATAGGTCGCGCCAAATTTATTTTTACGTTTGACCCTATTCGCTATTTTGCAGGTTTAAGCATCATGTATTATAGCGCTTTTTGTCATACCCCAAATTTGTCCTACCCTTTCAATTTCTAACTGGCTTAGACTTTGCATTCATGTAAATATCTTTTATTAGGTCATCTAACACATCATGCATCATTAATCAATAAATTTGGCTTGGGATCAAGGATCTTGGGAATTAGAATTTCTACTCCTATCCAACGTGATTCATCTGGTTACTCTTGGGCATTAGACTATGAAATTGAAGGGTTCAACTGAGCACCTTATGAGCTAGGGTTGTTTCCTCTCAAGCCTCGTCATCGCTTTTCATTCAAGTTTGCAAGATGAAGATATGACGCCACAAATTTATCACTTGATTCAAGTTTGGCTAATTGAAGAATATGAAGATTGAAATTTTAAGTGAAGCATAATGGAGGTAAAGTTCAAGATTACAAAGATTCCGGAGGATTTGAATTGGTTACTTGAAAATCTAGTCACATGGAAAGTCAACAAAAGTCAACAAAAGTCAACACCCAAATCAAAAGTCAACATCTACATGAAAGTCAAACTATTCAAATTCTGTCATCACATATCCATTACAACTCAAAATTCTAAATTACACCATTACAAAGCCTTACAACAAGAATTACAAAAAGAAAAAGAAGAAGATAAAATGCTATAGTAGACTTTCGGTCAACTGTTGACCATTGACCTCAGATATTTGACTTTGACTCCATGTATTCTAGTCCCTCCTAAAACTCTCTCTTTTCATCTTGAGTGGTGACCTTCATTCCCATTCACGTCCAAGAAATTCCTGAGTCAGAAACGCGCTATTCAAGTCCCAGCCACAGCATACATGTTGTACTCCAAATTCCTTCAAAATACACCTGTACATACAAGTTATAACAACATCAGCAGCCTAACAATTTTCAAAACCATTCAAAACAGTCAGCATAATATAAACCAAAAAAAAATCCCTGCATCCACAGAATAAAACCAGCAGCCAATTTCATTAACAGAAAAAACTGAACCTACCACAAGAACCGAACCATGTCCGCTAATTGATCCATATTTTCAGCAAAGCAGAAGAAAAAGGATCTAACAGAAGGGTGAGGAGAGATTATGATAACAGCACCACACAAAACTCAAACCAAAACCATAACTAACTTTCATTTCTAACCAATACTCCATCCACAAATTAACCACCAAACCAAAATCCTGCCATTCAAACAATTCTGCACATCCATACGAAAAAGAACCTGCCATACCCTATCTAACCATAAACAATACAAACACAGCCCTGCATCAAAGTTCACAACCAACACACATTCATATTAACACAAAACACACAAATGCTT
The DNA here is from genome assembly GCF_029867415.1 of Vicia villosa. Lineage (NCBI taxonomy): Eukaryota > Viridiplantae > Streptophyta > Magnoliopsida > Fabales > Fabaceae > Vicia > Vicia villosa. Next base: position 96,923,705 of record NC_081184.1, on the reverse strand, counting down.
CAACAGAAAAAACAATGCCCTTAAGCTCGCGCCAATAAAATCAATCCGTACCTGCACAATACAACCAAACCGGCATAAAAATTCAACAAAAGTGCTGCAGCAAGGAAGAGCAAAAGTGCATACATAACTTCAAATTACAACCATTCAGATAAGCCTATGCATACAGAAGGAAAAGAAATAGTACAGGTTCAGTTTTCAAGCAATGCATACATTCATATATAAAAAAAAACAACAACAACATACAGTTCAGCAGTAGGCCTAATAAGTCATTCATCCGATTCCGTTCAGATTCCATTCAAACCATAGCCAACAGTTCATGAAACTAATCTTCTAACTAACATTTCAGTCAACTAACTTTTAACCAATTCTCAAAATATAACAGAAAGCTAACTGCCCCTAACCAACTTCCCAACCACCAAAACAGAATTGTAACCAACTTCTAACCCTCATAACCAACTCTCAATCTCACCCTCCATTGCTCAGAACCGAATCTCTAATCCAATGGCTCAGCTCACTCCACCTCTAACTATATAACAGAACTTCCCTCCACAACTTTCATTCTCCACGCTCATTCTCACCTTCACACTCACATTCTTCTCTCGATCCATTCACCATTTCTGAACTCCCTCGATTCCATTCCATCATCATCTTCTTCTCATCTTCTTCAACTCTTCATCATATCTTCATCTTCTTTTTCAACCTTCACTCTGCACTTTCAATCATCATCGTCACCACTCTTCAACCAACCTTCCTCACCACGCCAAGTTCACAGAAATAACAGAAGAAACAGGTTCAGGATGTAACAGAAAATTGCAACAAGAAAACTCACCGCAGAATCTTCATCGGAGTTCTTCTTCAATCGCCAAGGATCATTCTTCGTCGCTCAATCTTCATCATCTTCAATTCAAGCTTCTCCACCGGTTCATTCGTCAATCCTCTCATTCTCTGAATCCAGAACCATCATACACTTCCTCAATCCACTCTTCACAGTTCAGCAAAGCTTCATCATCAACCTTCAACCTCGACTCACCGAATAACCTGTAATCATCATCAACACAATCGCATCAAGAACAGAATCACGGAATGGATTAAAAGAACTCGAAGGAGATGAGAATCGTGTTGGTCCTGACATTGATGTTTACGGCGGAGAGTGGCGCGGTTCGATCCAAAGCTTAGATAACACGAGACTGAGAGACGAGGGATGAGATGATGTTCTTGTGTTTACAGCGACCGGAGAGATAATCGGAGAGACCGAAACGGAAGAAAGGTTACGAGACGAAGTCAGAGACGGAGGTTTGAATGGAGAGAGTGAGAGGTGAGGCAGAGGGCTGAGACGACACCGTCTCGCTGTTGTGTTTACGGCGGTCGGGAATTTTCGCCAGAGCTGGGAGCGTCGGCGCCGTTCTTGTTCGTGAAAGATGAGTCTGAGAAACAACGTGAAAGGTCACAACTCAATAACCCTAATCCTATTTCAATTCCCTTTTTTTATTTTTTAATTTTTTATTTTATTTTTCACTTGTTTTTACTGAACAAAACAAATATGAATCATACAATCTGAATGTGATATGGATCAAACAAACCCCCTTGGGCCCGCCATGAAATTGCTAAGTCACACCCCCACTAGCCCACGTACCGTTTTCATTCACTACAAAAATCATAACAAAAACAATTCTGGGACAATTGCTACTGGGCCCTGCGCCCTGCTCTTCACACCATTGTTTTCATTTCACACCTCCCTGCTTCCATCATCTTTGTTTTAGGTTAGTTAGATTTTTTTTCTATTTTCTTTTACCTAATAAAATTCATATTTTCTCATGCTAATTTTTGACCTTAGTACTAATTGTTTGACATAAAAAATAATCACAAAAATATTAGTTTTAGGCTAACTCTTTTAATTCTTTTTTGCCTAATTAGATTTCTTTTTCTTCATATAAAATCATAAAAAATAATAGTACTTTTAATTCACTTTGTGCTATATTTTCTACTTGGTCTTTTTTATGCTCTTACGCTATCTTCGAATATTCTACTTACCACTTTATTTTTCATGCTTCTTTTAAATCCTAACCTTAGGTAGAAACCATGATAATAATAAGTAGAATTCCCCATTCATATTAGGCTAGTTTTCTTAGGCTAGTTCTTTTTCTTTTCAACTTTAATCCATTTAAAAATACTTGAATAAACTCCCATAAAAAATACCAAGAAAACTCATAAAAAATGACTAATAAATACTTTGACTAATAAAAAGGGAATGGAAGCTTGTAACTTCCCTTGCTTAAGGGATGTTCGAGTGCTTGGAGCTCCCTTGCTTAAGGGTTCCATTCAGGCGTAAGTTCCCAACCTCTAAAAAACACAAACCAAAGAGTAACTCGAGTTTCCCTTGCTTAAGGGATTTCCTCGAAACACTCAAACTCTCTCTCTCTCTCTCTTCTCTCGCTTTCTTAAGGGCACCGTTATTTCCGCTCCATTGCATCCTAGGCTGTCCCCTTGTGCAAGAGCGTGAACGTTAACGCCGCCCAACTAAAAAACACAAAAACAAACAAAACTATGGAGCCGAACTACGGCGCTCTGATTCCTGAAAAGGATACGTAGGCATCAAGTCGCGGGGCTTGAACGAGCACACTTGTAAATATTTCCTTCTTTTCCCCGTATTTCTTTTGCATTCATTCGCATATAGACATAGACATAGTACACACCCTTTAGATAGAAACAAACATAGGTGGATACCATCGAGTACGAAGGGCGCGAGGGGTGCTAATACCTTCCCCTTTGCGTAACCGACTCCCGTACCTTGATTCTCTGGTCGCAAGACCCTGTTCCTTCCTTTGTTAGGTTTCCTGGTATTCCTTTCCCTTATGGGATAAATATATTGGTGGCGACTCTGTTCATTTTTCGCGAGCGTGCGACAGCTGGCGACTCTGCTGGGGATTACCTAAGCGAGTCGATCCTAGCCTTTGTTTGTTTTATTTTATTGGGTGTTTATTTGTTTTTATGTCTATATCTTGTATATATGTTTGCATGTTTATTTTCTGCTTGCATATCATGTTTATTTCTGTTTGCACATCATGCATATGGATTAAATTTTGTGTTCCCTGGGGTCTTCTGTTCTGTTTTGCAGGTGGGGGGTTTTTGAGGTAAAAGGCCCACTACCCAGGCCAAGTGACATATAGGATTAGCGTGGATGCTCATGTTGACTCCTGTAGCGCTTGCTATGGCTGAGATTGACATGGGGTACCACAACTGGGCGAGGTTCTTTCATGGAACACTATGTCTGGCACGCTTGTTGCCTCAAACACTTTGTACCCCATGGGAACTGTAGACCCTAGTGACCATTAGGGACCACCTGTCCGTGTCTAGAATTCATACCCGTGAGGTTGGGGTGGGACAGGAAACCTTGGCTCCTACATACCTTTGGCTCTTCATATTTGAGGTCGGGCCTTTATTTGGTCTGTTCTCATGGTGCTTGATATTCTGGTATTTAAAAAAGGCGTCGAACCTTTGATCCTGTGACATTTGGCCTGTACAGAGGTTTCACATCAATTATTCAGAGGATTGTGCGGTGGCTACTAAGATTATATGGACCTTGATCCCATGCTTTTGCATTGCATAACATCATTGCTTTGTCCACTTCATTTGTGGGGGATCCTAAAGTCTATTTCAAAAAAATAAAAAGAAAAAAGAAGAGAAAAATAGAAAAAAGAAAAGATACTCCATACAAAAAAAAAAGAAGAGGCTTTGATTCCAAAAAGAAAAAAAGGAAAGTGCGAAAAGACTTTAGGATCCCTCATAAATGAAACATTGCATTCATATCATCATGCATTTCATGGTTCTATCAGAAGCTTGTGGGGGCCTTTCTATTCAGACTTTGACATCAACAATACAGTTGACTTCTCACCGCTATGTGCTAAAATGTTGATATTGGAACAACTCTGTGGGTTTTAAATGGGATGGGAACAGAAATGGAGACTGGCATGAATCAGTGTATGGATGTTATTCAAGTGTTTTCTCTTTGACAAGAAGAATTGAGACAGATTCCTCAGAGGCCAAATGCAAATGTTAATCTCACCCATGAATGAGAAGGTCTTATGAATCAGAATGTTTGAAATGATGTTGAGATTCTTGTTCTTGGTAAGGAGAATTCACATCACTAAAGTCTTCAAGTTCTCGATTATTGAAGTTGACAAAAGGTTCCACCTCTTGGAGAAAAGATCGAAAGCCATAAAAAGTCGTGACGCCACTGATTCAGATGTTGTTGGTTTGTGTCTAATTCCGGATATCAAGAAATGCAAGGATCATCTACTCTCACTCCGAATGGTTTGGATATTGAAGCTAAAGTGGTAATCATCTCTTGTGCATATGTGGAAGTTGCTTGGGGCTCCCGATCGAGGGATAAGAAGAACGCACTCTTATCTTGAGCATTGCATCATTCGCATTGCTTGAATCCCTAAAGCATTACAAATTCCTGGGTGACTTTGTCACAATCTCTTTCCATGTGGTAATCAAAAATGTTCTACACAACGCTTCTCATTCTCAAGTTGCTTCCCTGTTTGTCGGAATTTCAGTTGGCTAAGATTCGTGTATTGGGTCTTCTTCACCACAAGTAACTCTCTTGAGTTTGATGATCATGCAAGATCCTTTCCATTTATGATGGCGATTACTACTCTAGCGACTATGCTTGGGGCTCCCGCACGAGGGATAAGCAAGACGTACTCTTATCTTGAGCATTGCGTCACTCGCATTGCTCGAATCCCTAAAGCAAGGCAAAAGTTTGCAACTCATGGGTGATTTCATTGGAGTTCTCTTTTGGAGTAATCTGAAGTGTTTGGAAAGAACTGCAAAAAGTATTCAAGATCAATAAGTCCAGACGGAGTCAAGTCTCCTCAACAATGACATTCATTTAGTTTCTTTATTGCATTCTCATTTGTAACATTTCATTGTTTGTTTAAGCATTGCTAGCATGTAAAAACTTGTTAATTTCTGAATGAAAATAAAAATACATTGTTTATGTTCGTCTTGAAGAAACCCATTCGTTTTCACTCATAAAATGTTTTTGGCATTACGATACCAACTTTACAAATGCTTGCTTAGGAAAAAAGCTGAGGGAGAATGATGAAAGATGAAAATGCAAAATCTCTAATCGTGTGTTTTTGAATAAAAACCTACTGAGGATGTACAGGCATTATTTCAAATCCCCAAACACCGGAGATATAAGGGAGATAGACCCTCGTCAAACCCTTTGAGCCTTGAAGTAGGAGTTCTTTTCTAAATCATTACAACCCTTACTTTGACCTTGGGGCAGGGTAGTGTTCATTTAACTTGATCGAGTGTTCAAAACTCACCAAAAGGGTATGCATCTAAGGATACGACAATGGTTATCCTCCAAAAGGTTGAGGAATGTCAAGACCGCAATGATTATCCTTATTCCATCAGGAGATCAAGAGATGACGATACCACAATGGTAATCCTTCATCAAATCAAAGGAGTGAGGCAGTCGCAATCACCTCCAACAAATCAAAGACTATGCGAGGTCATACGACTTGTTCAAAAAAAAAAAAAAAAAGAAGAAAAAAAATGGCGAAAAAATAATGAAAATAAAAAAGGATGAAAAGAAAATGGCAAAAGAAAAAGATGATGAAATTGCCAAGCAAGAACAAAGTCGTGTGATAATGAATCAGAAGAATAAAAGGTGAGCGACCGCCATGTCCAAAAAACCTCATTGATTCCTCAACCACTCCAAACCCCTTGTGAGGTATGAACACTCGTGTCGAGTTAATTGAACCTAGGAATGGAGAACATCACGAAGGGGGTGGGAATAAATACTTTTGAGCCTAAAAATCCTTTGTTTTCTAAAAACCGTGAACCCGGCCAAATTACAACCCTTAAAAGTCCTAATTGAAGTAGGGTTTATTTTGAAAGCGCACTCCGATGAGATAGCGTTTAACTGACTTCCAATGAAGCGAGACTCATATCCATGTTGGTATCGTATGCTTGCTTTATCTTCCATATGCAAAAATCGAGGTTGTGTCAACTAGTGATCCATTCACAAGAGGTCGCAACCTCATTTCAATAAAAAGTTTTAAGACTTCAAGACTAACATAGGCTTTGCATTAGAATTATCATTCTTAGAATTAACATTCTTTTGCATGCGAAATATGTGCTTAACATCAAGGAAATTTTCAAGATGAGAATCAGTGAGCAACTTGATCATATCAAAGTACAAGAGACTTGAGAACTCCGAGGAGTAAAAGCTAATCATTCCAAATGTTGACCATCAAGGGGAAAGTTATCCAAAGAACTCCGTGGGGCATGAACAGTTAATGCTTTCCTTGATTACCTTGAAGGGAAGAGTTTGAAGACTCCGTTGAGCGTGGTTAAGTTGTTTCCATGTTTGTTTGACTTCAAAACAATGAAGGCTTGAGGATTCTAGTAAGATGTACCCAACCTGGGGCAATTGAGTCGAGGAATCTCTATCAAGTTCAACATATCTGGGGCAATCATGTCGAGGAATATCTCTTGAGTTGATCAATCTGGGGCAATCATGTCGATAAATCTCTTCAAGCTTTGATCAATCTGGGGCAATCATGTCAAGGAATCTCTCTCAAGTTCAACCAATCTGGGGCAGTTATGTCGAGATTCGACAAATCTCTCCAAGGATCCTTTGGGGCAAATTCCTCCATAAGTCACGAAGCTTGGGGCACAATTCTGAGTTTTTTGTCGCTCCAGGACCATAGGAGTTTATTTCTCCTAGAATCTCGGTCTCTCCCCAAGCATGGAGTTTATTTCTCCTAGGAGTTGTTCTACCACCCTAATCAAGGCTCCTTATTTGGATTCCTCATCCCCAACATGGTGAATCGAGGGAATCTCCTCAAGCTGAAAATCCTCCAAGAAGTGGCACATGGTGAGAAGTCAGAAATTATTCTTCTGGTCAAAGAAAAGTGCATCTTACAAATCAAAGTCCAATATCTATTGGCGCCTCCACATGGTCCTTAACACTAAGGGGATTCTCCCTGGTGTTTACCTCACTAATGCCTTTATTTGGCATTTTGCATATAGTGTTCACTGCATATAACATTGCATCCTCAAAAGCGTAGCATATCCGTCAAAGCGGATCATTACGCCATAGAAAAATTCAAACATGCATACAAAGCATAAGCCAGATAATACAAATCCGCACCCATTCAAGACGACGATACTTCCCCACATAAAAAGTTGTCCTTACAAACTCCGATTGATATCTGCTACTGCATTACAAATCTCCTCAAAACACGGCGCCAATACTTGGTGTCCTAAATCCCCAAAAGAAGTCTCATGTTCTCTCTCCAACGAGGATCGGATGCAATGTCTTTCTTCGTCAAAATCGTTGTCTCCAAGGTTATTTCCCGTATGTTGCGTGCAGCTTAGAGTGCGAATGAGGATGGGCATTCAACCCATCTCATTTTTCAATCATTTGAATAACCATACTTGGTGTGTGGCAATTCGAACGATTGCCAGTCTTGAAGAGTTACACCCCGCCTTTGGCCTGAGGGATTAATGTAATTCTTATGCTTCGCAAGCATCAACATCTTCGTGATTATGTCTTTTGATCGAGTCTAGTCGTCACTAGTCTCCGTGGTCCCTTCCCCCGTATGGGAAAACTTTTCAGGTTCAACCCCCGTGTTGTGAATCCTTTACCTTCCAACATTCAAACAATTCCAAAGCCCAGTTCTCGCCCTGGCAAATCAAGTCACGTCCTGGTAATCATTTTCAAAACCCAGTTCACGTCCTGGTAATCGTTTCCCAAAATCCAGTTCCCGTCCTGGTAATCATTCTTCAAAGTCCAATTCTCGCCTTGGCAAACTCTTTTCAAAGCCCAATTCCCGCCTTGGCAAACCTTTTTTCAAAGCCCAATTCCCGCCTTGGCAAACTTTTTCAAAGTCCAGTTCTCGCCCTGGCAAACTTTTCAAAGTCCAGTTCTCGCCCTGGCAAACTTTTTCAAAGTCCAGTTCTCGCCCTGGCAAGCTTTTTCAAAGTCCAGTTCTCGCCCTGGCAAACTTTTTCAAAGTCCAGTTCTCGCCCTGGCAAACCTTTTTCAAAGTCCAGTTCTCGCCCTGGCAAACCTTTTTCAAAGTCCAGTTCTCGCCCTGGCAAACCTTTTTCAAAGTCCAATCCTCGCCCTGGCAAATCATTTCCATCATTTTCAGTCCTCGTCTAATATCTTATGGTGAAGTCAGTTCTCGCCTGACAATCACCATTCATCCATAATTTCTTACCATAAAACCAATTCCCAATCCCCAGCAAGTCATTATCCTCTTTCCTCATTCAACCATAACATCCATAAATCATTCCACCAAAAAACAAAATTCTCTTTCCCCAGCAGATATCAAAATAAGAATAACACTCATACCATCTTTTCAGGACAAATTTCAGGTCTTGATATTTAATCTTCTTCTACCTCGAAGGTTCGAAAGACTAGCGTCAATCTCACCTTCAGGTTTAAGATGATTAAATAGGGGCAGCTGTCATACCCCAAATTTGTCCTACCCTTTCAATTTCTAACTGGCTTAGACTTTGCATTCATGTAAATATCTTTTATTAGGTCATCTAACACATCATGCATCATTAATCAATAAATTTGGCTTGGGATCAAGGATCTTGGGAATTAGAATTTCTACTCCTATCCAACGTGATTCATCTGGTTACTCTTGGGCATTAGACTATGAAATTGAAGGGTTCAACTGAGCACCTTATGAGCTAGGGTTGTTTCCTCTCAAGCCTCGTCATCGCTTTTCATTCAAGTTTGCAAGATGAAGATATGACGCCACAAATTTATCACTTGATTCAAGTTTGGCTAATTGAAGAATATGAAGATTGAAATTTTAAGTGAAGCATAATGGAGGTAAAGTTCAAGATTACAAAGATTCCGGAGGATTTGAATTGGTTACTTGAAAATCTAGTCACATGGAAAGTCAACAAAAGTCAACACCCAAATCAAAAGTCAACATCTACATGAAAGTCAAACTATTCAAATTCTGTCATCACATATCCATTACAACTCAAAATTCTAAATTACACCATTACAAAGCCTTACAACAAGAATTACAAAAAGAAAAAGAAGAAGATAAAATGCTATAGTAGACTTTCGGTCAACTGTTGACCATTGACCTCAGATATTTGACTTTGACTCCATGTATTCTAGTCCCTCCTAAAACTCTCTCTTTTCATCTTGAGTGGTGACCTTCATTCCCATTCACGTCCAAGAAATTCCTGAGTCAGAAACGCGCTATTCAAGTCCCAGCCACAGCATACATGTTGTACTCCAAATTCCTTCAAAATACACCTGTACATACAAGTTATAACAACATCAGCAGCCTAACAATTTTCAAAACCATTCAAAACAGTCAGCATAATATAAACCAAAAAAAAATCCCTGCATCCACAGAATAAAACCAGCAGCCAATTTCATTAACAGAAAAAACTGAACCTACCACAAGAACCGAACCATGTCCGCTAATTGATCCATATTTTCAGCAAAGCAGAAGAAAAAGGATCTAACAGAAGGGTGAGGAGAGATTATGATAACAGCACCACACAAAACTCAAACCAAAACCATAACTAACTTTCATTTCTAACCAATACTCCATCCACAAATTAACCACCAAACCAAAATCCTGCCATTCAAACAATTCTGCACATCCATACAAAAAAGAACCTGCCATACCCTATCTAACCATAAACAATACAAACACAGCCCTGCATCAAAGTTCACAACCAACACACATTCATATTAACACAAACCACACAAATGCTTCAACAGAAAAAACAATGCCCTTAAGCTCGCGCCAATAAAATCAATCCGTACCTGCACAATACAACCAAACCGGCATAAAAATTCAACAAAAGTGCTGCAGCAAGGAAGAGCAAAAGTGCATACATAACTTCAAATTACAACCATTCAGATAAGCCTATGCATACAGAAGGAAAAGAAATAGTACAGGTTCAGTTTTCAAGCAATGCATACATTCATATATAAAAAAAAAAACAACAACAACATACAGTTCAGCAGTAGGCCTAATAAGTCATTCATCCGATTCCGTTCAGATTCCATTCAAACCATAGCCAACAGTTCATGAAACTAATCTTCTAACTAACATTTCAGTCAACTAACTTTTAACCAATTCTCAAAATATAACAGAAAGCTAACTGCCCCTAACCAACTTCCCAACCACCAAAACAGAATTGTAACCAACTTCGAACCCTCATAACCAACTCTCAATCTCACCCTCCATTGCTCAGAACCGAATCTCTAATCCAATGGCTCAGCTCACTCCACCTCTAACTATATAACAGAACTTCCCTCCACAACTTTCATTCTCCACGCTCATTCTCACCTTCACACTCACATTCTTCTCTCGATCCATTCACCATTTATGAACTCCCTCGATTCCATTCCATCATCATCTTCTTCTCATCTTCTTCAACTCTTCATCATATCTTCATCTTCTTTTTCAACCTTCACTCTGCACTTTCACTCATCTTCATCACACTCTTCAACCAACCTTCCTCACCACGCCAAGTTCACAGAAATAACAGAAGAAACAGGTTCAGGATGTAACAGAAAATTGCAACAAGAAAACTCACCGCAGAATCTTCATCGGAGTTCTTCTTCAATCGCCAAGGATCATTCTTCGTCGCTCAATCTTCATCATCTTCAATTCAAGCTTCTCCACCGGTTCATTCGTCAATCCTCTCATTCTCTGAATCCAGAACCATCATACACTTCCTCAATCCACTCTTCACAGTTCAGCAAAGCTTCATCATCAACCTTCAACCTCGACTCACCGAATAACCTGTAATCATCATCAACACAATCGCATCAAGAACAGAATCACAGAATGGATTAAAAGAACTCGAAGGAGATGAGAATCGTGTTGGTCCTGACATTGATGTTTACGGCGGAGAGTGGCGCGGTTCGATCCAAAGCTTAGATAACACGAGACTGAGAGACGAGGGATGAGATGATGTTCTTGTGTTTACAGCGACTGGAGAGATAATCGGAGAGACCGAAACGGAAGAAAGGTTACGAGACGAAGTCAGAGACGGAGGTTTGAACGGAGAGAGTGAGAGGTGAGGCAGAGGGCTGAGACGACACCGTCTCGCTGTTGTGTTTACGGCGGTCGGGAATTTTCACCGGAGCTGGGAGCGTCGGCGCCGTTCTTGTTCGTGAAAGATGAGTCTGAGAAACAACGTGAAAGGTCACAACTCAATAACCCTAATCCTATTTCAATTCCCTTTTTTTATTTTTTAATTTTTTATTTTATTTTTCACTTGTTTTTACTGAACAAAACAAATATGAATCATACAATCTGAATGTGATATGGATCAAACAAACCCCCTTGGGCCCGCCATGAAATTGCTAAGTCACACCCCCACTAGCCCACGTACCGTTTTCATTCACTACAAAAATCATAACAAAAACAATTCTGGGACAATTGCTACTGGGCCCTGCGCCCTGCTCTTCACACCATTGTTTTCATTTCACACCTCCCTGCTTCCATCATCTTTGTTTTAGGTTAGTTAGATTTTTTTTCTATTTTCTTTTACCTAATAAAATTCATATTTTCTCATGCTAATTTTTGACCTTAGTACTAATTGTTTGACATAAAAAATAATCACAAAAATATTAGTTTTAGGCTAACTCTTTTAATTCTTTTTTGCCTAATTAGATTTCTTTTTCTTCATATAAAATCATAAAAAATAATAGTACTTTTAATTCACTTTGTGCTATATTTTCTACTTGGTCTTTTTTATGCTCTTACGCTATCTTCGAATATTCTACTTACCACTTTATTTTTCATGCTTCTTTTAAATCCTAACCTTAGGTAGAAACCATGATAATAATAAATAGAATTCCCCATTCATATTAGGCTAGTTTTCTTAGGCTAGTTCTTTTTCTTTTCAACTTTAATCCATTTAAAAATACTTGAATAAACTCCCATAAAAAATACCAAGAAAACTCATAAAAAATGACTAATAAATACTTTGACTAATAAAAAGGGAATGGAAGCTTGTAACTTCCCTTGCTTAAGGGATGTTCGAGTGCTTGGAGCTCCCTTGCTTAAGGGTTCCATTCAGGCGTAAGTTCCCAACCTCTAAAAAACACAAACCAAAGAGTAACTCGAGTTTCCCTTGCTTAAGGGATTTCCTCGAAACACTCAAACTCTCTCTCTCTCTCTCTCTTCTCTCGCTTTCTTAAGGGCACCGTTATTTCCGCTCCATTGCATCCTAGGCTGTCCCCTTGTGCAAGAGCGTGAACGTTAACGCCGCCCAACTAAAAAACACAAAAACAAACAAAACTATGGAGCCGAACTACGGCGCTCTGATTCCTGAAAAGGATACGTAGGCATCAAGTCGCGGGGCTTGAACGAGCACACTTGTAAATATTTCCTTCTTTTCCCCGTATTTCTTTTGCATTCATTCGCATATAGACATAGACATAGTACACACCCTTTAGATAGAAACAAACATAGGTGGATACCATCGAGTACGAAGGGCGCGAGGGGTGCTAATACCTTCCCCTTTGCGTAACCGACTCCCGTACCTTGATTCTCTGGTCGCAAGACCCTGTTCCTTCCTTTGTTAGGTTTCCTGGTATTCCTTTCCCTTATGGGATAAATATATTGGTGGCGACTCTGTTCATTTTTCGCGAGCGTGCGACAGCTGGCGACTCTGCTGGGGATTACCTAAGCGAGTCGATCCTAGCCTTTGTTTGTTTTATTTTATTGGGTGTTTATTTGTTTTTATGTCTATATCTTGTATATATGTTTGCATGTTTATTTTCTGCTTGCATATCATGTTTATTTCTGTTTGCACATCATGCATATGGATTATATTTTGTGTTCCCTGGGGTCTTCTGTTCTGTTTTGCAGGTGGGGGGTTTTTGAGGTAAAAGGCCCACTACCCAGGCCAAGTGACATATAGGATTAGCGTGGATGCTCATGTTGACTCCTGTAGCGCTTGCTATGGCTGAGATTGACATGGGGTACCACAACTGGGCGAGGTTCTTTCATGGAACACTATGTCTGGCACGCTTGTTGCCTCAAACACTTTGTACCCCATGGGAACTGTAGACCCTAGTGACCATTAGGGACCACCTGTCCGTGTCTAGAATTCATACCCGTGAGGTTGGGGTGGGACAGGAAACCTTGGCTCCTACATACCTTTGGCTCTTCATATTTGAGGTCGGGCCTTTATTTGGTCTGTTCTCATGGTGCTTGATATTCTGGTATTTAAAAAAGGCGTCGAACCTTTGATCCTGTGACATTTGGCCTGTACAGAGGTTTCACATCAATTATTCAGAGGATTGTGCGGTGGCTACTAAGATTATATGGACCTTGATCCCATGCTTTTGCATTGCATAACATCATTGCTTTGTCCACTTCATTTGTGGGGGATCCTAAAGTCTATTTCAAAAAAATAAAAAGAAAAAAGAAGAGAAAAATAGAAAAAAGAAAAGATACTCCATACAAAAAAAAAAAGAAGAGGCTTTGATTCCAAAAAGAAAAAAAGGAAAGTGCGAAAAGACTTTAGGATCCCTCATAAATGAAACATTGCATTCATATCATCATGCATTTCATGGTTCTATCAGAAGCTTGTGGGGGCCTTTCTATTCAGACTTTGACATCAACAATACAGTTGACTTCTCACCGCTATGTGCTAAAATGTTGATATTGGAACAACTCTGTGGGTTTTAAATGGGATGGGAACAGAAATGGAGACTGGCATGAATCAGTGTATGGATTTTATTCAAGTGTTTTCTCTTTGACAAGAAGAATTGAGACAGATTCCTCAGAGGCCAAATGCAAATGTTAATCTCACCCATGAATGAGAAGGTCTTATGAATCAGAATGTTTGAAATGATGTTGAGATTCTTGTTCTTGGTAAGGAGAATTCACATCACTAAAGTCTTCAAGTTCTCGATTATTGAAGTTGACAAAAGGTTCCACCTCTTGGAGAAAAGATCGAAAGCCATAAAAAGTCGTGACGCCACTGATTCAGATGTTGTTGGTTTGTGTCTAATTCCGGATATCAAGAAATGCAAGGATCATCTACTCTCACTCCGAATGGTTTGGATATTGAAGCTAAAGTGGTAATCATCTCTTGTGCATATGTGGAAGTTGCTTGGGGCTCCCGATCGAGGGATAAGCAAGACGCACTCTTATCTTGAGCATTGCATCATTTGCATTGCTTGAATCCCTAAAGCATTACAAATTCCTGGGTGACTTTGTCACAATCTCTTTCCATGTGGTAATCAAAAATGTTCTACACAACGCTTCTCATTCTCAAGTTGCTTCCCTGTTTGTCGGAATTTCAGTTGGCTAAGATTCGTGTATTGGGTCTTCTTCACCACAAGTAACTCTCTTGAGTTTGATGATCATGCAAGATCCTTTCCATTTATGATGGCGATTACTACTCTAGCGACTATGCTTGGGGCTCCCGCACGAGGGATAAGCAAGACGTACTCTTATCTTGAGCATTGCGTCACTCGCATTGCTCGAATCCCTAAAGCAAGGCAAAAGTTTGCAACTCATGGGTGATTTCATTGGAGTTCTCTTTTGGAGTAATCTGAAGTGTTTGGAAAGAACTGCAAAAAGTATTCAAGATCAATAAGTCCAGACGGAGTCAAGTCTCCTCAACAATGACATTCATTTAGTTTCTTTATTGCATTCTCATTTGTAACATTTCATTGTTTGTTTAATCATTGCTAGCATGTAAAAACTTGTTAATTTCTGAATGAAAATAAAAATACATTGTTTATGTTCGTCTTGAAGAAACCCATTCGTTTTCACTCATAAAATGTTTTTGGCATTACGATACCAACTTTACAAATGCTTGCTTAGGAAAAAAGCTGAGGGAGAATGATGAAAGATGAAAATGCAAAATCTCTAATCGTGTGTTTTTGAATAAAAACCTACTGAGGATGTACAGGCATTATTTCAAATCCCCAAACACCGGAGATATAAGGGAGATAGACCCTCGTCAAACCCTTTGAGCCTTGAAGTAGGAGTTCTTTTCTAAATCATTACAACCCTTACTTTGACCTTGGGGCAGGGTAGTGTTCATTTAACTTGAGCGAGTGTTCAAAACTCACCAAAAGGGTATGCATCTAAGGATACGACAATGGTTATCCTCCAAAAGGTTGAGGAATGTCAAGACCGCAATGATTATCCTTATTCCATCAGGAGATCAAGAGATGACGACACCACAATGGTAATCCTTCATCAAATCAAAGGAGTGAGGCAGTCGCAATCACCTCCAACAAATCAAAGACTATGCGAGGTCATACGACTTGTTCAAAAAAAAAAAAAAAAGAAGAAAAAAAATGGCGAAAAAATAATGAAAATAAAAAAGGATGAAAAGAAAATGGCAAAAGAAAAAGATGATGAAATTGCCAAGCAAGAACAAAGTCGTGTGATAATGAATCAGAAGAATAAAAGGTGAGCGACCGCCATGTCCA
This sequence comes from Vicia villosa, assembly GCF_029867415.1. Classification (NCBI taxonomy): domain Eukaryota; kingdom Viridiplantae; phylum Streptophyta; class Magnoliopsida; order Fabales; family Fabaceae; genus Vicia; species Vicia villosa. Next base: position 96,908,215 of record NC_081184.1, on the reverse strand, counting down.
AAAAACCTCATTGATTCCTCAACCACTCCAAACCCCTTGTGAGGTATGAACACTCGTGTCGAGTTAATTGAACCTAGGAATGGAGAACATCACGAAGGGGGTGGGAATAAATACTTTTGAGCCTAAAAATCCTTTGTTTTCTAAAAACCGTGAACCCGGCCAAATTACAACCCTTAAAAGTCCTAATTGAAGTAGGGTTTATTTTGAAAGCGCACTCCGATGAGATAGCGTTTAACTGACTTCCAATGAAGCGAGACTCATATCCATGTTGGTATCGTATGCTTGCTTTATCTTCCATATGCAAAAATCGAGGTTGTGTCAACTAGTGATCCATTCACAAGAGGTCGCAACCTCATTTCAATAAAAAGTTTTAAGACTTCAAGACTAACATAGGCTTTGCATTAGAATTATCATTCTTAGAATTAACATTCTTTTGCATGCGAAATATGTGCTTAACATCAAGGAAATTTTCAAGATGAGAATCAGTGAGCAACTTGATCATATCAAAGTACAAGAGACTTGAGAACTCCGAGGAGTAAAAGCTAATCATTCCAAATGTTGACCATCAAGGGGAAAGTTATCCAAAGAACTCCGTGGGGCATGAACAGTTAATGCTTTCCTTGATTACCTTGAAGGGAAGAGTTTGAAGGCTCCGTTGAGCGTGGTTAAGTTGTTTCCATGTTTGTTTGACTTCAAAACAATGAAGGCTTGAGGATTCTAGTAAGATGTACCCAACCTGGGGCAATTGAGTCGAGGAATCTCTATCAAGTTCAACATATCTGGGGCAATCATGTCGAGGAATATCTCTTGAGTTGATCAATCTGGGGCAATCATGTCGATAAATCTCTTCAAGCTTTGATCAATCTGGGGCAATCATGTCAAGGAATCTCTCTCAAGTTCAACCAATCTGGGGCAGTTATGTCGAGATTCGACAAATCTCTCCAAGGATCCTTTGGGGCAAATTCCTCCATAAGTCACGAAGCTTGGGGCACAATTCTGAGTTTTTCGTCGCTCCAGGACCATAGGAGTTTATTTCTCCTAGAATCTCGGTCTCTCCCCAAGCATGGAGTTTATTTCTCCTAGGAGTTGTTCTACCACCCTAATCAAGGCTCCTTATTTGGATTCCTCATCCCCAACATGGTGAATCGAGGGAATCTCCTCAAGCTAAAAATCCTCCAAGAAGTGGCACATGGTGAGAAGTCAGAAATTATTCTTCTGGTCAAAGAAAAGTGCATCTTACAAATCAAAGTCCAATATCTATTGGCGCCTCCACATGGTCCTTAACACTAAGGGGATTCTCCCTGGTGTTTACCTCACTAATGCCTTTATTTGGCATTTTGCATATAGTGTTCACTGCATATAACATTGCATCCTCAAAAGCGTAGCATATCCGTCAAAGCGGATCATTACGCCATAGAAAAATTCAAACATGCATACAAAGCATAAGCCAGATAATACAAATCCGCACCCATTCAAGACGACGATACTTCCCCACATAAAAAGTTGTCCTTACAAACTCCGATTGATATCTGCTACTGCATTACAAATCTCCTCAAAACACGGCGCCAATACTTGGTGTCCTAAATCCCCAAAAGAAGTCTCATGTTCTCTCTCCAACGAGGATCGGATGCAATGTCTTTCATCGTCAAAATTGTTGTCTCCAAGGTTATTTCCCGTATGTTGCGTGCAGCTTAGAGTGCGAATGAGGATGGGCATTCAACCCATCTCATTTTTCAATCATTTGAATAACCATACTTGGTGTGTGGCAATTCGAACGATTGCCAGTCTTGAAGAGTTACACCCCGCCTTTGGCCTGAGGGATTAATGTAATTCTTATGCTTCGCAAGCATCAACATCTTCGTGATTATGTCTTTTGATCGAGTCTAGTCGTCACTAGTCTCCGTGGTCCCTTCCCCCGTATGGGAAAACTTTTCAGGTTCAACCCCCGTGTTGTGAATCCTTTACCTTCCAACATTCAAACAATTCCAAAGCCCAGTTCTCGCCCTGGCAAATCAAGTCACGTCCTGGTAATCATTTTCAAAACCCAGTTCACGTCCTGGTAATCGTTTCCCAAAATCCAGTTCCCGTCCTGGTAATCATTCTTCAAAGTCCAATTCTCGCCTTGGCAAACTCTTTTCAAAGCCCAATTCCCGCCTTGGCAAACCTTTTTTCAAAGCCCAATTCCCGCCTTGGCAAACTTTTTCAAAGTCCAGTTCTCGCCCTGGCAAACTTTTCAAAGTCCAGTTCTCGCCCTGGCAAACTTTTTCAAAGTCCAGTTCTCGCCCTGGCAAGCTTTTTCAAAGTCCAGTTCTCGCCCTGGCAAACTTTTTCAAAGTCCAGTTCTCGCCCTGGCAAACCTTTTTCAAAGTCCAGTTCTCGCCCTGGCAAACCTTTTTCAAAGTCCAGTTCTCGCCCTGGCAAACCTTTTTCAAAGTCCAATCCTCGCCCTGGCAAATCATTTCCATCATTTTCAGTCCTCGTCTAATATCTTATGGTGAAGTCAGTTCTCGCCTGACAATCACCATTCATCCATAATTTCTTACCATAAAACCAATTCCCAATCCCCAGCAAGTCATTATCCTCTTTCCTCATTCAACCATAACATCCATAAATCATTCCACCAAAAAACAAAATTCTCTTTCCCCAGCAGATATCAAAATAAGAATAACACTCATACCATCTTTTCAGGACAAATTTCAGGTCTTGATATTTAATCTTCTTCTACCTCGAAGGTTCGAAAGACTAGCGTCAATCTCACCTTCAGGTTTAAGATGATTAAATAGGGGCAGCTGTCATACCCCAAATTTGTCCTACCCTTTCAATTTCTAACTGGCTTAGACTTTGCATTCATGTAAATATCTTTTATTAGGTCATCTAACACATCATGCATCATTAATCAATAAATTTGGCTTGGGATCAAGGATCTTGGGAATTAGAATTTCTACTCCTATCCAACGTGATTCATCTGGTTACTCTTGGGCATTAGACTATGAAATTGAAGGGTTCAACTGAGCACCTTATGAGCTAGGGTTGTTTCCTCTCAAGCCTCGTCATCGCTTTTCATTCAAGTTTGCAAGATGAAGATATGACGCCACAAATTTATCACTTGATTCAAGTTTGGCTAATTGAAGAATATGAAGATTGAAATTTTAAGTGAAGCATAATGGAGGTAAAGTTCAAGATTACAAAGATTCCGGAGGATTTGAATTGGTTACTTGAAAATCTAGTCACATGGAAAGTCAACAAAAGTCAACACCCAAATCAAAAGTCAACATCTACATGAAAGTCAAACTATTCAAATTCTGTCATCACATATCCATTACAACTCAAAATTCTAAATTACACCATTACAAAGCCTTACAACAAGAATTACAAAAAGAAAAAGAAGAAGATAAAATGCTATAGTAGACTTTCGGTCAACTGTTGACCATTGACCTCAGATATTTGACTTTGACTCCATGTATTCTAGTCCCTCCTAAAACTCTCTCTTTTCATCTTGAGTGGTGACCTTCATTCCCATTCACGTCCAAGAAATTCCTGAGTCAGAAACGCGCTATTCAAGTCCCAGCCACAGCATACATGTTGTACTCCAAATTCCTTCAAAATACACCTGTACATACAAGTTATAACAACATCAGCAGCCTAACAATTTTCAAAACCATTCAAAACAGTCAGCATAATATAAACCAAAAAAAAATCCCTGCATCCACAGAATAAAACCAGCAGCCAATTTCATTAACAGAAAAAACTGAACCTACCACAAGAACCGAACCATGTCCGCTAATTGATCCATATTTTCAGCAAAGCAGAAGAAAAAGGATCTAACAGAAGGGTGAGGAGAGATTATGATAACAGCACCACACAAAACTCAAACCAAAACCATAACTAACTTTCATTTCTAACCAATACTCCATCCACAAATTAACCACCAAACCAAAATCCTGCCATTCAAACAATTCTGCACATCCATACAAAAAAGAACCTGCCATACCCTATCTAACCATAAACAATACAAACACAGCCCTGCATCAAAGTTCACAACCAACACACATTCATATTAACACAAACCACACAAATGCTTCAACAGAAAAAACAATGCCCTTAAGCTCGCGCCAATAAAATCAATCCGTACCTGCACAATACAACCAAACCGGCATAAAAATTCAACAAAAGTGCTGCAGCAAGGAAGAGCAAAAGTGCATACATAACTTCAAATTACAACCATTCAGATAAGCCTATGCATACAGAAGGAAAAGAAATAGTACAGGTTCAGTTTTCAAGCAATGCATACAATCATATATAAAAAAAAAACAACAACAACATACAGTTCAGCAGTAGGCCTAATAAGTCATTCATCCGATTCCGTTCAGATTCCATTCAAACCATAGCCAACAGTTCATGAAACTAATCTTCTAACTAACATTTCAGTCAACTAACTTTTAACCAATTCTCAAAATATAACAGAAAGCTAACTGCCCCTAACCAACTTCCCAACCACCAAAACAGAATTGTAACCAACTTCTAACCCTCATAACCAACTCTCAATCTCACCCTCCATTGCTCAGAACCGAATCTCTAATCCAATGGCTCAGCTCACTCCACCTCTAACTATATAACAGAACTTCCCTCCACAACTTTCATTCTCCACGCTCATTCTCACCTTCACACTCACATTCTTCTCTCGATCCATTCACCATTTCTGAACTCCCTCGATTCCATTCCATCATCATCTTCTTCTCATCTTCTTCAACTCTTCATCATATCTTCATCTTCTTTTTCAACCTTCACTCTGCACTTTCACTCATCTTCATCACACTCTTCAACCAACCTTCCTCACCACGCCAAGTTCACAGAAATAACAGAAGAAACAGGTTCAGGATGTAACAGAAAATTGCAACAAGAAAACTCACCGCAGAATCTTCATCGGAGTTCTTCTTCAATCGCCAAGGATCATTCTTCGTCGCTCAATCTTCATCATCTTCAATTCGAGCTTCTCCACTGGTTCATTCGTCAATCCTCTCATTCTCTGAATCCAGAACCATCATACACTTCCTCAATCCACTCTTCACAGTTCAGCAAAGCTTCATCATCAACCTTCAACCTCGACTCACCGAATAACCTGTAATCATCATCAACACAATCGCATCAAGAACAGAATCACAGAATGGATTAAAAGAACTCGAAGGAGATGAGAATCGTGTTGGTCCTGACATTGATGTTTACGGCGGAGAGTGGCGCGGTTCGATCCAAAGCTTAGATAACACGAGACTGAGAGACGAGGGATGAGATGATGTTCTTGTGTTTACAGCGACCGGAGAGATAATCGGAGAGACCGAAACGGAAGAAAGGTTACGAGACGAAGTCAGAGACGGAGGTTTGAACGGAGAGAGTGAGAGGTGAGGCAGCGGGCTGAGACGACACCGTCTCGCTGTTGTGTTTACGGCGGTCGGGAATTTTCACCGGAGCTGGGAGCGTCGGCGCCGTTCTTGTTCGTGAAAGATGAGTCTGAGAAACAACGTGAAAGGTCAAAACTCAATAACCCTAATCCTATTTCAATTCCCTTTTTTTATTTATTTATTTTTTATTTTATTTTTCACTTGTTTTTACTGAACAAAACAAATATGAATCATACAATCTGAATGTGATATGGATCAAACAAACCCCCTTGGGCCCGCCATGAAATTGCTAAGTCACACCCCCACTAGCCCACGTACCGTTTTCATTCACTACAAAAATCATAACAAAAACAATTCTGGGCCAATTGCTACTGGGCCCTGCGCCCTGCTCTTCACACCATTGTTTTCATTTCACACCTCCCTGCTTCCATCATCTTTGTTTTAGGTTAGTTAGATTTTTTTTTCTATTTTCTTTTACCTAATAAAATTCATATTTTCTCATGCTAATTTTTGACCTTAGTACTAATTGTTTGACATAAAAAAATAATCACAAAAATATTAGTTTTAGGCTAACTCTTTTAATTCTTTTTTGCCTAATTAGATTTCTTTTTCTTCATATAAAATCATAAAAAATAATAGTACTTTTAATTCACTTTGTGCTATATTTTCTACTTGGTCTTTTTAATGCTCTTACGCTATCTTCGAATATTCTACTTACCACTTTATTTTTCATGCTTCTTTTAAATCCTAACCTTAGGTAGAAACCATGATAATATTAGGTAGAAATTCCCATTCATATTAGGCTAGTTTACTTAGGCTAGTTTCTTTTTCTTTTCAACTTTAATCCATTTAAAAATACTTGAATAAACTCCCATAAAAAATACCAAGAAAACTCATAAAAAATGACTAATAAATACTTTGACTAATAAAAAGGGAATGGAAGCTTGTAACTTCCCTTGCTTAAGGGATGTTCGAGTGCTTGGAGCTCCCTTGCTTAAGGGTTCCACTCAGGCGTAAGTTCCCAACCATTAAAAAACACAAACCAAAGAGTAACTCGAGTTTCCCTTGCTTAAGGGATTTCCTCGAAACACTAAAACTCTCTCTCTCTTCTCTCGCTTTCTTAAGGGCACCGTTATTTCCGCTCCATTGCATCCTAGGCTGTCCCCTTGTGCAAGAGCGCGAACGTTAACGCCGCCCAACTAAAAAACACAAAAACAAACAAAACTATGGAGCCGAACTACGGCGCTCTGATTCCTGAAAAGGATACGTAGGCATCAAGTCGCGGGGCTTGAACGAGCACATTTGTTAATATTTCCTTCTTTTCCCCGTATTTCTTTTGCATTCGTTCGCATATAGACATAGACATAGACACACCCTTTAGATAGAAACAAACATAGGTGGATACCATCGAGTACGATGGGCGCGAGGGGTGCTAATACCTTCCCCTTGCGTAACCGACTCCCGTACCTTGATTCTCTGGTCGCAAGACCTTGTTCCTTCCCTTTGTTAGGTTTTCTGATATTCCTTTCCCTTATGGGATAAATATATTGGTGGCGACTCTGTTCATTTTTCGCGAGCGTGCGACACTTTTTTACAAAAGCGCTGTTATAAGTGTTGTCTGGAGGTTGAAGACGAAGACGTGTCTTCCCCCCATTGATTCAGACGCGCGCGTGTTTTTTTTGAATTTGTCTCTGATTCTGTGCTTTGCAGGTGTAACTTTTACCACGTGCCTCAATGTCTGGACCATCTGATCTCATTTAATGAACCATCCAACGCCCCAGAATGAATCCTCATACCATGGACTCTCAGATTAATCACACATGATCATGTATCCTTTTATTTTCTATTTTATTTTAATTTTCTTTGCAAAATTAATTAAAAATAGTTTTAAAAATCCAAAAAATACACAAAAAATATTTTTAGACTTCTAAAATAATATATTATTTTCTGAAATAAAAATATTTTATTTTTCTTCAAAATTTCAATATTTTGCATAATTAATTAGTATATATTTATATATTTGCTTTTTAATTATTCTAACCAATCAAAAAATCATTAAAAAAATTGTTCTTTATGTAAAATATTGTTTATATATTATAAACTAATTTTGTACATATTTTGAATAATTTTCTCTCTAAGTTTTAATTATTTGTATAATTATTTGCATAATTATGTTTTAATTAGCTTAATCAATTTCAAATCAATTTCAAAAATTCCAAAAAAAATTAGTTTTGTTTTAAAATTAATTGACAAATATTTTTTACATATTTTAAACTTAATTTCTAGGTTTAAATATATTTTCATCTTTTTTCTCCATTTTAATTTAATTAATCATGCATTAATTATAATTAAAATCAATCAAAAAAATCCAAAAACATGCCTTTTATTTTTCTTGCAATTTAAATTCCTAGATAAATGTATAGGATGTCAAATTCATGTAAATAGGCTAGTTTACATTTCCTGCACAATCGATGTAATAGCGTAGATTTACTTTCTGCACTTTACATTTCCGCATTTTAATTTCCAGCAAATATAAACTGTGTGTATGTCAAAGATAAAATTGAACCGTTAGATCACTAACTTCAAAGATAAAATATCTGAATCCAATCACAATCACACTTGCACCTCTTAAGGTAATCCCTTCTCATTCTTTTCAAAATCAAAGTCAAAATTCTACTGTTTTGAGTACAAAATCGAACCTTTTGTTTATATCCGGTGAAAGGATAGATTTTTAAAGGAAATAGGATAAAGACCTTACAACTCAGGGTAGACCTCCTAGTTTGCTTGCTCAAATCAAAACAAACAAAATTCTCATACACTGTTGTTTTTCAAAACAAAACTTTCCAAAAAGACAATATTTTGTATACATCCAAACACGGATCATTACAAAGTTAACGTTCTTTTCAAAACATCTTTTGAAAGATAAACAAACATTTTGTATACATCCGCACAAGGATCATTACAAATTCAATTTACAAAGGTATTTGAAACTACATATGAGCATTCTAAAGCAATTGAAAAGTGATCGAAAAACAAGTGAGCTAGGCAAACTTAAGAGCCCGTGGATAACCATGGATACAAAGGGTGCTAACACCTTCCCTTTGTATAACCTACCCCCTTACCCATAATTTCTTAAAGGTCTTTTTTCTGTTTCTTTTATAAACCTTTCCTTAATTGGATAAAATAAAAGGTCGATGGCGACTCTGTGAATTTTCAAAAATGCGAAAGCATAAGCGATAAAAAAGAGTCAGTTCACGTATCTCTCCCGCTTAGAGGTATGGCCCGAAGAAAAACGGAGGTCCACAGAACTGGCGACTCTGCTGGGGAGTCACTTTCAAAAAAACAAAATGTTTTCTAAAGGGGTTACCTTAAGAGAATAGATCACTTCGATGTTTTCAATTGATTGACTTGATTGCTCTATTTTTCAAAGGTTTGTTTGGGTATTTTGCTTGTGTGGAAGATTCTAACCCGAATTTCGAGATACCTTAAGTAAATGACAATAGACCAAGGAAACTGTACGGCATGTACCGATGCGGTTGATCTGGTAGTCATCATTAGTGCGATACTTTGGTTTATACTGATGTCCCTTGAAAACGATTAAGGAGTATATTAGGCTTCCGAAATGTCATTAAACACTAATTTGTCTTAGAACCTTTTTAGTTGAATTTGACTTATGGCCTATTAAGTGGCTAGCTTTGAAATTGATCGAAGTTAGTTATCCTCGAGGAATATTTTGATCGGCCGCTCGAGCGCCGTATTGAGATGTTACTTCCAAGGATCATAGAACCCGAATACTATTATAGGACAGGTTTTAACCAACTCAACTTCAGTGGGGAGGGTATCACCTATCAGCTCCATGCAAGCCTTTAAACCTAAGGCTTTTGTTTGATTTGTTTTTGTGTGCCACATGTTTGCATCATAAGCATATCATTTTCTCACAAAACACTTCAAGGATCAAAGAGTTTACCTTTGTTTTTGCAGGTAATGGCTCCCGCCACCCGAGATTACATCCGAATCAACATCTCAACGGTACCATCTGAGCTAAAAGACTTAGTGTCAGAATTCCCCAGGAATGTTCAATTCACCGAAAGGCATGGTCACTTACTCCATTTGGTTACCTCAAAATTTGAAGAAGACATGATACGGGTCCTGTTCCAGTTCTTTGACCCTGAACATCATTGCTTTACCTTTCCTGATTACCAGTTGGTACCCACTTTGGAAGAATTCTCTGAACTAATTGGATTGCCTGTTCGAAATCAATTACCTTTCACTGGTTTAGAAAGGATTCCAAAACCTGAAGTCATTGCTGCTGCTTTACATCTGCGAAAATCAGAAATCGAGTCCAATTGGGAAACAAAGAGTGGAGTTAAGGGATTGCTTGCCAAGTTCTTATTGGAAAAGGCTCGACTACTGCTAGAAAACAAAAGTTATCCAGCTTTTGAGGAAGTTATGGCACTTTTGATCTATGGGTTGGTTTTATTCCCAAATCCCGACCAGTTCATAAGTGTACACATCATCAACCTTTTCCTAATCCGTAACCCGGTACCAACATTGCTGGGAGACATTCTATATTCTCTACACACTCGTACCATGAAGAAACGAGGAACTCTCATGTGCTGTATACCACTACTGGCTAGATGGTTTACATTTCATCTTCCCCGATCAGTGTTGAGAAATGAACAAAGAATGCAATGGTCTCGCAGGATTATGTCTTTGTCTCATTCAGATATCTGGTGGAACAACTTCTTTCAAAGAGACATTACTATCATTGATCATTGCGGAGAGTACCCTAATGTGCCACTCCTTGGCATCAAAGGAGGCATCACTTACAATCCCTCTTTAGCTCTACGCCAATTCGGATATGCAAGGAGCAACGGTCCTCATGACATGATTATCCGTGGCATTGTGTTTGATTACGAGAATGATTCTCATAGACACCGACGAAGGTTCATACGTGCATGGGACAGTGTCTATAGAATAGAAAGCAAAACTTTGGGGCAATGGAATTCTATCCCTATGGAACCTTACCTCAGATGGGTCCGCACTCATGCTCAGAAACTCATTATGCCATATCCCGCTATTCTACCAGTGACTATTGAACCAGAGGTCGAAGGATACGAACCTCAAGTTATTCTGCACCCGGATATGCCAACTGACCTAGAAGAGTTGCAAAAATCTTGGGTTAAACTCAAAGAGGAAAGAGACACCTTCAAATCACACTGTCAGGACTATGAGAGAAGGATATTGGAGCTCACCGGACAGCTTCAAGAAGAACAGCTGATCAACACATTCCTGGGGGCAAAGAGAAAGCGTCCAAGGGAGACCTGAAGGATCATTTATTTTATTTCTGTCTTGTAAGCCCAAATGAGGCAAAGAAAAAAAGAATAAATTGATTAACTAACGTTTGTTTCTTCTTTAACAAATCTAAACTCTAAGATCCTTGAAACATTGCACGCACATGCATTGCATACACATTTCATTTCATGCATTGCATATACATTTCATACATTGCATTCATATACATTGCATATACATTTCATTCATATACATTGCATCCAGTCATACACATTGCATAACAGGTTCACATGACGGATTTCTCATCTTCTCGCTGTTTATTTCAGTCAGAAGAGATGGAATCTGAAATGAGCATCAAGAATCTCGAAGCACAGAATGCCCAAGTTCAAGTGGCAATTCAAGAACTGGCAAAGGGGCAACAAGAACTGAAAGCCCTTATAATCAAGAAGAAAAAGAAGCCCAAAGGATCTGTAGGCTTGAGTCACCTGAAAAGGAAGATCAAAATCCCAGTCAAAAAGTTCAAAAAGCCACCGATCCCTGAAACAGTCGGTGATGATGAACAAGAAGACAATGAAAGCAACCAGGGTTCTGCTAAACCCTCTCTCTCTTCAAATGAAGAAGATGACAAATACCAACAGCTGGAAGACCGTATGAAAGCTATGGAGATACAAAAAGTACCTAGCTTAGATTTCAATGATCTGGGGCTCATCTCGGATGTTGTTATCCCTCCAAAATTCAAAGTTCCTGTCTTTGCAAAATATGATGGAGTTTCTTGCCCGAAACTACATCTGAGATCCTATGTGAGAAAGATACAACCTCATACAACAGATAACAAATTGTGGATTCACTTCTTCCAAGAAAGTCTGTCGGGTACACAACTCGAGTGGTACTACCAGCTGGAAAATACCAAGGTTCATACTTGGGAAGAATTAGCTGCTGCTTTTTACAAACAGTACCAATACAATGCTGATCTTGCGCCAACCCGTACTCAACTAAGGGGCATGTCTATGGGACCAAAAGAAAGTTTCAAAGGATATGCACAAAAGTGGAGAGATATGGCTGGAAGGGTTCAACCACCCTTATCTGATCGCGAACTAGTTGACATGTTCATGGGCACTTTAACTGGCCCTTTCTATAGCCATTTGTTGGGAAGCTCATCATCAGGTTTCACTGACCTGATACTGACCGGAGAACGTGTCGAGAGTGGCATTCAAAATGGAAAAATTCAAATAGGTTCCTCCTCTGGTACTACGAAAAGGCCCATCAGCGGGAGAAATGAGGTCAATGCAACACAAATTCAGAAAAGTCGCAAAATTGAGCAGCATCAATCTGTAGGGGCAGTTCTGATCTCCGCATCTGCACCTCAAAAAGATCAACAGCCAAAATATACGCATCGACCAGATGCACCAAGAAGAAATTTCACCAGAATCAACATGCCAATCTCTCAGGCATTGCAGCACTTGCTAAAAGCAGATCTGATCACATTAAAAGGTCCTCCAAAGAATGTCAACACTTCCTCTCCGAATTATCGCCCTGATGTGACATGTGCCAATCACTCAAACTTTCAAGGACATGACGCAGATCACTGCTGGGCCCTGAAAAATAAAATACAAGATATGATAGATGCTGGGGAAATTGAGTTCGATCCTCCAGAAACTCCAAATGTCATCACTGCACCTATGCCAAAGCATGACAAAACTGTTAACGCTATCCTGGACACTATTTACATCTATGATGTGAACGAATTATCAACTCCACTCTGCGAAGTCAAAGGAAAGCTAATCCGAGCTGGTTACTTCCTAGGATGTGACCCCGACTGCTTTTACTGCTCCTGCCTGCCCAATGGTTGTGAAAATCTGAGGATGGGAATTCAAAAATGGATGGATCGCCGTATCATTATGTTTGAGAGGCTCCCTTCTATGGACGTGCTATGCGAAGTCTTTGCAAACGGGATGAGAATAGAGGATGCCTCAGTGATCTCCAGCTTACCATTCAAAATCTCTGCCAAGGCTCCATTCAAAATTTCTGCTACACTCAAAGTGGCATCAGTAGTCATTGCTAGTCCAACTCCATTTCCATACTCCTCAGAAAAAGCTATCCCATGGGGATACGACACTAATGTTTACGTTCATGGAGTTAAGCAGGGTACCTCGACTGAAGAGACCGCAAAGTTAACTACTCCAACTGTGGGTAATATTGTGGGTACCAGCAAGATCACGAGAAGTGGAAGAATCTTTTCACCAGAAATTTCTCCAAATGTTGCTGCTGGTCCAGTCCGAGTCCCAGTTCCTAATCAAGATAACAACGCTCGAGGCAAAGAGCCACAAGTTGAACAAGTTCAAACCCCGGTGGAGATCACTGCTGAGGATCCATCAAAGCAAGAAATGGAGGAAATATTGAAAATCATCTGCAAGAGTGATTACAATATTGTTGAGCAACTGGGGCACACCGCTTTAAAAATCTCAATGATATCCCTGCTAAAATATTCAGAAGCCCATGCCAAAGCTCTGATGAAGTTCCTTAAAGCTGCGCATGTGCCCCAAGAGATCTCAGTCGACCAATTTGAGAATTGTGTTGCCAATCTAACCGTGAGCAATGGTCTCGGTTTCTCTGATGTGGATCTAACCCCTGCTGGAAAAAATCACAACAAAGCCCTACATATCTCCATTGAATGTAATGGCACCACTCTATCTCATGTGCTAGTAGATAACGGTTCTTCTTTGAACGTGTTGCCGAAAACAGTACTAGAAAAGCTTGACTTCGAAGGAATTGTGTTACAACCAAGTGATGTTGTGGTAAGAGCCTTTGACGGGTCAACAAGAACGGTATACGGAAAAGTGAATCTCCCAATCAGAGTGGGTTCTCAGATCTTTGATTCTATCTTTTACGTAATGGAAATTCACCCAGCCTACTCCTGTTTACTTGGACGTCCTTGGATACATGGGGCAAACGCTGTAACTTCTACCCTGCATCAGAAGTTAAAATATCCAGTAAAAGGAAAGATTGTCACAGTCTATGGCGAAGAGGAATATGTGGTTAGTCACCTAAGCAATTCCAAATATGTTGAGTTGGAGGACGAATTCATCGAAACTCCATGCCAATCATTTGAGGTGGTCTCCCCAGATGTCTCTACCACCAAGCATATTCCTGCTACTCCAACTACAACTATGGCTTCTCTCAAAGATGCCAAAACCATGATTGAACAGGGTGATTGCACAGTATGGGGACATCTTCCCGATATACCCTACAAGTCTGACAAGCTAGGCCTGGGCTATGATAGTGAAAATCAAAAGAATGATCAAGGTCCTCGTTCTGGAGGATTAATGTCACACTTCGTCAGCCAAGAAGTAAACGCTATTGAAGATGAAGGAGTGTTCTTGAACCATATCATTCAGCCATATCCAGATGAGATTCCACCCATTTCCATGGGAATGTGGGATGCTGTGGGAGAACCAAATGGCGGGTATAATTATCAGTATACCACACCTCAGAATTCTTATATTGCTTTGGAAGACATTACCCCGACTGGATGGGGTGATCAAATTGGAAATGACGAAAGTTTCACAAGTCCCGTCACTGAGCAATATCAAAATCCACCCAAAGAAGTATGGGACACGCTAGGAGAACCCAGCGGCAAATATGACTATATGGTGAAATACTTCGCTCCTCCGAGCTCACAAATTGCTATGGAGGACATTGTCCCAACTGGATGGGATGAACAGTACGATGACAATTTCGCTCTTGAAAAATCCAGGGAAATACCAAATAACGAGGGTTGCTTTCTGTCAGCATACACTCCTCATCAGGATGCACAAGTCTCTATTCAAAACATCATCCCGACTGCATGGGACGGCCTTATCGAGCATCTCACTCAGCCAACAGAGATATCTCTGCCTGGGCTCTCGTATCCAGCAGAGTATATCCCTTATCCCGAAGGATCACCGGCTCATTTTCCCACTAATGAAATCAATGCTGTGGAAGATGAAGAAGACAACTGCAACTGGAACAGCTGGATACTCCCTGCTCACAACAGTGGATTGAACAACTGGAAAGCTGAGGATGTGATCTCCTTTGACCAGGAGTAAATGCCATTTCCTGTTTTCTTTGTGTATATTGTGCAAAGATAAAAATGGTTCCTGAACAATCAAACCATGTGCTTGAAAGCCGTGTGCCTTAGCACACTGGTCCTTCTATAAGGGCTTATCATATCATGATCATGTGCATTCAATAAAATCATGGGACGCTTGCATATTTAAATTTTGTGATCCTTTTTCTTTCTTTCTTCGCTTTCAAATAGCTATGTTTTTCTTCACACACACTCACATAACTAACATGCAGATTCACATACACTCTGGATCCAATCAACAACGATTCTGCTATTGCCCGTCATGACTTTGAAAGTCCGATCTACCAAACTGAGGACGAAAGTGAGGAAGATTGTGAAGTGCCAAGAGAACTTGCAAGGCTGCTAGAACAAGAAGACAAGGCCATACAGCCTCACGAGGAGCCAATTGAGGTCATCAACTTGGGCAGCAACGAAGAAAAGAAAGAAGTCAAAATAGGGGCTGATTTAGAACACAGCATCAAGCAAAGACTGATTCAAATGCTGCGAGACTACGTCGAGATATTCGCCTGGTCCTATGAAGATATGCCAGGCCTTGACACGGACATTGTAGTTCATCGCCTGCCAATCAAAGAAGGTAGCATTCCAGTCAAACAGAAACTACGGATGAGTAGGCCTGATATGTCAAAAAAGATCAAAGACGAGGTTGAAAAACAGTTCAATGCCGGATTCCTAAAAGTTGTAAGTTATCCTCCTTGGATAGCTAACATCGTGCCTGTACCTAAAAAAGACGGGAAAGTCAGAATGTGCGTGGACTACAGAGATCTGAACCGGGCAAGCCCCAAAGATGATTTCCCTTTACCACACATCGATGTACTGGTTGACAATACCGCACAATGCAAGGTATTCTCCTTTATGGACGGATTCTCAGGGTACAATCAAATCAAGATGGCACCCGAAGACATGGAAAAAACAACCTTCACAACACCCTGGGGAACCTTTTGTTACAAAGTAATGCCCTTTGGTCTGAAAAACGCAGGAGCAACCTATCAACGTGCAATGGTAGCGCTATTTCATGATATGATTCATCAAGAAATAGAGGTGTATGTCGATGACATGATTGCAAAATCCAATACCGAGGAAGAACATCTGGGTCATTTACACAAGTTGTTTGACAGACTCAAGAAATACAAGTTGCGACTGAACCCAAATAAGTGTACCTTTGGAGTAAGATCCGGCAAACTCTTAGGTTTCATCGTCAGCAGCAAAGGTATTGAGGTTGATCCCGCCAAGGTTAAAGCCATTCAAGAAATGCCTATACCTCGTACCGAGAAACAAGTCAGAGGATTCTTGGGACGTCTAAATTACATCGCCCGATTTATTGCCCACATGACTACTACTTGTGTGCCGATCTTCAAACTGTTGAAGAAAGATCAAGTGGAAAGGTGGAATGACAAATGCCAGTTAGCCTTTGACAAAATCAAAGAATATCTCCAAAAAACCTCCAATCTTGTTGCCACCTGTGGAAGGCAGACCTCTGATAATGTACCTAACTGTGTTAGAAGACTCAATGGGGTGTGTACTAGGACAACATGACGAATCCGGCCGAAAGGAGCACGCAATCTACTATCTTAGCAAAAAGTTTACCGATTGTGAAACAAGATACTCACTACTCGAAAAAACTTGTTGTGCCTTAGCTTGGGTGGCTCGCCGACTAAGACAGTACATGCTAAATCACACCACTTTCTTAATCTCCAAGATGGATCCCATCAAATACGTGTTTGAAAAACGTGCTCTGTGGAAGAATAGCGAGATGGCAAATGATCTTAACAGAATATGACATTCAATACACTTCACAAAAAGCAATCAAAGGAAGTGTGGTAGCTGATCATCTAGCTCATCAAGCGGTGGATGATTATCAAGCATTGAACTTTGACTTCCCAGACGAAGACATTATGCTAGTCAATGACTACAAACAACCAGGACCAGAAGAAGGACCCGAGCCAGGATCCCGGTGGACTATGGTTTTTGACGGAGCTTCTAATGCACTTGGCAATGGCATCAGAGCTATGATCATTTCCCCCGCAGGAGGTCATACACCATTCACTGTCAGGTTATGATTCAATTGCACTAACAATATAGTCGAATACGAAGCATGTATTCTGGGTCTTAAAGCTGCAATCGATCTAAGAATCAATTTCCTGGAAGTCTACGGAGACTCGGCCTTGGTAATCTACCAAGTCAAAGGGGAACGGGACACGAAGCACCCGAATCTAATTCCTTACAAAGAATATGTGCTGAGTTTGATTCCTTACTTCGAAGAAATCACTTTCGAACACATCCCACGCGAGGAAAATCAACTAGCTGATGCTTTAGCTACCATGTCATCCATGTTCAAAGTCAGGTGGGACAACGAGGCGCCTATGATCACCATTTACAGGCAAGATGAACCATCCTATTGCAATGAGATCAATACCGAGGGATCAGAGGAAAAACCATGGTTCCATGAAGTAAAAAGATATCTCAAAGCTCAGGAGTACCCTGAAGGGGCATCCATTAACGACAGAAAGTTTCTAAGGAGATTTGCTTCCAAATTCTTTCTAAGCAATGGAACCTTATACAAACGCAACCATGACTCGACTTTACTTCGCTGTGTAAACAAGAAGGAAGCAGAACAGATCATGGAAGAAATACACAATGGTGCCTTCGGTACTCATTCCAGTGGACATACAATGGCTAAAAAGATCCTGAGAGCAGGTTATTACTGGTCTACCATGGAAACAGACTGCCATCATCACTCCCGAACATGTCACAAATGCCAGATATACGCTGACAAAGTACATGTACCTCCAGTTCCATTAAGCGTCCTGACGGCTCCTTGGCCTTTTGCAATGTGGGGTATTGATATGATTGGAGAAATCAAACCTACTGCCTCCAACGGACATCGCTTTATCCTTGTCGCTATTGACTACTTCACAAAGTGGGTAGAAGCAGCTTCATTTGCTTCTGTTACCAAGAATGTGGTGGCCCGGTTCATCAAATACAATCTCATTTGTCGGTACGGCATCCCTGAACGGATTATCACGGACAATGGCACAAATCTAAACAACAGAATGATTACTGAACTTTACACACAGTTCAAGATCAAACATCATAATTCATCTCCATATCGACCAAAGATGAACGGCGCGGTGGAAGCTGCCAACAAGAACATCAAGAAAATCATACAAAAAATGACAGTAACCTACAAAGACTGGCATGAGATGTTGCCTTTTGCTCTTCATGGTTATCGCACATCTACGCGTACTTCAACAGGGGCAACTCCATTCTCCTTAGTCTATGGTATGGAGGCAGTTCTTCCAATTGAAATTCAGATTCCTTCCCTAAGGATTATGAAAGAAGCCAATCTAGACGAAGACGATTGGATTCAAACACGGTTGGACCAGATAAACTTGATTGATGAGAAAAGGCTCGCAGCTATTTGTCATGGTCAGCTATACTAGAAGCGTATGATCAAAGCCTTCAACAAAAAAGTCAAAAGTCAAGCATACCAAACTGGTAGCTTGGTTGTCAAACGCATCATCTTACCACAAGGTGATCCCAGAGGAAAATGGACTCCCACCTACGAGGGACCATTCATAATCAAGAAAATATTCTCCGGCGGAGCCATGTTGCTTACCACCATGGATGGCGAGGATTTCCCACACCTTGTGAATGCTGACATAGTCAAAAAGTACTTCGCTTAAAAAGAAAAAAACAGCTCGCTAAGTTGAAAACCTGAAAGGGCAACTTAGGCAAAAAAATGAGCGTCTCGGTGGATTGAAAACCCGAAAGGGCGGTCCAGGCAAAAATTAGAGACTAAACGAATACTATCCCGGTAGGCTGAAAACCTGAAAGGGCAGCCTAGGCAAAAGTTAGGGAATGAAGCATACAACTATGTTCCGTTAGCTGCCTACTCACCATCAAGATTCAACACCTCAAAGACACCGATCAGTCCAATCACTTTCTTCCAACAAGTGAGGGATGAGATGCTCGAAGACAGATTGGCAATAGCAGAGTTGAAACTTGACTGGATTGTTTTCACATAGCTATTTATCTTTATAAATATTTTCCAAAACTTTATGACAGTTTCCTACTTCTAGGATTGTTGTCTCCCTGTGCTAATCAGCCTATCATGGCTCTTTTTCAAAAATCAATGCAGCTAAGGCTCAAAAATCACTATTTTCACTTTTTCTGTTTTGAATACGTAAACGTCCCAATGATAATTTTGAATGAACATGTGCATTTTAATATGATTGATGTTTACCAGGAAAAACAGGAATAGCATTCAGGTAATGTCCCAATTATCTGGACATCATCCCATCAGAAGAGAATCCCTAAGAGAAACACATTTCTCAGCAAATTCCTCAAAAAGATTTTCTCTTCAAAAGAAATCTTATCCCCCAGCAGGGTTGTTCCAGATTACTATCTTCAGAAGGTGTGATCCCCGCACCCGGACTTGGTCAGATAGTGCATCGGAGGATTATACATCTTCCTCATTCCCATTTGAAAGGGCATCAGAACTTCCAGCTACCTTTCATTCCCAAGTGATAGTCAAAGATCCTTCAACAGAGTACCGTGGTTCTCAAAGAATTTCCCCAGCCGAGGGTACTCAAACAAGACAAAAGATCATCAACAATCACAATATAGTCATATCCAGATGACTGACGGAAATTTATTTTCCCAAATACATCACACATTCATACATCACACATTCACACATTCATACATCACACATTCATACATTCATACATCATACATCATCCATCATGCATCATGCGCAAATTCATACACAACATCACATGCATATTTCTCCGGGAATATCTCACATTACATGCATCATAAACATTGCATATCACTAACTTGATTTCACCTGAATTCCATGAACGCTTCTCTCAGATATAATCAAGCCGAAGATTCATTCTGATCACTTATCAACTCAAAAACAAGCGTCACAGATCTAAAGTCGATACCTCAGACGGTTTCAGAACGATCTAACATCACAGATCTAAGTCGATACCTCAGACGGTTCCAGAACGATCTAGCATCACAGATCAAAGTCGATACCTCAGACGGTTCCAGAACGATCTAACATTGCAGATATAAAGTCGATACCTCAGACGTTTCTAGAACGATCTAACATTGCAGATCTAAAGTCGATACCTCAGACGGTTCCAGAACAATCTAACATTGCAGATCTAAAGTCGATACCTCAGACGGTTCCAGAACGATCTAACATCGAAGATCTAAAGTCGATACCTCAAACGGTTCCAGAACGATCTAACATCGAAGATCTAAAGTCGATACCTCAGACGGTTCCAGAACGATCTAACATTACAGATCTAAAGTCGATACCTCATACGGTTCCAGAACGATCTAACATCGAAGATCTAAAATTGATACCTCAGACGGTTCCAGAACGATCTAACATTGCAGATCTAAAGTCGATACCTCAGACGGTTCAAGAACGATCTAACATCAAAGATCTAAAGCTGATACCTCAGACGGTCCCACAATGATCAAAATCTAAAGCGGAAAAACTTTGGACAAGTTCCGTAGCAATCATCCTCCAAGACTTAAAGCGGTAACCTTGGACGGTTCCGAAATAGTCAACACAAAGACTTTCAAATCCTTCATCAAGATATAATCAATGGATTCATCTTGATGAACAAACCATCAACACATTTACCAGGTGGCATCTGAAAGCCCATCTCAGGTAATGTTTCAATCTGCCAACAACGTTTCGCAGACGACATTCAAATGCAACTTCCAACATCTCTTCTGATCAAGGTAAGTGCAAATTTTCAGGGCATCTAAATATTCAATCATCTTCTACCTTCAGATTTCAGACAATCTCTTCACGTTTAAGAAGATTGAATAGGGGCAACTGTTATACCCCAAAATTTGCCCGCATCTTTTTTCAAGAAAACTCTAATCTGAAAATTAAGAGTCTCATATAATCATGGATTTTTATTTCAACAAATATCCTGACATATGAAATACTTAGTTTTTAGAATTTTTCTTATACAGTAATTTGGCTTGCAGTTGAATTTATTCTTACGCAAACGCCAAATACTGTTTATTACTTCACACATGCTATTTATTTATTTACAGATAAATAGTACTGACACAATTGGTACAGAGTTAAATCTTTTTGCAGGCGCAGAATCAGGAAACTCAGACTATACTGGTAATAAGTAGATTATTATTATCTTTTGTTTCCCACTAATTTTTGTACTATATTCCATTATTTTCAAAAATCTTTTCAAATCTCTTTTTCAAAAATCAAATCCTAACTTTATTCTCTACATCTCTCTTTTCCCAACACTATCATACACTTTCTTTCAAATCTTACTTCCACTCAAATTTTCCTTTTGTACGGAATCACATCATTCCCCAACGTCTCTATCCTTCTTTCCACTCTATAAATACCTCTCATTTATTCATAAAAATCTCACATCAAATTCTAATTCATCTCTCAAATTTCTACTTCATAATCCATCCTTTCTTCTTCCCCGACAAAATGGCGAAGCGGTGGGAAACGTGTTTTCTTATGGCCATCACCATTGCTACGGTGATCATGTCTTTCTTCTGTCTGCATAGCCCGGAACACTGTGGACCTGGGATGCTTATGCTCCCAATCATCTACATGTTACTATTTGTAGCATGGGTTATCAATCGTCATTTTTAAAATTTGTCGTATTTCCTATTTCTTAAATGTACCGTTTACTCGTCGTACTGTTCAATATAGTATGTAATATTTGTACTGTCAGTATTAAATGTTGTACTATTTGTCATAATATTGCTTAATTACTCAGATAATATTTTTTGTGTTTTCTGCCAGTCAAATATTCGTTTTTCTGTGCATTAAATGGTTTTCAGGGTTATTATCGGTAATTTTGCCCGCATACAGTAAATATTGGTTATTTATTATGTCTGTTTTTTTTAACAAGTCATGTAAATAAAATTTCATTTTTCACATAAAACAAAAACAACAAAAAAAGAAAATTAACTTTGACTGTTGATTTTTCATTCTAACTGCTGCGCCAATATCTGAACAGTCAGTTGACAACCAAACTGCTGGCAGTACAATTCTCAGTGTTTTGTACCATCAATAAAATCAATCTTTCACAATTCAAAATTCCAAGATTTTTGTTCTAGAAGTCTTCTGAATATCACGCGATTAGCAGAGACTCAACACTGCACAAAAATCAGGTACGCTTAACTGTCTCCTACACAAACAGTCCCTGACTAGGGTTTTCTTGTTTTTACAGGAGAAACAAGTTTTTGAGACCTCAAATGGATTTCATGCACATCCATATATCTCAAAGTACCATCATACAAATTTTCAAACTTCAATTCACTCAGACGCACCGTCAGCAGCTCAAACAGTCAACAGACGACCCGTTTGACCAAAAAAGTCAACAGACAGTCAAAAATGAAATTTTTTGTCAAAGTCCATATTTTGTCAAAGGATTCATCATTTGATCATTAGATGATCATAATTCGTCAAGGAAAGATCAAAAATCAACAAAACCCCAAGATTCAAAATTAGGGTTTTTGCCTGAAAAGTCAACTCAACTTTGACTGATCATAACTCTCTCATCCTTCATCCAAAAAATTCAAAACAAAGCTCATTTTGAAGGAAATTCAATTATATTTCAAATGCAATTGATCCCATGGTCATTGCATTCACCATTTGAAAAACATGACCAAAGACATTACAGGTCATTTTCAAAGTCAACAAAAAGACACTTTTTTCAAAAGGACACACAAGGAGCATCAAAGATCATTTTGACATGAGACCAAAGGCATTGGTTAGAGGACTCTTTGAGGTTTCCAAAAAGTGCAAGATATCCTTCATATGACAAAAATTGAGGGATTTACACCTTGTTGAAGTTGGCTAAATTTTGGGAAAATGCATGAAACCAACATTGCTCAAAAATGTATTTTTTCCAAATGAGGCCAAGTTTTCATTGTTCAAACATCATTTCCATAATATTATGGGCCTCCCACGACCAAGACAAGGCCCATACCATTTTTATCCATTTTTTGGCATAATTTTATCTTATTTTAAGATTAAATTAAAAGGAAAAATGAATGGATAATGGTTAGCTTACAATCTAAGCATGACTCACCCAAGGAATCTCTGATTTTCTGCAGAGAATTGAAGAGCAAGGCAAGAGCATTGAAGAGAAGAAGACTTGGTCAACAATTCAAAGGTTTTTAATATAAAAAAATCAAGAATTCCACAAAGGCAACTAAAGGCTTCTTAGCTTCAATTCTAAGCACTTCAATGCTTATATATAGGCTACAATACTTCAGCAATGAAAGGAGAAGGAATTCAGAATCAAACTCTTGCTTGTAATACATTTGTAACCTCTTAAAATATTCAAAGAATTTTGAAATTCGAATTCTAAGTTTAAGTTAGTTTCAATACAAAATAAACACTCAAACACGTTCCTTGAACTTCACTGAACCTATCCAGATCATTTGCAAGCTTTGAAACTCATTGAATCAGACACTACAGGTCATGATTTGTCCAAACTAAAACTGACTTGTATCTCATAACACAAGCATATCTAGCACGATGTAGACATATATTTGAACTTGGTTTGGTGTGTAGATCATTTCTGGAACTTTAATTGAGTTTTAGACGCTTACACACGAAGTTACCATTCTAGGGTTCATAATCTCAAAATTAGGGCTTTCTGAAATAGGCAAAATTAGAGGATCTAAGTGGTACCATTGAGTTCGTATGGATCAGACGAGTTGAATGGATAGGTCGTGCCAAATTTATTTTTACGTTTGACCCTATTCGCTATTTTGCAGGTTTAAGCATCATGTATTATAGTGCTTTTTTACAAAAGCGTTGTTATAAGTGTTGTCTGGAGGTTGAAGACGAAGACGTGTCTTCCCCCCATTGGTTCAGACGCGCGCGTGTTTTTTTGAATTTGTCTCTGATTCTGTGCTTTGCAGGTGTAACTTTTACCACGTGCCTCAATGTCTGGACCATCTGATCTCATTTAATGAACCATCCAACGCCCCAGAATGAATCCTCATACCATGGACTCTCAGATTAATCACACATGATCATGTATCCTTTTATTTTCTATTTTATTTTAATTTTCTTTGCAAAATTAATTAAAAATAGTTTTAAAAATCCAAAAAATACACAAAAAATATTTTTAGACTTCTAAAATAATATATTATTTTCTGAAATAAAAATATTTTATTTTTCTTCAAAATTTCAATATTTTGCATAATTAATTAGTATATATTTATATATTGGCTTTTTAATTATTCTAACCAATCAAAAAATCATTAAAAAAATTGTTCTTTATGTAAAATATTGTTTATATATTATAAACTAATTTTGTACATGTTTTGAATAATTTTCTCTCTAAGTTTTAATTATTTGTATAATTATTTGCATAATTATGTTTTAATTAGCTTAATCAATTTCAAATCAATTTCAAATCAATTTCAAAAATTCCAAAAAAAATTAGTTTTGTTTTAAAATTAATTGACAAATATTTTGTACATATTTTAAACTTAATTTCTAGGTTTAAATATATTTTCATCTTTTTTCTCCATTTTAATTTAATTAATCATGCATTAATTATAATTAAAATCAATCAAAAAAATCCAAAAACATGCCTTTTAATTTTCTTGCAATTTAAATTCCTAGATAAATGTATAGGATGTCAAATTCATGTAAATAGGCTAGTTTACATTTCCTGCACAATCGATGTAATAGCGTAGATTTACTTTCTGCACTTTACATTTCCGCATTTTAATTTCCAGCAAATATAAACTGCGTGTATGTCAAAGATAAAATTGAACCGTTAGATCACTAACTTCAAAGATAAAATATCTGAATCCAATCACAATCACACTTGCACCTCTTAAGGTAATCCCTTCTCATTCTTTTCAAAATCAAAGTCAAAATTCTACTGTTTTGAGTACAAAATCGAACCTTTTGTTTATATCCGGTGAAAGGATAGATTTTTAAAGGAAATAGGATAAAGACCTTACAACTCAGGGTAGACCTCCTAGTTTGATTGCTCAAATCAAAACAAACAAAATTCTCATACACTGTTGTTTTTCAAAACAAAACTTTCCAAAAAGACAATATTTTGTATACATCCAAACACGGATCATTACAAAGTTAACGTTCTTTTCAAAACATCTTTCGAAAGATAAACAAACATTTTGTATACATCCGCACAAGGATCATTACAAATTCAATTTACAAAGGTATTTGAAACCACATATGAGCATTCTAAAGCTGTTGAAAAGTGATCGAAAAACAAGTGAGCTAAGCAAACTTAAGAGCCCATGGATAACCATGGATACAAAGGGTGCTAACACCTTCTCTTTGTATAACCTACCCCCTTACCCAGAATTTCTTAAAGGTCTTTTTTCTGTTTCTTTTATAAACCTTTCCTTAATTGGATAAAATAAAAGGTTGGTGGCGACTCTGTGAATTTTCAAAAATGCGAAAGCATAAGCGATAAAAAAGAGTCAGTTCACGTATCTCTCCCGCTTAGAGGTATGGCCCGAAGAAAAACGGAGGTCCACAAAGGGGCATGTTGCCTGAAGACTCCATTAAGCATAATCGGTTGATACCTTCTTTGATTGACTACCCTGAAGGGAGAAGTCTGAATACTCTGTTGAACATGAGAAGTGGATACTCTCTTTGAGCGATTACCCTGGAGGTTTTGAATACTCTATTGAGTGTGGTAAAGTTACTTCCACGATTTGTGGGATTTTAAGGGAAGTAAAACTCGAGGATTCTGATAAGATGTACATAATCAGGGGCAATCACGACGAGGAATCTCTCTCGTGATTTCAGCCTACCTGGGGCAAGCAAATCAAGGTTTGACATCTCAAATTCGACCAATCAGGGTTAATCAAGTCGAGGAATCTCTCTCTTAATTTCAATCAATCTGAAGTAGTGATGTCGAGGAATCTCTCTCAGAATTCAGTCAATCTGGGGCAATTATGTCGAGATCCGACAAATCCCTTCAAGGACCTGTTGATCAAGAGGGACCATTTCAAATGCTTGGATATACTGGGGCAGAATTATCTCAAGTAATTGTGGTCCAAGGATCCTTTGAGGAAAATCCTTTCATAAGTCAGGCAGCCTGGACATAATCTTTTGATTTGTATTGAAGGAACCGTCATTCTCGTAAAGTGCTGTTGACCATCACAAAGTTGATAGGTATCATAATGCCTTTCCCCAACAAGTTACTCTCTCCCCAAGCATAGGAGTTTATTTCTCCTGAGAATCCATTCTCTCCCCAAGCATAGGAGTTTATTTCTCCTGAGAATCCATTCTCTCCCCAAGTATAGGAGTTTATTTCTCCTCAGAGTTGTTCCACTCATCCCAGAAAGGGTTCCTTATCCGGATTCCTAATCCCTAACAAGGTGAATCGAGGGAATCTCCTTATGCCAAAAATTATCCAAGCAATGGAACATGGTGAGAAGTCAGAAGTCATTCTTCAAGTCAACGAAGAAGTACATCTTGCAAGTCAAAGTCCAATATCTATTGGCACCCCCACAGAGTTCTTAACACTAAGGGGATTCTCCCTGGTGTTTACCCCTCCCAAGGTCAGAGACAAAGTCCGATCAACAAGTCAGCGAAATATTCTTTAAAGGGCCCTCGTCATCTTTGCATATAGTAACCATTGCATTCGCATTGCATCAACAAAAAGCGTAGCATTTCCATGAATATGGAGCATTACGCCAAAAAAAAAAAGCAAATCAAACATGCATAAGCCAAGTTTGTTTGTGCTCCAAAGGCACAAGGTAATATATACCCCCAGAAGAAGTCTCACTTTCTCACTCCAATGTGGATTGGATACAAAGTCTTTCTTCGTCAAGATCATTGTCTCTATGGTTATTTCCCGTGTGCTGAGCTCAATCGTTTGGACAACCCATACTTTGTGCGTGGCAATTCAAGTGATTGTCACTCGTGTAGAATTACACCCCGCCTTTTGGCCTGAGGGAACCATGTAGTTCTTATGTTCCGTAAATAACAAGACCGCTTTCAAAGTCCAGTGTTTACTGGCATCATCTAATAGAGTCTGGTCGTCACCAGTCCTCTCTCTGTATTCACTTTTTGTGAGTCCCCTTACTGCCTTTTGTATAAGGGATACCTCTTGCTTCTTGCAAGTCTTATTTTGGTTATTTTCCCGTATGCTGCGTGCAGATTAGAGTGCGAATGAGGGTGGGCATTCAACCCATCTCATTTTTCAATCATTTGGGTAATCATACTAGGTGTGTGGCAACTCGAATGAATGCCACTCTTGAAGAGTACACCCCTCCTTTTGGCCTGAGGGACCCATGTAACTTTTATGCTTCGCAAGCATCAACATCTCCGTGAATGTTCAGTGGTTACTGTCATACGCGTGTCGAGTCTAGTCGTTACTAGTCTCTTTTTGGTTATTTTCCCGCATGCCGCGTGCATATTAGAGTGCGAATGAGGGTGGGCATTCAACCCATTTCATTTTTCAATCATTTGAAATCCATACTATGTGTGTGGCAATTCGAATGAATGCCACTCTTGAAGATTACACCCCGCCTTTGGCCTGAGGGATCCATGTAATTCTTATGCTTCGCAAGCATCAATATCTTCCTGAAAGCCCAGTGTTTATTGGCATTCCCTGATTGATTCTAGTTGTCACTAGACTTTCTTTCAGTCAAGCCCAATGTTTATTGGCATCGCCTTCAAATTCAGTGTTATTAATATCCCCATAGAGTCTGGTCATTACCAATCCTTCTCGATAAAGTCCAATGATTATTGGCATACCTTTTCAGATCTAGAGTCACGCTACGGTTGTGTCTCTTTTTCAAAGTCTAACTAAGGTTAGCAATCTTTTCCAAAGTCTAACTAAGGTTAGCAACCTCTTCAAAGTCTAACTAAGGTTAGCAATTTTTTCCAAAGTCTAACTAAGGTTAGCAACATCTTTTTCAAAGTCTAACTAAGGTTAGCAATCAGGATCGGATTCCCCTACGGCTGGTTTCTTCCTTGTTGAGTCACCCTTCGGCTGTGTCTCTCTTTGAAGTCTAACTAAGGTTAGCAATTTGGTAGATTCGTCTAAGGATGGTTCTTCCTTGTGGAGTCACGCTACGGTTGTGTCTTCATTTTCAAAGTCTAACTAAGGTTAGCAATTTGGTAGAGTCGTCTACGGATGGTTTCTTACTTGTGGAGTCACGCTACGGTTGTGTCTTCTTTTTCAAAGTCTAACTAAGGTTAGCAATTTGGTGAAGTCGTCTACGGATGGTTTCTTCCTTGTCGAGCCACGCTACGGTTGTGTCTCTGTTTTCAAAGTCTAACTAAGGTTAGCAATTTGGTAGATTCATCTAAGGATGGTTTCTTCCTTGCGGAGTCACGCTACGGTTGTGTCTTCTTTTTCAAAGTCTAACTAAGGTTAGCAATTTGGTAGATTCATCTACGGATGGTTTCTCTTTTTTGAGCCACGCTACGGTTGTGTCTCTTTTTCAAGTCTAATTAAGGTTAGCAATTCGTTTGGTCCGCCTTTGGCTGGTATCTCTTGATAACATGCAACACTCTTTGTCGTACCATAGAATGCAAATTTTGATGGTACTTTTGGGTATTCAATCCACTTACA